>NC_048228.1:14970231-15189522 GCF_002007445.2 Ailuropoda melanoleuca | reverse complement strand
CAACTAATGGAGCATCGAACTTTACATCGGAATCCAGGGATGTACTGTATGATGACTAACATAATATAATAGAAATCATTTAAAAAAAATAGTATCTCCCTCAAAGGGTTATTATGAATATCAAATAAATTAAGATATATCATAAGTTATGTTTATACATTTACATTTATATGTATGATCATATTTATTTATATATAGCCACTGGGAGGATCTGAATCTGTGGCTGCAGGCATCCATTTTCCTAGCCATGTAAAAGGAGACTTCCTGTAGAATGAAACCAAAACAAAGATAGAATAAAAATTAAAATATGGTACCAATATCATTTTTGAGCTCCTGAATCCAGCTGTGCCTGAATCCATACATGGACCCTGCTGCTTAGAAGGCCAATAACGTCCCTTCATTTTTACCTAAAATATATTTGCATTTGAAAGAGTCTTGAGAAATCAAGTATGCAAAGCTACTGCTCTGTGCTTAGCACACAGTAAGTTGCCAGGAATGTTGACTTACACTGTCCCCAGGTATTGTAGTACATGTAATTTCAGTGGGGGAAAACTGAATCTGGTGATAAGCTTTGAATGATGAGTAAGTGGTCATCTTAATGTCCAGGTAAGTGAACTAAAAGGGAGTGAACCGATATTAAATTCTCATTTATTGGATCATTGTCTGATAAGATTGTATCCCTGCCCTGAAACGGGAAGGGTAGTTCCAAATGAAGTAAGGCCTGGGCCAATTGCTCAGAAAAAAGAAATTAGCAAAGGAAAATAATAACTTTTAAAACATACACCAAGAGGGACAGGGACAGCAGTAAGTGGATGTTAATATAGGAAAATTAAAAAAATTGTTACCTTCATTAAAATTTTGCCTAGAAGTAGTATGGAGCTGTTGTCTCACCGTTTCAAAACTCTCTAATAAATTAGGTTGAATCAAATCCCTATCTACCAACTCCCTATAAATCATATCCTAGCTTTATACCAAAATATTCCTAAAGTTATTTTGATGCACAAAAGAAATTTAATTGCATATCTAATAGCTTAAATTTACTTTTATTTTTTGATTATATAAATTATAACGTTCTATAAAATATGTATTTTTCCTTTGAAATTGTGTGTGAATATGCATATTGTATAGAGAGTGTATCAAGGTAACACACTCACATAGGTATTCTCTAAGCAAATAATTTTCTGTCATATATTTCTTGCTAAGCATGTTTCAAAAGTGATATGACAGTCAGCCTTTTGATAACTCATTTTAAGAAGAAAAGGCTAGGAATGTAATTTAATAATTACCTTCAATTGAAAACAATAAAAGTATTATTCACTTTCAGGTGCTCAATGGGAAATACAAAGTTTTTTTTTAATTCAAATAATGGACATTTTTAACAAAAAGAAGAGTAATATGTATTCTATATTTTCCAGAATTAGAACAGTCCAAAATAGCACTTGTCACAATATTAGTATCAAAATGTTCTTAATTTTCTAACCAGGCACTGAGAAGTTGTCACAAACACTAATAATGAGGGACATAAAATTTAATTAGACTGGCTTTGCAGTGACAGTAAGAAATGCCTATGAAGCCATTCATCTTAGTCAATTAAGTCATATGCAAAATATGACCAAAATTAACCATAAATGTTGAAATATAAAGTGTTCAACATATCTAAAAAGTAAGGGATGTTTCAAAATATTGATGTGGCAAAAACACCTTGAAATTTGGCAAATAATTGATTCAGTTTTTTCTTATTCACTCAAATGTGTAAGCCACACATTAGCAAGGCTCATGCCACAATTTCATCCACATTACTTGTCAAAAGCACACATTCATATAATATATTGACAGTGGATGATTGTGAAATGTAAAGTTAGAATTTGTAGTGATAGCCTGGTGCTGAGTGTCATATTCCTCAGAACTTCATGCCAACTTGGAAATAAATATTTTAATTTAAAATTTTTGTGAATTGGAGTTACTTCCCAATTTTCACCACATATGCACATTATTCTTTAAATGTTCATGCCATGGGACATGTTCTAGAATTCTAAGCCGCATAAGTTAAGCAGGTTTATCTTGGCCATAATTGTAAATTTGGAATTTGTAAAATAGAATGAGGAAGAGGGATTTAAAGGAGAGAAAAAGAAAATGACCCCTTTTCTTCGGAGCTTGAAGAAGGCATATCGTGCAGAAGAGAACCGGATGCAGCCACAGTGAGAATTGACTTATATTCATACCACATGCTAATATTTTCAATTTCACTGCTGTTTTTTCTCAGTGCAGATAGTTCACACTCTTGGCCTCATGTCGAGCAACACACCTGGTAGTAGGAAGGAGACCTTGAACCAGATGATCTGCTACACTGCTCATAGCACTTGCTCTGTGGGGAAGCTGTGCTCATTTTGAACTCTGCTGTGGATGAGAAGACAAACCAATAACCTGTGGTAAGTTGAAACACACACAAAATTAACCTTGATAGGCCAATAATGGAGAAACCAATCAAAAGACAACATATTAGCCAGTACACTAACTCTGATTGATTCACCATGCTTTTCTCTAACAGGGCATTTATGGCTCTTGTTAAAGTAACTGGCTTGCTTGCTTTCCTCTAAATTCACATGCTTATAAAGCTAGTTCTTTTTTAAAAAATATTTTACAATTTCTTTTCCAAATGTCACTTTGATAGTCTTCTATGAGCTTTTATAAAATTCTTATGTTTGTTCCTAGTTCTTCATAATTATTTAACCTTTAGAATACTATTGTAATCATTAATCATCATCATATTAATGGGTAATGGATAATAATCATCATCACATTAATTGTGGCAATGCCTCCGATATTACTGTTGCTTTTGTTATTAATTTATTATTATTTTCTCAATAAATGGTCTGCATCAAAGAACCATCCCAACATATTCTAGAATAACTATCCTATCCTTTTATAGGCTAACAAATGGGGAATCAGGATATGAATAGTTTTTAATAAGATAATAAAGGAATGGCAGGGATGGCACTTTTCTGTTTTGAATGATACAATAACTGAATTTTTAAATGACTAATATACTATATATTAAGGCTAAAATTTACCTAACAAACACATACATTGCAATTATCATGTACAGGCATAATTATAAATGTTTTAAAATATTAACTCATTTAGTCCCATAACAATCCTTTAAGATACATTGTGTTATTATCACAATTTTAGAGTTCAGGAGACAGTGTGCCAAGGTAACACTGATTGTAGTGGTAGAGTTGGGATTTGAACCCATGCAGTCTGGCTGCAGAATCTCTTAAACACTGTGCTGTGTTGTCAAAAGAGAAAGGAAAAAAAAAAAAAAAGAGGGCAGGGGAAGGAAGGGGACAGGGAGATTATAAGAGGATGGCTATAGTAATATAATTTTTGATTCTCATAAACATGGAGCAACTAGACAATAAGACATACAAAACAGCTGAAGAGTGTATCCATAACTCATAAGCAATATTTATAGCAAAGCAAGGTGGTAAGGTATCCCTATAAACTTCAAAATACAATTGGTTGAGGACCAACCTCCAATGATCAGAAGACCCATATTTTATCAGCTTCTGTGCATGAGGAAGCAGAGGAAAGCACCACGGTGTCTGAGAGAAGAAAAGGAGAACCTCAGAATATGTAACACACCCAGACAATGGTAGTGCCAAGTGACAACAGCAGCTGAAACTGATTGTGTTTTTGCCAAAACCAATATGAGATGAGTTGAGGGGTCCACAGGAAAAATAATCTAAAAAGACCAGAGCATTGTGGTCCCTGGGAAATCTCAAAGTGACCAGTTAGGTCCCCTAAGCTAAGGAGAAACTGCCTGGAGTGAAATCAAAATTGAGGAAGACAATTACAATAGAGATGAAAGAAAGAAAATTTTCAGAGAAAAGTGAAGAAGGAAACAAAACTAGGAAATCTTAGAAAACAAGCTTCTATACTTTCAGTGTCAGATGAAAATGAGAAAAGGAATTGAGAGAAGTTTAGGAACTCTTCCAAATCGCCTGCTTAAAGTTCAGAAAAAAATAATTTCACATCAAATTAGGAAATAAAAAGTATTGAGGTAAAATTCCATACAAAGTTTTTAAATGAAAGCATGCCAAAAAAATATACATATGTAGTTTAAATGAACTATTACATGCTAGTTCAAGATGAACTAAAATACATTAAAAATTACTAAAACATGAAAAACACATTAAAAATAATATGAAAGAAAAACTCAAGCATATTGCTAGAACTCAAGAAAAAAATAAAAATAAAAGAAACCATCTTTTCAGAAATACAGAATGAATTAGAGAAACACAAACAAAAATGAACACAACAGTTTACACCCAAGGAGACATAGAAGGTAAAGAAGTGAAAATTTTAAAAATCCAGATGTAAATGAAAGAGATTAAGAGAGAGAGAAAGTGACAAATATTAAAGATAAGCAAAGAGTGTCCAAGAAGGAAGGCCCAACAAGCATTAATAGCAGACAAAGAATAGAGGAAGTGTTAGGGGGGAAAAACACTAAAAATTACAATTCAGGAAAACTTCCTTATATAAAGTATTAAAATTACATACTGAAACATTACCACATACATGAGAGTATAGTCCCAAAATAAACAATGCCAACAAGTACTTGGCTTCAAAGAAAAAAACACTTTTTGACACTTTTTGACATTAGGCACAGAAAGAAATTGAATTATAAGTCAATATAAGGGGGAAAATTATCTCATCATCAGTCTTTCTGACAGTAAGAGAATTTTAACCCTGAAGAAAATAGAGTAACATATTTAAGATATGCAAGGGGAAAAATGAGGGTTTAAAATCAGCAAAACTGATTTCAACTATAAAAGTCCAAACTATTATCACAAGTGAGAACTCAGGAAATATTGTTCCTATAAGCCCTTCCTGAGGAATTTACTAGAGAATGGGCTTCAGACTACTGAAATGACTATATAACATTACCATAAGAATTGTGGTCAGCAGTAAGCCTATGGATATTTGTAGATCTGGGTTAAGACTAAAGGAAGGTTAAAATGGAGGGAGCGGTCGCCTGGGTGGCTCAGTCGGTTAGGCTTTCCACTCTTGATTTTGGTTCAGGTCATGATCTTCAGGTCATGATCTCTTGGCCTCTGGGTTGGGCTCTGTGCTCAGCAGGGAGTCTGCTGGAGATTCTCTCTCTTCCTCTCCCTCTGCCTAGCCCCCCAAATATATAACTAAATCTTTAAAAAATTTTCTAAAGTGGAGGAAGTTTTGTTTGAACAGCTGTATATTCAGATTTTTTAAATCATCAAATAAATGAGAATGGTTCTTATGAAAAAACATGTTTATTCTCATTAATTATATTAGAGGCAGTAGCATTAATATTGTTATTCAGAGATTACTGGATATCTAGTGTTGTATAAAGGAAATAAGTAATTATGAGTTATTCAAACTATCATCATTTGTAATACTGAATGAGTATTTTTTGTTTGGAAGAAAGGAGATACAGACGTAATATATAAGAGTTAATTTTAAAAAGTCCTGTAGAACTACATTTGAATTGGAAATATACATATGAACTCACGCTATTGTGGTATTCATTTCTACTGTGTTTTGCTGACTGCATAGTTATAGAATGCAATCCAGTTACAATGAGCATTCCCAATTCCCAGATTGTAGTCTTTAATTTCCATTTAGCACTGAAAGAAATTGGGGTTTCATGGAGAAATGGCTGATTCCAGTCCTAGAGCAGGAAATGAACAGAATCAGAGTAAAATATTTCCAAATCAGACAGTGAGAAAGCCTTCAAAGACTATTACAGTCATGTCAAAACGGTTCAAGAGCCAATTTGAAGAGGTGCTCGTTGGCAATGGTAGCGCACCTTTATTCATAATATATTTAAAAAGTAATTTGTTCTGGGCTGAAGCCTTAATTTGTTGGTGCAAGACTCTAGTGCTTTTCCTGCTCAGGCGTGGAAACCCATACAGAAAAAAGGGCGGGAAACTCAAAGCTGTTTGAAATGCTGAGCCCCCTACACGGTGAACAGCTGTTCTGGAGAGTCCCAGAGTCCTGTGATGGGACTTTATGGAAATTAAAAATCAACTTGTGTTCAACTACTGAAAAAAAAAAAGTACTTGGTTAATGTTGAAGTTATAGGGAACCAAGTGTCGTGCAAATAAAAGGATACACTCAAGCATTTATCATGGCTTTCCAATTTGAATATTCCAAGGGTAACCAAACAGTGTCTCTCTCTAAAAGTACTTAATTAATAAATAGAAGTGATAGACTGAGAATATGATTTTGTTTTGCAGCTTCCAATGAATTAATGGACCTGTGCCTTAAGGATAACTGCAGATAACATCACTAAAAAGACATATGCAGACACTCGTATACTAACTCTGAAATCTAAATCATCACATCTTCTACAGGTCAAATACCGACCATTCTTCAACAGACTATGGACGACTTAAAAGAGAGCAAAATTACTAAATTACGTTAGCTAGGATATCTCACATGGATATAACATTATAAAGGAGCACAAGAAGTGGTAACCGGGATAATGACCACTTTTTTTTTTTTTTTTTAAGATTTTATTTATTTATTTGACAGAGAGAGACAGCCAGTGAGAGAGGGAACACAAGCAGGGGGAGTGGGAGTGGAAGAAGCAGTATCCCAATGGAGCAGGGAGCCCAATGTGGGGCTCGATCCCGGGACTCGATCCCAGGACTCTGGGATCACTCCCTGAGCTGAAGGCAGAGGCTTAATGACTGAGCCACCCAGGCGTCCCAGGATAACGATCACTTTTGGAAGGCGGGAGGGGATTAGAACTGGTAAGGGCAACATGGTGAGGTCTCTGAGTTCTATTTATTGGCTTGAGTGGTAGTTACAAGGGTGTTCACCTTAAAATACCTCATTGAGCCATACATTTGTTTTGTGTTTTTCTGTATCTGCATTTTATTTTCTGGTACAAAAGATAAAAGTGATGACAACTGATGCATCTTTTATGAAACATTGACTTACACATTAGCATGTATCATATCATCCAAGTATATCCTCTTAAGTCAAAACATCTACTTCTTACCTTAAGTCTCTGTTTGAGACACAAGAATTCATTGATTTTCCAAGCCAAATATCAGAAAGTCATTGCAAATGTCATGTTTCTCTCATGCTAAATCCAGTTTGGATATTGTGCTTTAACTTTCCCACATAACCCTTTCCTGGGGTGCCTGGCTGGCTTGGTAGAGCACACAAATCTTGATTTCAGGGCCAGGAATTCAAGCCCCATGTTAGATCTAGAGTCCACTTCAAAAAAAAAAAAAAAAAGGCAGCATAACTTTCCCATATATCCCTATCTCATCAATCCCATCATCAAAGCCTTCTTTCAGTTTTAATACTTCTTTCGTATAGCAGAAATTACCTGCTATATGATCTTCTATTTCATCCTGCATAATACCACCAAAGTGAGATTTCAAAAATTAGTATTTAAGCTATGACAATTCATAACTAGGATGTCAAATATAATTTGAGAAAATTGGGTGCAAGTAGTTTCTGCTTTTTTACAGTAGAACTTAAATTCAATAATACACTTTTGTAAATTTTCAATTAGTATTATTTTATTTTATTTTTTTAATAATGATTTTTTTATTATGTTATGTTAGTCACCATACAGTATATCCTTAGTTTTTGATGTAATGTTCCATGATTCATTATTTGCATATATCAATTAGTATTATTTTAAAGCAAGTTTGAGTCAAGCATTGGATGAAGTAATAGAACTAAACTAGATTAATGAAACAATTAAAATTCTGATGTTTCAAGGAAAACTGAATGATATTTTTCAAATCACAGATGCTTGCTACCATTGAATTTTATCATGGAATTTGTCATCTTAGAAGCTGAGCGTCTAAGTTGTTGGAGGGAAGGAGGGTGGGAAAATAGGCAGAATGGATACAGAGGAGGGGAAGATAGAGGCTTCCAGTTATGGAATGGGTAGGTCTCAAGAGTGGGGGGCATAGCATGGGGAATGTAGTTAATAATACTCTAATGGTGTGATGGTGACTGATGGTAGGTATACTTATGGTGAGCATAGCATACAGGATGGGTATGTTGAATTGCTATCTTATACACTTGAAACTAATGTGTGTTAGCTATATTCAAAACTAGAGAGGGAGGGAGGGAGGGAGGAGGAAGGAAACTGACCACCTAATTAGGCTAAGGGTACTATAATCATTGGGATAATCCAAAAGGTTAATCTTTAGGTCTAACCAGTCAGAGTAACTCCATAGCAGCTTGCAGAGACTCTTATTTTTCAAGATGGCTAGGAGAGTTACGGATGAGACTTTTACAGAGTCATAGACATTGCATTTTCAATCTGGAAAATGCCATAGGAGCCTAACACTCCTGTTTCATTAAAAAAAGACATTTAGGCAGAGATCGGGGGTATACCCAAAGTCCTAGCAATAGAGGTGACAGATAAAAGAAGGAACCGGCTTGCTCAATTTCCAAACCACTGCTCTTTCCTCTTAGGTAGCAATAAAATAGAAGAGCTCAGAGACATGCTAGAACAAACCAGTGTTTTCAAGAGCAAAAGCAAACTTATCTTTGCCCACAGAAGCCTTCCCAACCACATAATACATGGAATGTATGAGGAAAGAGCAGAGGGGATTCCCTGCTCAGTTCAATCCCAGCCCAGTTTTGCTGCAATTTAGGGTAGTAAGAAGTTTTTATTGGCCACTGAACCTTTCAATAAGTAAATACACTATTAACTCAAGCAGTTTATCAACATTTATTTTATTAGATATTACATTTATTTTATTAGATTACAATGAGTGTTACATATTTTTCTTTTTTTTTTAAGATTTTATTTATGTATTTGAGATAGAAAGACAGTGAGAGAGGGCATGAGTAGGGGAGCAGAGAGAAAGGCAGAAGCAGGTTCCCTGAAGAGCTAGGAGCCCAACATGAGGCTCGATCCCAGGACCCCAGGATCATGACCTGAGCTGAAGCCAGACGTTCAACTGACAGAGCCACCCAGGCACCCTGGGTTACATATTTTCCATAGAATAAGTCAAGAAAAGGTTTAAGACATAGTTCCCATAAAAATGTATATTTAAAAAATCAGGCCTGGAGCGCTTGGGTGGCTCAGCCAGTTAAGAGTCTGACTCTTGATCTTGGCTCAGGTCATGATCTCTGGGTTGTGAGGTCAAGCCCGGTGTGGGGCTCCATGCTCAGCATAGAGCCTGGTTAAGATTCTCTCTCTCTCCTTCTCCCTCTGCCCCTCCCCACCCAGCTCACACACTCTCTCTTAAAAAACAAAAACAAAAACAAAAAAAAACTGCCCTAAGAAAGCAGAGCAACTTTGTTTTGTTTTTTTTAATAATATTTTTTATTATATTATGTTAGTCACCATACAGTACATCCCTAGTTTTTGATGTAAAGCAACTTTGAAATGTATAATACAGAATAACTTCTCACTAATCATAGCAAAGAGTATGAATAAAAATTATGACTATCAACATAGATATTAAGAAAAGGATATCTAAGTCAGTCCCCTTTCTATAACATGGAGAAATGAAATAAAGGAAATGTTGCACCCAGTTTTTTATCTTTAATGTGAAGATTATATAGAGAAAAATTTTATATTTAAGGTCTTTTTAAGATTTATTTATTTGAGAGGTGGGGAGGGGCACAGAGAGAGAATCTTCAGGCAGAATCACCGCTGAGTGCAGAGCCGACTTGGGGCTTGATCTCAGGACCCATGAGATCATGACCTGAGTTGAAACCAAGAGAGGGACACTCAACTGACTGAGTCACCCAGGTGCCCCTATTTAACCAACAACAACAACAACAACAACAACAAAAATCACTAAAAGTTGCAGCAAAACTTAGGTTTTCAATGTGAGATTAACTAGCTTACACTTTTATTCCATAAAAGCAGCATTTCCTTTATATTTTTTTCTCTGAAAATTAGATTTTTCTACTTAAAGTAAATTAAAAGTATCTGTGTTCCAACTTTGGAAATCATCTGTCAGGACAAATGGAGTCCAGAATTTGGTCATAAGTAATTACGTTTTAAGAATTAGGTATACAGGGGCGCCTGGGTGGCACAGCGGTTAAGCGTCTGCCTTCGGCTCAGGGCGTGATCCTGGCATTCTGGGATCGAGTCCCACGTCAGGCTCTTCTGCTGTGAGCCTGCTTCTTCCTCTCCCACTCCCCCTGCTTGTGTTCCCTCTCTCGCTGGCTGTCTCTGTCTCTGCCGAATAAATAAATAAAACCTTTAAAAAAAAAAAAAGAATTAGGTATACATACCAAATCAAGATGTAGAAACAAAGGGCATAACTTCAAATGGGAACTCTGAATTTCTACCAGAAAGATGAGACAAGAGTACCTTTGCTTTAGTTTCTTCACCAGAAAATGTTTTCCTTAAACTATGTGGCTAACATATCCTAAAGGCTTACGTTAAAAAAAAAAATGTGTATCAAACATGAAAGACTGACAGACGAATTCAAATAAAAAGAATAATTTGTAATTTCATACTATTTTTTCATTTCCTTTTTAATATTTGAAATAAAAGTGAAAAGAATGAAAAGAGGGAAGATTTTATAAAACAACTATTCTTTTGTTCAGTATCTTTCTTCGCATATATTAATTATTCTTTTCACAAAATCTTACTTATGTTCTGATTAAAATTCCATTATTGCCATGTATGTCAGAATGGGCCATAACGATAAACCTCATTCTTTCCTAGTATATGCATATTAAATTAGCTAACCAGATTTAAGTATGCTTTTTATCAAATAAATAAGGAATTTTGAAATTGAGGGGGAAGCCCTCTAAACAATTGAGATGCTCCCCTTACTTTAAGTTTATAAGTACTAAAGGTCTGTATTCTCTTCCATTACCTGATATGTCTCAAAAAATTCATTCTTTATTTTGAGTAATCATACCAAAATGGCAATTCAATGATATTGCATTCAGAAAGTTTTAAGGGACATTGTTTTAAAAAATGTTCACTGTCTTTGTTACTAATGTCACTGTGTCTGGATTGCCAAAAGAGTTTTTTAAAAAGCTGACAACCTAACAATGTAATTATTTTCATTGTTATTTCAATAAAGAATTCATCTAGTCATCTGACTTTGAGCAATTCATGTGGCTTTAGCTGTAAGATAGAGAAATTTTTCTTTAAAGAAATAAATTGAGGGGCTCATCCATCAACTCTCTAATCACTTCTTTTCTTTCAGGGCACTTTAAACACTATATGGGCTGTGATGTTGGGAAGCTAGAAGCCATGGATCTCTTTTTATTTCATTATTTCCAATGGGTTCTTAGAAAATCAATAGTATTTATTTTAAGATAACACTTTGGTTTTTGTTACCTTGGCTCTGCATTACTTTAAAATCAGCTATTTGATTAATATACAGGATGTAATATAATTGGCATATTCATGCCACAAAAGAAAATGTGTCCTGTTCCTAAAGTAAATGATTCTGATAAACTTATAAAAGAATATTAATTTTCATTGTGAGAAAGTTGTTATTTTTATTTGCTATGATTTTTATCTGAATAGATAAGATAACACTAGGCCCTTGGGTTGGGCATTTAAATAAGTACGATTTTCTTTTTAAACATCTTGGCAAGATATCAGAGCTACAACAGAGACCTTGACAGTTACAACTGCCAGTGACTTTCCCCTGACATTGAACAAGGATAAAACAGATGCTTCAATGTACCAAGTAGCATTGTTCAGCTTCTTTAAAATTACAGTCTAATAGCTATGTAATTAGTTGTTCATTTTTCTGTTTACAAAATAATCCCAATATTTCTTTCCTCCTATATACTAAGCATTTTTAATATAGAAAGAAGACAACATTAAAACAGATAATAAATGTATTTTATGTATTTCTCCTAATATAAGCAATTAATTTACAATAGAAATGTTATGGCAGGCTGAAATTATATTTCAACATAAATATTAACCAGTAATCCTTTGTTAAAATGTATTTTAGGAACTGGAAAATAAAATGTACGGGAAATGGCAAAGGAACTGAGTTTAATCAACATGAAAATTAGACATTTCAAATATGTAATAATTTTCAAATATACAAAATGTCTAAACGCAGGAATATTCAACAACTATACCCATCTTTACCTAAGTACAAGACTAAATGAAGTGGGCTTAAAATGTAGCATGGGCAATTTAAGTAAGAAATGCAACTATTGAGGGGTTTGGGCTGGGGAGAAGTACTAAGCTCTCTTCACAGGCCTTAGCAGAGGGTTTCCCTTTATGAGTTATGACTGGATCCCTCATCTCAATTATTCCTTTCTTTTGGCGGTGATTTGTAGACAATATTGAGAAGCTATTCATCAAGAGATAACATTTACTATGTGGTCATATGTGGAAATAGTCACTTAAGGACCTGTTTCTTTTTATTGGCAACTTATCTTTACCACCTATGATAGACTATCACACACAGTAATGCACAATTACTAATGGCTCATGAACAAATCAACTGAAGAAAGGAATCCAAATAGGGTGTTCTATAAAACATCAGGCCAAGGGAGGGCAGAGTATCACAGTGGTTAACAACATGGTATTTGGAGCTGCAGTTAGGATTAAAATCCTGGCTCTTCCATTTACCAGCTGTTTGACCCCTGGCAAGTAATTTTATCCCACTATACCTCAATTTCCTCATCTCTAAAATGGGATATCAATAATTAGGTAAAAATTAAATATTTAGGTCAGGATACTGAAAGGAAGCAGTAAAGAAACAAAAAGAAGTGAGTCGCGGTGAAGTGAGACCTGTATATTAAGATAATAACATTAAAATATGTGGCACAGTGGCATAAGATTCTAGCCAGTTTCAACATAATTATTTCACTTATCACCAATTTCCTATGCAATCCACTGTTTATCATTTGACGCTTTATAGCCTTAATTTTTTTATATGTGGGAATCTAATAACTAACACTTTAAAGCTAGCACTTACATAGTATCTCTTATGTATCAATCATTGAAGCACATTTCCACATATTTTTCAGGTTTTTAAGAAAATTTTGCAACATTTAAACACAGTATGAGGTGGAAAAGCAACACTTGGCAACAAGCTATCAACAAGAACCAAATCCTCACAGACTGGTCTGATGTCAGGACAGTGATTTTTCTTCAGTGACAACAAAACCACAGGCTAAGTCACTGCATGTCTCTGGAAGGCAGTGTCTGGCAGGAATCTGACTGAGGGTCTGTCCTGAAGAGCAGATGGGCAGGAGAATGCTTCCCAAGGAGGACTCCTCTGTGCTTTGCACACATACCCACACAGCACATCGTCATGACTACCACCAGACTGACATGGTGGCAGCAGCACAGTCACACCTGAAGCATGGCTTCAGTTCAAAGAAAAGCTGCAGTAGTCAAATTATTACAAGGACCCATGAAATGTCTCTAACTCTCAGGGACATCGAAAATACAGTTATTGCTCTTTCTTTCTTTTCCTAAAAAAAAAAAAAAAGGTGAACCATGTGACATGGCTATGAAAATTCCAAAACAATAATTTGAAAGATATAGGACACTTCAAATAATTCATCTACATATTTTGAAACATTCTCCTCTAGCCAAAACATCGCAATGTGCACAGAGACACAGCAGGAAGCTGATCATTACTAACAATATCAACAGCGTTTTACAGTTATGAACCTTAAGAATGTTTATATGATTTTCATAGCAGTTAATAAAGATAAAAGCAAGATATAAACTAACCTACTGACTTGTCTTTGGTAACAATTTATGATTTAAGTGACTGTTACTAAATCTAAATTACGTAAAATTTTTCATGAATATCTTAGGATGGCAGATATATACCAAGGTCAACTTACTTGCTTTGCTTCCAGGTAAACTCAAATATCACTTTTTTGACTTTTCATCGTGATGACTTTCTACTAACTTATTTTTTTATTCATTATTTAAATTGAAAAATAGAATGAAATGAAAATCCCATAATAAAAATTACTTCCCATTTAGAGATTTATGTTTCAGACAATAGAATCTCTGATTTCCATCAAGAAAATATTAGTTGAGTATAATTTTAGAAACTTACGGGCACTATCTTCCTATCTTTTCCTTTTTAAAAATAAACTCCAACATAATCTGAGTAAAAATCTGTATTAGTTTATTGCTTCAGAACTTATTCTAGACTGACTTTGGGCGATTCAATTCAACATTCTCTGCTGAGCATAATTCAACTATGGATAAGGAGAATTCAACTATGGTCTTAAAAAAAATGCCAAGAAAAGGCTTTTGGTTTCATATGATAAAAATGTGCTTTTAAAAAAGTGTTTTTTTAGTCTTCTTCCTTTATAGTTAACTCAGGCTCTGCTTAAATCTGTTATAGTCTTCTGCCCAATCATTATAATTTTTTCCCTTCAAATATTTCCTGCAGGGTTATTTCTCAATCCATTGCAACCACAGAGAAGAAATCACACTAAATTTGCTGTTGAGTAAAAGAAAGGGAAAAATAAGCATAGAATGACCACTTACTGAGCTTTCAATACGGGCCAGGCATTCAGCTGGGTGCTTCTTTCTAAACCATATAAATAACTCAATCTGTTTTAGAAAACATGGAGGTAAATTGCATGAAATTGGGAGGCTGAGATTAGGCAAGAGATAAAATAATGGGAAATGATCAATTACTCTTTAAGTAAACAACAACAAAATCATCAAGGTCATCCCTTTATTTAAGGTTACATTTTATCTATTATTGCCATTTATTGGCCCTCTCTTGATTACAAATTGGTTTTTGCTTTCAGAGAAGCAAAATCTTTGGAGAAGGTGTTTGTCTTTGAGAAAACAAAAAAGCAAAAAAACAAAAAGATGGTAACACTGAAAATTGTCCTTCGGGAAGCCATTAGACCTCAGAAGAAGGGACTGATCAAATTGCCCTGTCAGCTGTGGTCTCTGTCCGTGTATATGCTGCCGCCCATCTTCCTAGGGGGGAAATACTTGTTAAATGCTACATCAGAACCAAACATGAAATTATTTTCAAATTCTGAAAAACATAATAAGTTAGTGTATTTGCATATATCGTTTGCCTACTTTTAATGAATGCATGTATTTCAGCACAATTATGCATCCTGACTTGCTGCCCTTTAGTGCCTTTGGCACACTTGGAGACACCATCATCACAGGCTTGGCAGGTGTTCTACGAATTTCAAAATAAATGTTTCAAATAATTTTTGAAGGGCAACCTTCAGCAATATACACAGCACCCACAAGTAGCCACACACTTTCAGAACATTTGACAAATGACTCTTGTTCTCGTATACAAAAATTTATTTTTAGTATCTCCTAACATTTTGGGTCAACACAAAAATGTATTTGGTTCAACTTAACTTTCATTTGAAGAAATTACTTTAACTGAGAATTTTTAAAAAATAGATGAGGAATTTGAAAGAGGGAGTATACAGCAGGGGAAAAAAAGAAAAAAAACCAGAGATTCTTACTGCACACATAATTACGGAAAGGTTCTCTACAAATATACACAGATTTCAATTTCCCTAGAAAGTATGACCCTTGAAAGTTTTCATGTTCTTTTTTGCCAATTAAAAAAGTGGAGAATATTTAAAGAATATACAGATTAATAACTTTAGATTTTAATTAGGTAGAATCAACAAAAACAGGGTAGAAACTTTTATACCAAAGAAATTAATTCATTACAAATGTTCTGGCTCCATACAGTCAAGACACTAAGACGGATACTGGTTTTAGGTGGTGATAGCAATAACAAAGGATTCGTGAACAAGAACTACAAGAAACACATTTGTGGGGGGCAAAGAATTACATAAAAGTCACTTCTTTAATATTTACCAATTTTAGAATATGGTAAGAATGAATGATATGAACATGAAAACTGTATCAGGAGATACCTACTTAAGATAGTCCTATATGCTCACAATTAGACATGCCTTCTCTAAAAACTTACCATTGATAGTAAATTTTAAAAAGTGAAACAAAACACAGCTTCTTAAAAATAAGATAAACAGCTCCTTGAGGAAGAAACAAGACAGAAATCTAAGCAATGATCCGACTGAAGACAAAGGCCTACTGAAGGAGGGAGCTCAGAGCAGAGGGCAATGCTCCACAATTTAGATGGTCTGCATTCCAATTGGGAAGTAAATCTTGGTGCTCTACTTAGAGCCACTGGTTTCCCTGAGTTTCCTCTGCTCGTTGAAGGAAGACAGGGAAGAAAAACTACTTGTTGCTAACACAGCCTGTGCTGTGGTTTCGAGCAGTAAGAAGGTAGGAAAATACAGACATTGCCTCCTGACTGAAAACTGGACAAGTTGCACACAGTTGCTTTCTGTGGTACATCCATGTCACCATGAGGTATGGGTCCCATACTGCCAGATCCTAGAGGATGACCATGGACTGCTATAAACCCCTGGTAGGTGGCCCCAGCTGCAGTACTAGGCCGGGTGAGTTCTCTTTTCTAGAGAAGAAAACAGTGTTTCAGGTACTTGATATGTGGCCACTGATATGGAGAACGGATTCTTTTGCTTCCCCACAGAAGAGAGAATCAGAAACAGTTGCAACTCACTTAAGACAGACAAGAGATCAAGGCCCTGTTGGGCTCCCTGCTCAGCAGGGAGTCTGCTTCTCCCTCTGTTTCTGCCCATCCCTCTGCTCATGCTCTTCCTCTCTCCATCTCAAATGAATAAATAAAATTTTAAAAAAAGACAGACAAGAGAATATTTTGATAGTCTTTCCCCAAGATAATGTTAATTCTTCCACCTTCTGCCATAATACTGCCCAAAGGGAACTGGGACAGCCAAATATGCTATAAAATGTCACAATGACCCACGATACTAATAATATCCTGTTAACTGAACCAGTTAAGCAAGAAGCAAGTATTGGGAGCTTTGGTAAAACATGCAACCCAAAGAATGGAAGATAAACCCTATGAAGATTCCGGTTGCTGCTGCTTTAGTAAAAAGATTTTTTAGGATTCTAGTGGTCAAAGACATGCCACATCTCCACTATGAAATAAAAGACAAATTGTTGCACCCAAAAGGAGAATCCAAAAAAGGATGCCCAATAGCTGATCAGCTTCTCTGGAATCTGAAGTTAGTGTAGTCTACATTTTGGAATAATGCTTTGGCCCTTATGCAAAATCTCATGGAATGAATGAAACACACTGCTTTGAGTGTGTCCAGAGTAGAAGGGGACATGCAGCTCACTGAGGCTAGAAAACTAGTAGAACTGTCACTCGACTCATTGTCCTGGGACCCTACAGTGTTGGAGGTATCAATGGTGAAAAAAGATAGAGTGTAGAGTGGGAGGCTCTTAGTTTCTGGAGCAAAAGTATATCTTCTGCAAGAGACAGTTATGTGCCTTCTAAAAAATAGCTCCTGATATGCTACTGGAACCTGACAGAACACTTAAACATGGGTTCCATGTAATGCTGCATATGAAGTGTCCAATACATGCTGGAATCTGACAGATTCACAAACTCAGAAATTTGGGCATGTCCAGGAGTAACCCATTATAAATTGGAAATGGTATGTCTATCACTGAGCCCAAGGCAACAGAGGGAGTAAAATATATTATTTCATGGTCCATTATTCTATCAAGTTGTACCAACCTGCTCTGTCAGATTACACTTATGGTCTCATGAGTGGAGGCCCTTTATGACCAGCTGATGAAGGCAGAAAAATCTGAGTTTGCTTCACGAATAAGTCAACTTGGGTTGTGTGCACCTACTGAAAATGGGCTGCAGCTACACTACAGCCCCACTACTAATGTCCTGAAAAATATTAAGAGAAATCTTCTCAATGTGCACTCATCTACTTTGTGTGGAAGGGAAGAATCCCAGCAATATAAAAAGGCATATGAGTAATGGCAAATGGTCTGGCTGGTTGGACAAAGACCTAGAATATTTGGGTATGACGCTAAGAAAGTCTGGGTAAGAGGCACATGGGTGGATATATGGGAGTGGACACCAATAAGGAAAATCTCCGAATTACATGTTAACATCCTCCAGGAAAGTTTGAACAGAGAAAAGTCCTGATTCAACAGTCAAGTTGAATAATCTGCTACTTGACTTTCGTCAGCCACTATCATCAGTCACTAGAGTACTGCCAAATGGATACAACAACTGAGTAGGCATGGGTCTGTCAGTATGGTCTCTCATTTACCAGCTACTGGTGATACCAAATGCCCAATGTGCCAGCAGGAAAGATCAAAGCTGAGCCTCCAGTATGACACAGCAAACCCTGCAAATTTCCTAAGCTCTGTGGAAAACTAACTACATCAGACCTCTTCAACCCTGAAAGGGGTAACAATTAATATTCACTGGAATTGGCATATATTTTTGCCTTTCACATTCACAGGATCTCATCCAGCACAGTTCATGTTTGACCCAACATTATGTCATTAATTGGTATAATGCAAATGTCTGGGATCCAAGAGGAGGTAGCAAGAGTGGTATCATTTAACATCACTCTAAATTACCCATTTTGGTGAATTCATACTTCCTCTTGCTGTGAATCTTGATTCTGTAGGTTTAGAAGTCTTAGATCTCAGAAAAGCGAGAATACTTCTATCAGATGACATGCAAATATATTATTATATTTTAAACTACAGCTGCCACCCAGTTGCCATCTTGAAAGGGGTAATTGATCCTTCATTCAAATGTTTTTCTCAGAGTTTGCTTTTTAGGGAAACTGACCTGCTACCATTCCCTTCTCAGTGAGGCATTCCTGACTACTATATTTAAAATTACACCTCCAACACTTCCCATTCCTCTTCCCTGCTCAGTTTTTCTCTTTGATGCCATCTAACCAAGCTATTTATTATACATAGGTATATGGGTTTTCATTCCTGTACCCCACAGAAATTGTATTGCCACAATAGTGCTGCTTAACAAACTAACCCAAAACTCAATGATTTTAAATAACAACTTGATTCACTCACAGTTATGCAATTCAGTGAAATGAAATCTATTTTTTTTTTCATTCTACATGTCCGCATCCTCCGGGGAAGTTACTAGATACGTCATCATTCAAAATCTTTTGATTTGCTACTGTCTAGTAACATTCTTTGTTTATGTTATCTCACCTGTAATTTTTTATCTCTTCTTTAATATATATTTTATAGAAATCATACTTCTATAAATTGACCAAATTGATGCCTCTAATTTAAGCCTTTAACTAAAAAAAGTGCTACCTTTGATCATACCTAAAATGTAGACTATCAATATCATTTTCCAGAAGCTCTTCTTTATCTACCAGGCATGAAATATACTTCGTGGGATTTTGAAAGAAGATCACAAGACTTCATTGTGATTCGTTTTATACCCATAGTCCCTATATTGTGATTTCAGGAAACTGCTTCCGAAAGAAACTTTAAAGAATGCTTTTTCACTTTATCTCAATGCACAAAGATTTTATTTATGAACATTTTTATATATTTATATGCTAATAGTGTTTCTTTGATGTTTCATTTCTGAAGGCAAAGAAGACATGTTTTGCCTCAGGCATTTCATTCCCATTATGAGCTTTATGGCAACAGACAATATATTGTAGGACTTTTAAAGAATTCTTGTAAAGAACTACATGGTAAGCCCATTCCTGTTTATGGAATTCTGATGTAGAAAAGCACTTTCAAAAAAATACATTATTAGAAAATGAACATGAAAGATTTGTGAACCAATAGATTTATTTTAATGAGATATGTTAAAGATTGAGATATACTGATTATTACACAGAAGATATGGTATGAAATATTTATAAAAGTAGTCCACTAAGAAAAGCCGATTTGATTCTTTTATGAAAGAAATAGAATTTAAGCCAATTAAAACATTTATATCCACATACATATGCCATACATATATTCACCTGCATACATCAGTACACATATATGTATATACTCTATATGGGATACATTTTGCAAATGAAGAAAAAATGTCTTGCTTTTCAAAGCTAATTATTATCATCATGAAGTTGATATTCATTATCCACGGTTGTATGTAATTATGATGTGTCATTTTTGATTAAAAATAAACATTACCTTCTCCCTCTCACTCACCCTCTGTTCTCTCTCTCTCAAATAAATAAATAAAAATAAAATCTTTAAAAGGGGGGGGGCACCTAGGTGGCTCAGTGGGTTAAGCATCTGCCTTCAGCTCAGGTCATAATCCCAGGGTCCTGGGATCAAGCCCCATGAAGGGGTCTCTACTTAGCAGGGAATCTGTTTCTCCCTCTCACTCTCCCTCTGTGCTCTCTCGCTCTCTTTCTCAAATAAATAAATAAAAATCTTTAAAAAAATAAACATTACTTACATCTTAAAGATAACATAACTTCCATACTTTGTTCCTTTTTTTAAATAATTTTTATTATGTTATGTTAGTCACCATACAGTACATCATTAGTTTTTGATGTAAAGTTCCACGATTCATTGTTTGCGTATAACACCCAGTGCTCCATGCAATACGTGCCCTCCTTAATACCCATCA
This sequence comes from Ailuropoda melanoleuca, assembly GCF_002007445.2. Lineage (NCBI taxonomy): Eukaryota > Metazoa > Chordata > Mammalia > Carnivora > Ursidae > Ailuropoda > Ailuropoda melanoleuca. The sequence goes on along the minus strand of NC_048228.1, from coordinate 15,169,054 downwards.
CCGGCCTATCCCAATCCCCCACCCCCCTCCCCTCTGAAGCCCTCAGTTTGTTTCCCAGAGTCCACAGTGTCTTGTGGTTCATTCCCCCTTCTGTTTACCCCCCCTACATTCTTCCCTTCCTTCTCCTACCGATCTCCCTGCTATTTCTTATGTTCCATAAGAGAGTGAAACCCTAGGATAATTGTCTTACTCTGCTTGGCTTATTTCACTTAGCATAATCTCCTCCAGTCCCTACTTCCATACCTTGTTCCTTATTAAAATTTGTGACTTTTTTTTTACTTCAATTGGAATTTATATTAATATTAAGCTTAATATTAAAAAAAAAGAAAACCCCACTAAAATAGCAACAAACAATGGAAATTAAAACAATAGAAGCAGTAATGGAATTGAAAGGAAAATAAATCTGTGGGATCAGGATATAACCCATCATGTGCACACAAGAAGGGTTTGATCCTATGGTATCAAAAATATTTAGGCAAGTACCAATAAAGAAAACATATTTAAGAAGAATGAGAAAAAGAAAGGAAGGCAGTGAGGAAAAATATCCTGTAAAATGACAACTCTTTTTATTTTCATAAAGCATTTTGTATATACACTGAAACTGAGAAACAAATACCCGAAAGACATGTACATGGTATGAGAGAGAGGGGAAGAGAAAGAGGGAAATGCCCTCTAATTTCAGAAATTACTCTTGGCCTCACGAATGAATGACATGTGCTCATCTCCACAGATATGCTAGTAAAAGTGCACACCATTTAATTTTCTACTGCATAAAAGCAACTCGTTGCCTAAAAAATCTTTAATATGGCAGAGTAACATTAGAAATATTGTGTTAAAAAAGAGAGATTCTCCCCCAAATTCAAGACCTTAATAGTCCTAAGTCAATATAACTTCTCAATAAAATGCATTATCTATGCAATTTTGTATAAACAGTATACTTCATATATACAAACCAAAACCACAAATATGCACTCACCACAGTATACATTTTTCATAGGTGCGTACAGAAAACTCAAATTCTCTGGTTAATGGCCTACGTTTGTTTCAAATAAAAATATTAAACTCCAGCATTCTAACCTAGTTAGTTAATATTTATTATGGTATCACAAGTTTTCTATTTTGTAAATATCTACTTATTTGATTGCCTTAGGTCAGGTTTTAAAAACTACATGCGTATCCATAGCTATAATTTTTTGTCATAATACTAAAAATGATATTATATGAAATTGATTTTAAGTTTGCAAAGACATTCATGAGAAATGAATGTAAGTCAAGCAAGTGTCTTGTTATTTAGATATAATTTTCCTGATTTCTTGACATCACATAAATGCAAATACCAATATTTACACACACTATATGTACATAGTATGTTTTATACATCATGTAAAGCATCACTAAAATAACGGATTTTTGGGACACCTGGGTGGCTCAGTTGGTTAGGCAGCTGCCTTTAGCACAGGATCCTGGGATTGAGCCCCACAGCTGACTCCCCGTTCGGCAAGGGTCTGCTTCTCCCTCTGCCCCTCCCCTCATTCATGCTCACTCTCTCTCTCAAATTAAAAAAAAAAAAATATTTGAAATAAAATAACAGATTTTTAAAAGCATACTAATGTTACACAAAATGAGAATAAAATTTCATTGTGTATGTCTTTAAAATTCTAAAGTATTTGAAAAGGAATATCATATTTTTAGCTAGTGATAGAAAAATTTCCAGATGGTAAAAATGTGAATGATAAAAATAGACAAATTGAAATTAGAACTGTGATGGATTAATTTCCTTTTGGTTGTCCTTATGTTGTTTATATTCATGCCAGGTACATGAGCCAATAGTCTTGAACAACACCCCCCGTAAAGAAAAGGGAAGGAAGATTTCTAAAGTAGTTTTCAATAACATTTGCAATTTGAAAATCAAAATAACTATCCATACCACAAAATCTTGGTTCCCTTGCCGTGTTTGGTTTTCAAAATATGTGCCTTAAATTTTAAAACCCTTCCTTCCACACACTTTGGGGTGTAAATGTATATTAGATGAGTAATAGAAATAATGTGGTTAAATGTGGGGCTTTAGTGGGGCTTTAGTTTGTCTGTGAAAACAAAATTTTCCTCAATTGTCAAAACAGGCAATCAAAACATTCCCAATTGTAACAGGCTCACTAATTTTCCGTGAAAAGTAAAAATGAATTTATCAAACACTCATGAAACAAAGTAGGCATAAAAGCATAATTTGGCTGAAGTGAAGGTTAATTTTCCAATTGACTCTTCTTTATATCTAAACTTATTTTTATCAATGAATGATAAGATTCCACAATAGCCCCAGAAAGGTACTAGCAATGTTCAGTAGCAATGTTTTAGGGTTTGAAAAAGGAACAGTGAAAGCTGATTTTTAATCCTCCAAACTCCTACAAGGAATGTCTTTTTGGCAGTTATTTAGCTAAACACCACCTGTGGAAAAGCCTTGGCATGTGCTGGGTTCTTTTTTTTTCCTAGAGGAAAATAGCATGAAATATCACACGATGATGCATGCAGTAAAACATAGATTAATGGAAATGCTCTGTTATTTGGAAGTCTTAACACCTGAGCTGCAGAAAATCTTTTCCTTGTGTTCAATATTTGTTATCGATAACTATTTTATTCTAATATTTACCAAACATGTCTCAAAATGCCCACATATATCCCAAGACTAAGGGTTCTGTGATTAAATACCTGTGACAAATGCTGGAATGAACACACTAAACCCCTGTCTTTGGCATGGGGATCCTCAGACATAGTAGTATGCTAATGAGAAACATGGGTCTCCAGGAGGGCATTCCTGACTGTGGTTGTTCCAATACATAAGCTTAACTCATACATCTGCTAGAGTCCTCTTGTCCTTCAGTTCCTAGGGGATTGCCCCAAAATTCAAACTCTCATTCTTTGGATTTTGAAAGTCTTTGTCCTACTACCAATTTTTTGCAAACTCCCTGAAGGATCTGAGATGGCCTGAAGAAAAGAAAAGTTTTAGAGTCCCGAAGCTTATTTAATTTTGTAGGCAGCTTCTAAGAAAAAGTAACACAACGGTACAAATACATAATAAGGCATAAAAATTAATATTAATATTCACCTGAGAGGAAAGAAGCAATCACAACCAACAGTGCATACTTTTAAAGCTGATAAGTTCCATAAACATCACAATATCCAGAAAAAATATTTTTATTAATTGTCTGAAACAGTTTTATTATACTTTTATTATAATTTTTAGTTATACATTTTTCGATAGTTCCTTTATAACAATTTTGTAATAACTTTTCTGTAGAGAAAATAAATCCCTCTCCTAGCATAGGTGATTAAAATTTGGTTTTTATTTTTGAAAATTTAGAAAAGTTACTTTCAATTTAACAAACTTCTTAATGATGTCATATAAGTGTTTAGGACAGTTGTCAAATTTGGAGAATTTTCTACCAAATTTCTTTTGTATATGGACTGTAATATTTTAGTGTGTATTCAAATTTCTTGTGTATTAACCAATATTAACTATTCTTTGAATCGATGATGCTCATTGACCACTTTCTCTCCAATGTCTGTTGAAGTGACATGTTAGTTATGTATGTTATCATTAATGATATCAGTATTTTGGGGCGCCTGGGTGGCACAGCGGTTGAGCGTCTGCCTTCGGCTCAGGGCGTGATCCCGGCGTTACGGGATCGCCCCACATCAGGCTCCTCTGCTGTGAGCCCTGCTTCTTCCTCTCCCACTCCCCCTGCTTGTGTTCCCTCTCTCGCTGGCTGTCTCTATCTCTGTCAAAATACATAAATAAAATCTTTAAAAAAAAAATAAAAAAAAAAATGATATCAGTATTTTGTGTTAATCTAATAGTTTAATGTGTATATTATAATCTATGTGATCTATCTCTATTTACCCTGCATGTTGGTATTTAGTTTTCTTTAGGCTCTCTATTTTGTCATCCAGTACTTAACAAATGGATTGTTTTGTCTGTGAATTTATGAATGCCAAGTACTCTTTACTAGCAACTCTTAGAAAAAGTTCAGAGAATTCAGAAGGGAGAAAATGCTTTCTTCAACAGCAAAAAGAGACGCCAATTCCACTTGGGATTATAAATTGAGGCCAGAGAACCTACATTGATGAGATACCAAATTAAGAATAGTGACAAGGGTATCAGTGTATTACTTTGTGGTCCTAGACACAGAATCAAATAAAAATGTAAACTTTAACCATCCTTGTCTATTTTCTATAATCATAACAAATGTAATTGCAATTTACTTGCAAAATAAATAAATTTTCCCAAGACCCTGCCATGTAATGTTGATTGTTAGAACTTGTAGAACTAATAATCTTTAGTATCAAATGGCCTTGCTTGTCCATTGGTTATCTTGTGTAATAATGTACAAATTAGAATCTCTGATTGATGAAGACGTGACTATTGAGTGCTTTTTTTTTTTCTTTTCATAGTAAGTGAATCTTAAGAATTTTATTTGCCTGGCTTCCTTTTGTGTGTAAAGGGGAATAAGTGATGGCTCTGCTGGATTCTTCATATGAATTAAATCTATAAAGAGCATTTCCCATCCACAGTCATAGATTTTAATTTGTTAAATATGATCCTTTTTAGTTGATATTTAGAATATTTTCATTGATATTTACTCATGACACAAATGAGACTGGCCTGTATTTTTCTTTTTGATGTTTTCATTGTCAGGTTTGGTATCAGTGTAAAAAATTTCCCCTAAAAGTAAGTTGAAAATTTTATTTTTGAGACATGATGAAAAGCTTAAATAGCATTGGAATTATCTAGACATTATGGCATAAATAGAACCTTGGGCCTTTTTCTTGGTTTGGTTTTGTTGGGGAGAGGAGGTAATGTTAAATCTTTAATGAGTCCGATTCTTCTAGATTGCTATATTGAGTTCATCTCTCTTGAAGTTAATTTGATTAAGTTATATTTTCTTTGAAAACTATTTCTTCCATCCAAGTTTCAAGTTTCAATAGAGAGGAGCAAATTATTCATGGTAGTCCCTGGTCAAGAAAACAGAAGCCACTCTAGGTATTCAAATAGAGGACATTTAATGCAGGGAATTGGTTATTCAAGTGATGGGAAAGCTGAATGGCTATACAGAAAACAGTAAGGAATCCCAAAAGAAGCAATAGCTAGACGTTGCTACCCTAGATGGATAGAGGAAACAGGTAGTGTTACCAGAGCCCAGAAATCAGGGCTGTCAGGTGACAAGAACCCAGCAGGAGAGGCCTCAGGCAAGCTGGGACCACGAAAGGGAGGGACTGTCTAGTGAGAGCTAGAATCACAGACAAGATGTAGGTGGCATTATCTAAATGTGGGAGTCAGAAAATATCCTGAATTTTCCTTGGTGCTTTTCCTAGCCTATTCTCAGAAGACAGACAGCTGGGGAGCTGGGGAAATATAGTTCTCACTGATACAGAGCAGAACAAGGAAATCCAGGGAATGGATCTGGGACCAATCAGGACATGAATTTTTAATTTTCTTTGATATTTCCCCCACTATCTTTTAATTTACATATAAATGTGTATAGATTATACTTCATATCATGTTTGGGATAGGCTGAGGATGTTTCACTCCTTTTTTCAAAGATGCAGACACTGCCCATTTCTAGTAATATGGTATACTAGATGCTGGAAGAGCTACTGCTTCAGAAATTTTGGATTCAATATGTGATTACATTATGTACAGAGCTGCCAAGCACAGCCTCAGCCAGCACCACTCTCCAAATGTGTACAGTATTTGATTCGTAGACAGAGAATTCTCCATAATATTACATGGGAACAAGGCACTCACTTCAGAGCAAAGGAGTTGTGACTGTGGGCACATTCCCATTGGATTCACTGCTCTTATCACAGACCACACCACTCAGAAGCTGCCAGCCTGAAAGAGCAGTCAAAAGACCAGTCTGAAATGGATACCCCAAAAGCTTGGGCCCATCCTCCAGGACCATTATAACACCCTATATCAACATACATTGTATTTTGCTGTGTTCCCAGCAGGTAGAATGCACAAAACTGGGAACCACAGAATAGATACAGACATTCCACTCTTATTATAAACTCATATTGTCTTCTTGGGGAAATTTGTTCTTCTTATCCCCTCAACTTTAGTCTCTATACATGGGATGTGCTATATAAGTGCTCACTATTATTTTTGTTTTATGTTAATAGTAAATTATTATTTGATATTGCAAGAAGACAAATGCAGATGAGTTGTTTCTCATCATAGGCAAGAAAGTGCTCTTAAATAAAAAGTCTGTATCAAAAGCCCATAATAACCTACATAAAATGTATATAATAACATGTAATGATCCAAAACATAATAATATATGAATATATGTCTTTCAGAGTTACCAAGAGGTCACAATTGCCCATTTTTTACCCTCTGCTTTGTCTTGACCAAATTTTTGTACGTGTCTCTCTGAATAAGAATTTCTATCCTTAATCTCTTAAAAATCACCTAAAATTTTCAAGACTTTAACTATCTTGATTTTCCTTACAATTCCAGTTGACAGATCAATACTCTTACCATCTAAAACACATTTTGTTTGTGAATTATAACTTATGGAACTAGTAATGATCATTTGGCAAGCAACTGTGGTAGTGAAGATATAAGTACCCTTAAGAGCCATGCCGGTATCATCAGGAGTTAAAGACAATAGGCATATTGGAATAGAGTGCATAGTTCAAATAACATTGTTGTCTGCCTCAACTGGAAAATAGGAGAAGCTCTAAATATATAACTTGAATAAGAACACACATTTTCAAGAACATGACGTGCTAAAAAATAGAATCTCAAAAACCCACCCAGAGTGGAAGTGAACAAATAAATTGCCATAAGAATTATCTTTATCAATGCTGATTATTGCAGTGAAGACTTTGTTCAAAAATAGAAAATATGTGGGAGGTTATAAAGGAAAATGTGTCACTAAACCTTGAGGCCCTGTGGAGTTTATAAAAATTGCAGCTATGCTTAATACAGGAAGAAGAAGGAGAAGGTGAGGAAGAGGAAGGAGCAGCAGAGAAGAAACAAGAAGAGCAGCAGCATTAAGCGCAGAAACTTTTTCTTCCAAAGGACCGCTGGCAAGTATCGATGCCAATTTAAAAACATGACCCATTGCTTATCCCTTGACACAAGCAAAGTTTCAGGCATCAAACAGATCCATATTTTAAATAAAAATATAATCCCAATTCTGGTGTGCTACTGATTGACATGAAAAGGGCCCACAGACTCTTGAGAAATGAGAATTTTTAAAAATATAATTGGTCTTCTAGTAAGCTTACAATTATACTAGGACTTCTATTAAATAACTTCTTTAATATGTTCTGCATTAAATATTTTGCCTCCCAGAAATCCATAACCCCAGATTAACTACGAGAAAGTATCAAACACACATTCTCAAAAAATACCTGACTTGGCACTCTTCAAAGCTGTCAAGGTCATGAGAAACAAAGAAGACTGGAAAACCGTCATAGACTGGAGGAGGCAAGGAAGAGACATTATGATTAAATGCAATGTAATATCCTGAATTAGATCTTGGAACAGAAAAAGATCATAACTGGAATAATCCAAATAAAGCCTATATTTCAGCTAACACCATTGCAGCAATGTTAATTTCTTGGTTCTGACAAATGATTATGTAAAATACTATCATTTGAAAAAGCTAGGTGAAGGGTGTACAGGAACACTCCAAACTACCCTTGCAACCTCCTATGGATCTGAAATTATTCTAAAATAAAAATCTGTTAAATATATATATGTATATATATACATAAAACAATGACACATGAAGTGGCTTTCTTTGTGACGTATTTTTGAAGGTGCAACTGCAGCACCAGTTTCGAAAGGATACCCTGAGAGGTTGGGCCCCATCCTCCACGATCCCTATATCACCCTATATCAACACACATTGTGTGTTGCTGTGTCCCCAGCAGGTAGAATGCATGAAACTGGGAACCACAGAATAGATACAGACACTGCACTCTCATTATAAACTCACATTGTCTTCTTGGGAATATTTCTTTTAGGACTAGATAAGACTGTATTGCTTTAACGATTAGGAAATTCTGTTCACTGTTTTCACTATTAACGCTACTGGGAGGGTTACAAAGATGTAACACATAAACACACATATCACATCTACTGGATATTAAAGATAAGTAATAGTTGTGTGCAGGAATAGTAGGTTTGATTCTCTCAAGCCCATCTTAAATTTAACTGAAACCGGTATGCTCCTGTTAATAATAATATCAAGATAAATATTCTTCGAGTTTATAAGACTTTTAAATTTTATAGTAATAATTAACCAATAATACTGCATATCTGGCATTATGCTATGCACTTCATTCACTGATTTATTTAACAAGTATTTGATAAAATGCATAAAATGTGCCTAACACTGTTCTAGAAACTCAAGATACACCAATAAGCAAAAAAGATACCATCTGCTGCAGAATTTACACCCTAATATGGGAGAGAGGCAGGAAATCAATTATGCAACAAATTTATAATATCAGGCAATGGTAAATACAATCAGGAAAAGTAAGTTGGGGGAGGGGGGAATAGCTATTTTAGACACACAGCTGTTCAATGGAGATGACATTTGAAGAGAGCTGTGAAGTAAATATAGGATGCTATAGAGAAAGATATTCCAAGCAGAGAAATGAACAAGTTAAAACAACAATAATAAGCAGGAGCATGCTGGAAAAATCATAAAACCACATATAAACAAATATAATCATATAAACAACATCATAAAAAAACAATAGCTGTCATTATCTATAGTTGATAAACAAATCACTAATTAAACATAATACTTAGAGATAGAAAGGTTAGTACTAAATTAATTATAGAAAACGCTTGCAGATATCTCCAGGGAGTCATGCTATTACTAAGGAAGGGAGGGAAGAGAGGTTTCTTGTTTCATAATAAGCCTTCCTGAAATACCTGATGCTTTACCATGTGTGTATACCTTATTACTTTGCTCAAGGTTAAAATACTATATTTAACTCTAAGACTTCAGTCAGTATTCCCATACTTCTGCATTATAATTGTGCATTATAATTATCAGATTTATACCCAGTAGGAGTAGGACCATGCTTGTATAAAATATTCAATTTTAAAATAGGAATTGAAAATCCCTGCTATTAACTTTGCAAAGTTGGATCTATATGTTTTCCTTCTGTTCCCCCTTCTCTAGGAGCAACCTCTCAATCATGAATGTGTTCAGCACCTACACCCACTTTCTGTTCTTCAAACTCACTAAGCCTCACCCCCTTCTAAAACCTGAAATAATTTGTAAATGGTTGACTAAAATTCTCAATCCTCATCAGAACTAACAATCACTTTAGGTAACTTCAATCCTCAAGCATATTCCCCGGTTAAAAGTTTAAGACAAGTTTCTCTGTTCAGAAACATTGTGAACAAGACAAAATACATATTTTCTTTCCCCCATGTCAGCACTTCATAGAAGTCTCTTAAAGAGTTCTGGGGGAGATCAGTTTAAAATCACACATGGAAAATAAGAACAGGAAATACAAAAACATTTAGCATGGTAAAACTTTGATGAGTTGCACGTTATTACTTCCTATGCAAATTCTTTGGGAAGAGCACTTTGGAGACATTTGTCATAGGTACTGAAAATAATGGGTCAGGTTGATACAAATATTATAATCCATAGAGCCTGTGTTTATTGTTTTGGTTGTCAGTCAAAGGCATCGTCAAACTGTAGCATAATGCATAAATATTACCTAATAAGTGGGAACACATCGTCCTCAGATACTCTCTATTGATAGTAATGTACTTATATATTTGATTTTTTTCAGTAAGATGCGTGAATAAGTTGAACTATTTGAGAACAAGAGTAAATTAAAATAGCATTACATCAAGGATCAAAGAGTTGAAAAGAGCGCCTATTTTTCTAAATATTCTTTTACCCTTTAAAATATGTTTTTCATAGTCACTCCCATTTTTTCTCTTTCCTGAAGCACATAACATTGTATATTAAACTTCCAGATGTTCATGATCAAACTAAGTGTCTTCAATTTAGTTAAATCCACATTAGCTTTTCCTAATTGTAAAAGTAAAATAATCAAATAGCTGAAGAAGAAATTGATAATAACTGGTAAGCTATCTCAGCAAATCTAGTGTCTTCAGTCACATCAAAAAGAAAACTTCATTCATAGACACCTGGTGCATCATAAAGGACTGCATTTTGTTTTCTTTTAACATTAATATTTGTAAAAGTATGTCCAACCCGGGTAAAAATTACTGGAGATTAGTATTTATGCTACATATTATTCTTAAATAATGTGAAATTTAAATATAAATGGATATAGCACATAATGGGTGATGAAGCACTGTCACTTCTAGGAAATTCACACCCAAAGTAATGTGAAATTCTTAAAGAATGCCTAAAATATGCAAATTTTATTTAATGAAGATATTCATTTATTCATCAAGTATTTATCACGTATGTCAACTATGTGCCAAGCACTATGTGATGCCCTGGTGATGCAAAGTAAACGGAGAAAGCCCCGTGCTCACAATCTATAGCTGGACATGATAAGAATGCCTTCTCGGGGGAGGGGCATCTAAAATGAGTTTATGAGAAGTGAGGAGGAAACAGCTTCCAGGCAAAGGAAGCACCAAAACATGACTCGTGAGGTAACATCACACAGCTGTTTCAGAGATGGTGTGAAGGATGACTTGGGTGAGCTTTAGAAGACAATGCTGGAAAACATGGAGGGAAGAGTGATCAAGAAAAACCTTACATGCTTTGCTAAGTTGTTTGAACATTATTGTATATACAGAAACTGGAATTGCCTTGAATGTTTTTGGCAAGAATTTAATATTCTAGAGCTTTCTAGGATTGAGAAAACGCTTATCTATGTAGATCAATAAGCTATCAATTTAAGACATTTCTTTTTATAAGCAAGTCAATTATTCCTTTTAAAAAAGGAACTCAGTTAATCGTACTCTTCCTGTATTTCTCAATTATTACTTCTGCAACATAAACTGACACGTAAATGTAGCTGTCTTTAAAATTACAATAGTTAGCACTCCGAAAGTCATTTCCACCTCAACTGTCCCTTCCTAACCATTATCAGAAATCTAAATTGCATCAAAGGAAAATACAGAATTTTGCAATTTTCTAGCCATCTTCCTTTTCACCGTAAAGATCTGTAAACTAAGACTGAAAAGAGAAGACCATTTCCCCAAGACTTAGAGCTCTGCCCTAGAATGCAAGCCTTCCTAAAAAGGCAGGATTTTACTATAAGTTATTCCTCAATAAACTCTACTTCCAAGAAAATGAGCACTGTTATGGGCATACACACATTGGGGGAAAATATTACAGAAAAAATTATGCATGGAAATGATGAGGAGACTAAGTACTTTATTTTGTGTAACACTAGGACATTATCATCTTGTTGTCTTTTTTTTTTTTACATGTGTCATTCTCATAAAAACCCATGCAAGTAGGAAGAGATAATATTTACATGTAAGGATAACTGAAACTCTGAAGAATTAAAACTCTTGCCTTACGTAACACAGCCAGGAGCAGCAGAAAATGATCTAAACCCTGGTCTTTTAAATCTAGGTCAAGCATTTTCAAACACAGCTTCTGTCCTCTACCCTACTCCCCACCCTTCCCATAGAAACTGGCAAAATACAGTAAAAAGTTCCATTTCTAAAAACTGATAAACCACACAAACTCAATGAAATAGACTAGATACATCCTACATATCCTCTACTTTTTTTTTTCATTAATTTATAAAAATGAGGATAGCAGTATTTCCCTCAGGAGGATTCACAGGATGAAGGATAATGAGATTATGTCCATGCTAGTCCCTGACAGTGACTATCACACAGTACACACTCAATAGACATTAGCTCCATTCTGCCCTTGTTATATCTTGGTATTAGTCTACACCCATACTTCTCGAATGGGGCTATCCCTGTGAGTAGGACGATGGCGTACCAGATGATATACAGCTGAAAACAATCCTCTGGGTGCTTCCATTTTATTCACATTTTGGATGGATATTAAATAATTTAAGCAATCAGTAATTGTACCTTTGTTAAAATAAACTCAGACAAGTGAAAAAATAAAAAATAAAGCTGATGCATATTTTTGGGATTTTAAAGAAATTCTATTCTTATAGATTACTTTGGGCAATGCCTGTATTTGTTCTATTCTGTGATTGGCATTTTATTGGAAAGGTGTGAGAAGCAAGCAAGAGAAAATTTTAAGATAAACTATATATAACCACTTTCAAAATCTTCAGCAGAATCTTCTAAATCTGAGCATATGCCTATCCTAAACCCAGCTAATCCATTCCTGGGTATATGCCTAGCAGAGATGTATACATATGTGCACCAAAAATCATGCAATCAAATGTTTATAGCAATACTCTGCTATATCTCCAAACTTGAAACTACTCAAAATGCCGGCAAGAGTAGAACTGATAAATTATGGTTGTTCACAAGGAATGCACAGACATGCGAATCAATGATCTAAAATCATATGCAGCACAGGATGAATTTCAAGACATAACATTAAATGACAGTGACTAGAAACAAGAGTATACACAGTATAACTCAACTTATATAAAGACCAGAAACGAGCAAAACTATTCTACACTGACAGATTTCAGGATAACAGTTACTGTTGGGGAGAGGAAGTAATCAAAAAAGGGCACAAGGGGCTACTGTTTCTTACTCTGCTGCTGGTGACACAGGTTATTCAGTTTGGGGAGATTCCTTGAACAGCATCCACTTAAAATAAGTGTTATTTTCAAATGCATATTATAGTTTAGTAAGTTTTTTTTTTAATTACAGAGATAGAAAAAGGATCTATCAGAATTTCACAGATTATTGTTCCATTATATTTAGAGGCTATGACTGAAGATAGTCCTAGTTTTCATGGAGATGGATATTGTACTGGGAATTTCTAATACTAAAACATGGATTTTTATTCCATATTGGATTCTAAAGTTTTACTCTAAAAATGTAGATGTACTTGAAATGATTTTGAAATATCTATAGAAAAAAACTTTTTATGGTAATATTTTGATCTGTATGCTTTAAAAAAAGAACTATATTATATGCTTACTTCAGTGAATTTGATTTTACAAAAAAGATATTTTTAATAATTTACAAAGCTATATTTCAAGAACTCTGCTTTCTGTCCATTTGTATAAACACACTAGAAAGTACTTAAAGGCAAGAGCTTTGTCTCATTTATTTTGCCATTTCCACTACCTCGCATAGATTGTGGTAGGTGCTTGATGCATGTTTCTAAATCCAAGAATAACAGGTGATAGATGAGTTAAGATGCAGGGAAGATAAGTATTGTCTACATTTTGTTTTCCTTTTTTTAATCACACCCTGGTCCATCTTCCCTAGGTAACATGCCATGAGGATATTCAAGCAGCCCTCTAGAGAAGGCCTCATGGCAAAGAACCTGAGGCCTTTTGCCAGTAGCCAATACCAGCTCAACAGCTATGTGAGAAAGCTACAATGGAGGCATGCCCACCACCCCCAGTTAATATTTCAAGTGACTACATGCTGACCAATATCCTAGCTGAAACCACATGAGAGATCCCAAACTAGAATGACTTGAGTAAGTCATTCCTGAATTCCTGACCAACAATAAAGTGAGATGGTAAACATTTTTGTTCTAAATCAATGTTTAAGGTAATTGGTTGCACATCAACAGATAATCAATACACCACATTTTGTTGATTATGAACAAAGCTGCTGTAAAACAGTCTTTGGACATATCATTCATTTCTCTCTTGGAGTGAGTTCTCTGGATTGTATGGTTTATACATATGGCTGCACAATGTTGCCTTTCTACAGGCAACACGAAAGATCCAATGGTCCTGCGACTTTACAGCTCTTGGTGTTCTCAGCTACTGTTTGAATTTTCCGTTGTTGCTTACTTGTTTGTTTTAGCTATTTGAATGAGTAGGTAGGGGTATCTCATTGGAGTTTAATGTGTACTTCGTTAAGGAGCATCTTTTCATGTGCTTATTTGCCTGTCATTTTTCTTCTTCAGTTAGATGTCTATACAAGTCCTTTGGCATTTTGTAATGAATTGTTTTCTAAATTTTGAGTTTGGGGAGTTCTTGTTATACACCACATATAAGTCCTTATCAGAATAGGTTTACAAATATTTTCTCCCAGCCTCAGGTAGTCTTTTCATTTTGTTAAATACATTTTGAAGAGAGGATTTTAATTCTGCTGCAGCAAAATTTATCAATTTATGATTCATTCTTTTAGTGTCCTAAGAAAACTGTCTAAGCCAAAGAATTCTTCCTGTTTTCTTCTGGAAGTTTAGAGTTCTAGGCTTTAGTTTTAGGTTTATTATCATTTCCACAGCCACTGGCCAGAGATTATCTTTTGCTGAAGTTGAAGAACATCGCTGACACCTCACCCTGGAAGTGCTGCTCAGAAAGCCGGATGACAGATGATAGAAAAGTTGCTTGAAAGCACCCTGGATTCTCTCAATGGCCTTCCCTTTCCTCATGAAGTGCTATTTAAATGATCCTTTGTGGACTGAGAATTTGGTGAAATGAAACAAGGCAGGTGAACGGGGGGAGAGGGGGGATCAAATAAATAAATAAATAAATAAATAAATAAAATCAGATTATCAATTCCAACAAAAAGTCTGCTGGAATTTTGATGTGGGTTGCTGTAACTCTACAGACAAAATTGCAAAAAAAAAAATGTTAATAATATTGTTTCTTCTAGTCCATAAACATGGTATATCTCTTTCTTTAGTTCTCAAGTTTATCTTAGCAACATTTGACAGTTTTAGATATATAAGGCTGGCATATCTGTTGTTAAAGTATTTCACACTTTTGATGCTATTGTAAGATTTTTTCTGTCAATTTCCACTTATTTTAGAATTTAGAAATAGATTATTTTATATACTGATGCTAGCACTGAGATGTGCTAAACAACCTTATCATTTCAATTAATTTTTTTTTTTTGCCTTGTTACAATGCCTTGACACACTAGTGCAATTGAAATTGGGAGGGTAGTTATTGATTAGTTACCAAAGTTAGGAAACTACTTAATATAATGTTCCCTGGTTCTCAAAAATCATTGAAGAAATTCTACACATATAAATTTGACGACTTAAAGGTATTGAAGAAAGTCCTTGAAAATCATTATCTGCCAAATCTCACCAAGACGAAATACATAACCTGAACAGCCAAAACTATTAAGAATAATTTTAAACTTCCCCCTAGAAAAGAAATCTCCAGGCTAAGACACTTCCAACGGAGAATTTCACTAAACATTAAAGAGGAACTATGACCAACCCTAAACCATCTCATCGTAAAAATAAAAGAAAAAGGAACACTTGCCAATTATTTTATGAGATAAGTCTTTCCCTGGTACCAAAACAGACAAAAGATAGTACCTAAAGAAGAAAAGAGAAAAGCAAAAGAAAGCTACAGAACAATATCCCTCATGAACATAGATACTAAACTGCTCAAAAATATAAAATCAAGTAAAATCTACCAATAAAGTGGGTTTTCTTCTTGGAATGAGAGTCTGGTTATATATTAAGAAAACCAATTCATATAGTCTACTATATTAACATAAAGCAGATCAACCCCATAATTGTATCAAATGATTAAAAAAACATTTTATAAAATTCTACTCATTCATGATAACTCTCAGCAAACTAAAAATAAAAGGAAATTTCTCAGTCTGGTAAAAGGCATCTGCAAACCCTATATGTCACATTTACTTAAAAAATGGATTCATAACTCATATTATGACCAAAATAAGTTCCAAATGAATAAGATATTAAACGAAAAGGAAATATCTATACAAATATTATAGGTAAATAATTTGTGATGCCAAATCCAGAAGCAATAAGAGACAAGATAAATGTGAGGACATTTTTATAAGTTATTGCAAGAAATATCAAAAGTCAAAATACAAATGACAAACTAGGAGACAATATTTACAAAATACATCTAAGAAAAATGTTCTTAAAATTCAGAAAAAAAAATAGCAAAACAAACATGAGTAGCCATCCTTCAGGAAAAGATGTAAACGATCCTTAAACACATGAAATATGCAATGCTTCACTCATAACAAGAGAAATGTGAATGAAAATGGCATTGCAGTGTCATTGCTTGCCTATCAGAGTGGCAACTCATTATGTTGGCAGGGCAAACAGTCTTCTGAAACACTCCAGGGGAATTTGGCAATACTCAATAAATGACATTTGCGTTTGAACCAGGAATCCAACTTCTATGATCCTTTTAGGAATCTTTCTACAAATTCACCTAGAATATATATACGCCTCCTAAAATACAATACTTCAAGTGTATAAATTTAATTATTGGTAGTAAAATATTATAAACAACAAATTGCCCAACCATAGAAGATGAATAAATTACAGTATATCTATATGAAAGAGTTCTCTGTAGCCAGAAAAAGGATGAAAAACATTTCTATAAACTGATAAGTAGTTGTTACCTGATAAAATGAACAAAAGCAATGACCTTTAAAATATCTTACCAATAAAATAAAAAAAATGATAACAACTGGATAAAGCAAGAGTGGCAAAATCTGAATTATTTTAAAATCTCTATTTCCATGCTATTCTTGTTTCATCAAATATTGTCAACAGTATTCATGCTGAAAAATTTAAAACTAAGGAAGCTAAAAAATCATATACAACAGTTTTGTTCACTCTGGAATTTTCCTTATATTTACGTAAGATTAGATGTACAGTTTCAAGCAAAGGAATGATGACTGGTTAGCCACTTTTCCTTCCTTGGGTTTCAAATGGAAAAGAAACAATCGGAAGCTGCATACTTTGATACCCAATCAGAGTTCAACTGTCTTCAATGTAGGGTGGCAGAGAATCACTCAGTTGGAAAAGCAGGCTTTACCCTTTTTTCACCAGGTATTACTCCATCAAGAGTGTGGGACTGAGCGTATCCACCCTCAGGAATGACAGCATTTGCTGGCCCTGATAATGTGCTTTCTATTGTCATGTTGTTGCCCAAGCATTAAAAAGCATTCTGCTCTGCAGTTCTCTCTTTAAAAAATTCAGTAACTTCACTTCTTTGTGAAAGGCATCTAATTCTAAAAGCACAGATAGATGTACTGAGTTTAATTCTATTGATGGAAAAGAAAACGTACTCAACACCAAACATTAGGCAGTCATCTGTCAAGAAAATAAACAATAGACCTCTACCCCCAAATTAAGCACAACCTATGACTTCAGTTTAATTTTGTAAACATAAAGTGTACTACTTAGAACTTAAACAATGAGAAAAATGCAAAAATATCTTGAAACTTACTGCCTAAAAGGGAAAATCCTCTGAAATTTTCAAAATGGGAGGTTATTTTTCTTTTAGTTCCATGCCACAAGAAGGGGATGTTCAAATGCTTCGCTTGCACTGAAATCATGCCATATGGCTGCCCTCAGCCAGCTGCTGATGATATCCTCAATCCTTAAATGTGCCCCTTAATTTTTAAGCTTTCACTTTTCTTGCTTCATCTGCCAAACACTGTGATTCTACTGGATTGAAGAGACTAGGAGGGAAGTTTTACCACAA
This sequence comes from Ailuropoda melanoleuca, assembly GCF_002007445.2. Classification (NCBI taxonomy): domain Eukaryota; kingdom Metazoa; phylum Chordata; class Mammalia; order Carnivora; family Ursidae; genus Ailuropoda; species Ailuropoda melanoleuca. The sequence goes on along the minus strand of NC_048228.1, from coordinate 15,151,450 downwards.
CTCTGTAGTTTACACCACTGTATGTTTCATGAATTTGCTTGCATTGCTGAAGTGGAAAGTGTCACTAACTTAAGTCCTTCTAACATAAGTCTATCCCCCCCACCTTGATTCCATCATGGCCTCACTATGTGATTCCATCACACCCTGGCCTTCTTTCAGTTCGTTGGCTATAGTGTTAGACTGTGAATCACTTGAAGACAAGTACTCTCTTATTTTTTCATTATCTACAGTATCCACAAGGTCCTTAATAAATATTTTAAATACATAAATAAATGAATGGCTGACAGAAACATCTACAGGGCTTGGTGTTTCCTCCTGCCCGCAGATAGCTGCAGAGCACACCATGGCTGGGACCCATCCTTGACCCCTGCTCTGCTCTTCTGCCATTCAGCGCAGGCCTGTGTGAGCAGGATTCGGGTAAAAAGGTGGAAACAGAAATGTGTGTGTCTGGGGTTGGGGAGGGAACAACACACAATTTGTTCCTGAAATCTCCCCTTTCCCCTGCCCTGAGTGCAGCTGGTCTTCTGTTATTGTCAGTTTCCTTCCATTACATTCCTTATCGCCTATTCTTTTCCACCTACCTTAAAAAGGAAAGTTGTTTACTTTGAAATGAAGTTGAATATTACTGCCTATCAATAAAACTGTTTGTGAAGCAAACAGAACTTGAGGCAGCATTCAAAAGGTAATAAAGCTCCTGAAGAGCTATAAACTCCATGAGAGAGCAATTTGAGAGCTCATCATAATAATAATAATTAACATTGATTGAGCACTTAATATGTGCCAGATATTTTGCTAGGCAGTTTACACTTAACCCTCTAGCAATTTTTTGAGATAGGCATTATTACCTTTTACAGATGAGGGAGCAGTCACATAGCATTCAAAATAGTTTTTATCTGACATCAAAATACATTCACTTAAACATGCAGCTGGAGGCGTAAAAAGTAATCATGGAAAAGAGACACTGCTTTGCCCAAATCCGGTAGAACTATGGCATCCTTCTATTCCTAAGACATTCACAGGATGGACTGATGGAAGAACATGTTAAATATTTCTACACCACTGGAGTTGTTCTAAAGTGGGGAGGGGGGAGCTATAAGCCTTGGAACCCAGCACAGTGACTATGTCCCTTAAAAAACCAACCTATGCAAGCAACCAAAAGAAGTCCAATGCTGTTCTCTACAATATGCAGTTACCTCCCAGATTTATTACCAATAACACCAGCCATTTCCTAGTATAGAATAATACCCTTTGTGTTATCAAAGTCATAATTACTTTACTGATCATTAAGATTAGCACTAAATTCAAAAATCCTTTTTCTTTAATTTTACACACTTGAACAACTAAGATACTTAACTACAAATATTCCAGTATCTTCCAGTAGTTTATTAGTCCCAGTGCCATACTATTATAATCTTAACATGTAATACTCTGTTCTTTAAAGCAAGTCTTAAATCCTTAAAAGAGAAACAAAACAAAAACTAAAAGAACTATACCACCTGTCTTTTCATATTTTTAACTGATTCAGATTAATATGAATATCAGGCTTATTGAGGTCTATAATGCTTTTCTCCTATGATTCTCTAAAATGTTCTGAATCAATTTTAAAAACACTAAACCTCTCATCCTCTTCGTAAGCTCTTCATTACTTTTCAAGTCAATATCTTCTCTTTAAATTCCCCCCGCCTCTCCTCTCTTTTGGCATCTTTCCTGACCATTCTTTAAATTCTTTTAAAGCCTCCTTTATATCAGTATAGAAAGTCACATTTCCCCTTCTGCATCTTCCACTATGTTGTCTTAGTGTGATAGAAGAACGAAAAACAAACTGTTTCTTTACACTGTAATGATTTACATTTCTTAATTAAGTGATACATCCCAGTGGCAGTGAGAACAGGGTATTTGGGGAGGGCAGGGAGAAACATTTTGATCTGAAAGTACCAAGCAGAAATAAACATAACGATGGCAGTTAAACCACAGTGCTGACTTGGGAGGGATTACAAGAGCCAAAACATTCACAGAATAGTCTGGCACATAGTGCCATTAACAAATATTTCAGACTCATCATACACATAGCAATGACAAAGCTTTCAGTGGAGTTATTATAAATATTCAACAAGAGATATTTTTCTTCATTCCTGGCTAATAATTATCAAAATATTTTCTTATGGGCCCAAATTGATCCAATAGAAACACAAATATGTATTCATTTATTTTGCAATTGAATAAAAGAATTAAAGGACATTTCTTTTAACAATAACCCTTTATTGACCTTCTAGGAATTTTTATCACTGCATTTTGATGTATTGTATTAATAATGTCTTGATGTATGCTTTGGTTTAACTAGGTATTGTTAAAGGTGACCTTTTGATTTGATTGTTTAGCTGACTTTGGTGCTAATAAGATAAAGAATGAGGTGTCTAATGAACCTTGTGTATGGAAATAATGATAGATGGCTTATTTGGAATTCTACAGACGTGGCACTGCCAAGCCTGCTGAGGAGTCTTTGGAACCTAATTTTAGAGAGAGGTTTTATTGATTACACAGAGACGGGGCACATTTTAATCATTTTTACGGCACTGTATAGCCTGAGGTACCAAAATCCATTAAACAAGGATTATAAACTTTGTTTTAAACTGGATCCTAAATTGTTTCTTGATGTATAGTCAACAACAGCTCTGTAAGATCAATCACAGTTACTAAGGCATATTAAAATCAACTTGTTTAATTTTAATTGCTCATATGCCTGACCCTCTGAGCTGCAGCTGTTCATGAAGGTAAATTACTCTTTTCCCAGAGAGGAGTTTCATTTGAGTTTACATTGCAATCATTTCCTTCCTAAGGCCACCAACATACTCTACTTTTTACATGTCTACTTTTAATTTACTCTGCCTATCCTTTAAAAATGTACTGGAAATGATGCCTAGATATGACATTTTGGATTATTCTGTACATCTTTTCATCTTTTTAGGGAATAAGATGTTTCAATAAAATTGAGTTGAGTGTGAAAACATATTGTGCAACTGTATATAGACATTTGCAAAAGTTTCAAGTTGACGTATTCTTACAGAATCCTAATATGGTTTCACTAAACTAGCTTATATCTGGGAGTAAAAATGTTTATTTAATGGCATGTAAATTGCTTTGTTTTAAGTGGGTACTTTATGTGTTTGATGTATTGCATAGATAATAGTATAAATACATGTACATCTTAAGCATTTATCAAAATGTAAAAGATTATAAATCAATACCTTTATTCTATGGCCTACGAGAAAAAAGGAAAAGAAAATAAACATATGAGAATAACTTACCTGGGAATAAACTGACTTTAACAATCAGGAGACCTGACTTCAAGATCTAGAGTCCATTAAATAATTATGTAACCAACAAGTTAGTTAATTTCTTTGGGCCCCCATTTCTACATCTGTAAAATAAAAATAAAATAGAAATAAAATAAAGATATGAAAATCTGAATCTCACTAGGCAATGCATCTGACAATGTTTCAGAAATTTAAATGCCCATTATTATTGTACTTATGTACACATATCCATATGCTCATATATATGATCATGTGATCATACAATATATATGATTACCCAATTTGCCAAAGTTTCAAGAAATATACAAATAACTGTAATCAGGAAAGAGGTGACAGAAAAGAGTACAGTGCAGGGGGCAATTAATCTAATTTTAAATTACACATATTATGTTAAATGAGCTTCATGCATTTTTAAAGCTATGGTTCAAAATAACTAGACCAACACTTAAAATTCCAGGCTTGCTACGTTAATAGTGAACTAAGCACCAAGACTGCATTAGTACAAAATGTATCCATTGCATGTATATATAGTCAAACTTTAATTAACTTAATTGTTCTTTAACTCTCCAGCTTCAACTCAATAAAAATGTTTTAAAAATTTACTTCAATGTTTTGAATTTCAAATGAAGTTGAATACCACTGTTGGTGCCATATCCTTAAGCACAAATTGAGTGAGAAAATTACTAGCATTATCATATTCAGTAATATGTATATTACTTCATTTCTTAAATATCAAAATGTGCTCACTTATGCATCGATTATGAGTCACTGATTATTCTGATCAAACTATTTAAGGTACAGGAATGAAATGCCAATGCTAGATTCAAGTTTTCCCTTTTCTCAGTCTTCAGATGCATCGTAAATTAACATCACTAAAACACTTTGTCAATTTCCTAAGGGAAAGAAATAGATAGGGCAGGATATAGTGTATCAGTTTATGTTTGCTAACTGGTAACTCTCCACCCCAGGACGTGTCATGTAAATTACATTGTGCTACTTGTGGTTGGTGAAGGCAAAATCCATCTGACAACTGAGGATTCCCTCCATTGACTATTCTGTTCTCTTTAACTTCCTTGATACTTTCTCTTCCATCCCCCGCTCTCTCTCTTAAATACATTTTCCTTAAAGATTTTGGCCTTCCTCCAGGTTTCTTTTTTCTTTTTTTTTTTTCATCGCTATCTCCCAAGCAATCATTTACAACTATCACCAATTTGAAGACGATCCTTAAATTTTTATTGGTAACCAGACTTCCTATCTTAGCTTTAAAATTATGTATCAGATGATTTCCTCAGTGGTTACTAAGACATCCAAAAAGGCGGAGACGACATTTTGACTTTATTAAGTGTTACCTCCAACACGTAGCATAGTACCTGGCACATGGTAGGTAGGCATTCAATTAATGGATAATGAAGGAATGAATGAATGCACATTTTATTTTTTTAAATATTTTTTATTATGTTATGTTAGTCACCATACAGTACTTCATTAGTTTTTGATGTAGTGTTCTACGATTCATTGTTTGCATATAACACCCAAGTTGAATGCACATTTTATAAAAATTAATCTGATGTCTACATTAGATGAAGAAGACACTGTTGGGGATTCTGATTTAGTTTGAAGCCTCTGGCAATCATTTAAAATGAAATGATGAGGCTCTACAATAGAGTACTGAGTGTAGGACTAGAACAAAAATTATTTAAAGACATTGGGGAGGATATGTGTTATGGTGAGTGCTGTGTATTGTGTAAGATGAATGAATCACAGACTGTATACCTGAAACAGATAATATATTATATGTTAATTTAAAAAAAAGTTATCTAAAGAGCCATTATTTAGAAGAAAGGCCTTACATGCCTATCTTGCAATTATGCCATTACCTCAATCTGGAGAGCCCTTCCCCTATCTAAATTATTCCAGTTCAAGAAAGAGGCTTAAGGCTTATTTATTCCATTAAATTTAAGCTGCTTACCAGATCCCACATTATTTTCTGCTCTCAACTCTTACTAATAAATGAATAATCACACACACACACACACACACACACAGTGGAAACAGCATTAGCTTTAGAGAACAGCAGGCACATGCAAGATTTATCCCTGTCAATCACTACTTCTGTGGCTATAGGCAATCTTTTTAATGTTTCTGAGGCTCCCTATCTTCATATCCTACAAGATTACTGTCAAGATTAAAATTAAGAAAATAGTACATAAAATTCATTTTGTATAAAAGACACAGAACTTTCATTTCTATTGTATTTGAAATAATGTTCATACACTTGGCACTTATTTTTTTTCCTCTGAATACTTCAGGTTTGTCACTTAACCAGAAAGAGAGATTTAATGAAGGTTATATAGGTCTTTGTTGCCTCCATGGCACACACTTTATACTTGATATATTCATGATTATTATTTGAAATTTTTGCAACTAGCTCCATATTTATAAATATTTTATTCTATAGTATTTGATTTGAAAATGTTCAAAGTTATGCCCCCAGGCATGTAGGTGTTTAAAGCTTTAGAGTGATGGAAATAAGAATGCATTAATCTGGGTCTACTAAAATCTTGCTTTTTCTGGGTGTATTTATTATGCTAGAAAAAAAATTATGCTAAGTTAAATAAGTCACGCAGAGAAAGGCAATTATCATATGATTTCACTCATGTGGAACATAGGGAAGCATGGAGAACATTAGGAGCAGGAAGGGAAAACTGAAGGGGGGAGATCAGAGGGGGAGACGAACCATGAGAGACTATGGACTTCAGGAAACAAACTGAGTGTTTCAGAGGGGAGGGCTGTGGGGGGATGGGCTAGCCCGGTGATGGGTATTAAGGAGGGCATGTATCTCAATGAGCACTGGGTGTTATATGCAAATAATGAATCATGGAACACTACATCAAATTATATACATACATACAAACATACTTTGTGTAAAAGTCTTAGTTCTTAATTTCATAAAAAGTATCCAAATTCCACACCATAAAGACCAATTTTTGAGGTTCTAAAAAGTGTATTAGTTTTTAAACTTGAGGTTTTTTTCAGTTTTTTTTCAGCAAAAGGTAAATAAAATGTTGACAATATCAAATATCAGTATACTTTGGTTCTTACATATACTTCTATAAATATTATTCTAAGTGTCAATTATGAAGCATGAGCACATATTAAGTGAAAAGATGTCCATAGGAAATTAGAGAGGGAGTGGCACATCGTAAGGCACAAAGGAGAGGTTGAAAATAGGGACGTACATTCAAAAATCGTCCATGAATAAGTAAATGGTAAAACCACTGCTGATTTACAAGGGAAGAATAGAAGGAAAAGGGAAAGCTGAGGATAATTCTTATATAAATACTAAAAAAGGAAAAGGAGCTGTCCTTCAACATAAGATTTTCAGATAAGAGTCCCTTACACCTAATGTGCTTCTACTAAATATATCGTAATTTTGAGCATTACTACCCTATTCAGTGAATCATCAAAGTCGAAAAGTGGTTAAATGCCAGTTTAACAAAATATTCTTATTTCATAATAATGCTATTTCAAATGCTAAAAACAAATTCTAACATCACTGCTTAGTAAATATCTCTGAACCAAATTTACAGCAAAAATATGCACACCAACATATACTATGTCTTTAGAGAAATAACATGATAACATTGGAAAATTTTCAAGACTTAGTCCATCTGGCTCTACAGCCTATTACTTTTTCTGTATCTAACTACCAGTGGAGAAGTTCTTTTGAGAAAATGAATATCAAAAGTGAAAGGTAAGCTGTATAGAAAGAAGAAAAAGAAGATAACTGCATTGATGATTGCTTATGTTCTATTAATAAACTTAATCTAGCTTTGCAATAAATTATATGAACTGGCTTTATTTTTATAAAGATTAATCTGATGTCTACATTAGATGATGAAGATGATACTGAACAGTCGTGTTTCGTGGTAGAGTCGTAACTGAATCATTTCCATTTGCTCAGTCCAGCTCGATCTAAAAATCATACAAAGGGCTTGCCAAAACTGGCAGAAGCAAGTTATTACTCCAAAAGAAAATAACTTTTTAATATTTCTCCTCTTGATTATTATTATAACCTTAAATATTATTATGGGATAATATTAGTATTTAAGGTACTTTTTTTCCCCTTCTTTTGGTTTTCAAGTTTTCTAAAGCCATTATATTTTAATAAACCATTGGTTTTAATATTATTTTTCTAGTCATAAGTCTACGAAGAGCTCCTCACCCATAGACTTTTTTTTAAATCATGCCTTGCACTGATAAAACCTAAAAGTGGCCAGGAACATTGAATTTTTCTACTCAATTTAGAACCTGATTTCATTACTTCAAATCAAGATCTAGCCCAAAGCACATTTTCAATGAATGCAAGCAAGGTCAGGGAGGGGATTAGAGGTGGGGTGTTATCCCGATTCTCAGTGGTTCACTATGATAACTTTAAATGAAGTGGCAAATATACCGCTTTAATAAGCTTTTGTGAAAAGTTTTAAATACTATTATTTTGATCGCACGGAGGAATAGGTTTCAAATAATATTATTATTACTAATAATATTATTCAAAAATAATAATTCTCAGAATATAGTTTTAAAAAATTAGAATACAAAAAGACTAAAAAATATATTTAATAATTATAACTGAAGAAAAATAACTTTTCAAAGAGCTCATTTTAATTACCGTTCAGGTTTTCTTGACAGCCCTTTGAAAAAATATAAGTGGTACTTATTTGTGGAAGAATTTCTGAATTTCTAAGCTCACATCGTAGCTTGTGGGCTTTATATAGTAAGAGTCACTTCGGTTACTCTCATTATATCTTCTTAAGCTTTGATTCTGCCAGCAAATATTTCTCTGCAAATGGGCTGGCCCCAAACAATGGCACCATTAATTGCTAAGTGAGCTGAAAAACAATGAGACCTCCAGGCTCTCGTACAAATTGGACAGTCAGAGCTGTCGGCCTAATCAGATACGGTTGTGCTTGCCTGTGGACCAGTTGGACTCCTTAGAAATGTTCTCCACATCTGTCACTTTCCCACTTCTCACAATAAGCACATGTCAAGCTTTATAGTTCTACAGTCTAGTTTTCTAAGAAATCTGTGCATATATGTAGGCAAGAATCATATTGGTTTGACATAGTCCTCCAGAGGGAGCTCAATTAAAAGCCAGGCTCAGAGAAAAACATAAAAAATACATGAGTATAAGAAAGGTTCACTATTTGTGTGAGTTAAAGGGAATAATACAGTAGTAAAACCTAAAAATCTTTCAAAAGCCATGCATGGATCTTATTAACAACTGTTAATTTCTTATCTAAGTCAATACACCACCATTTCAGAACCCTATGCACCCATTATTCCCCATCTTATGCAAAAACACACTAATCACATTTAATTTTAACTCAAAATTAAAAATTATTTGTGTAAGGATTTCAATAATTATGAAGAATTGACATCCCACCTTTGGAATTAACATAACCAAAAATCATTGCATTGAATTCTTAAGTAGCAACTATTATAATTATTTCCCTCATTCTGACAGCAATGAAAATATTTGATAACATAAGCAGCAAAATAGTCTCATATAAGTACATGACTTAAAACATGTATAATTTTTGTTTTTAAACAAGGTGCTTTTGGAATCCTCTACTTGCACTTGACTAGCTCACTTTTTTCAAAAAAATATTAGAAACTTATTAGTTATTGGGGTGCCTGGCTGGCTCAGTTGGTAGAGCATGCAACTCTTGATCTCAGGATTCCAAGTTCAAGCCCCACATCGGGTGTAGAGCTTACTCTAAAAAAAAGAAAAAGAAAAAAAATACTTATCAGCTACTACTCTTCTTTAATCATCTTCTATTATTACTTCCTTTTCAGGGCTTATTATGTTTATCTTGCAAACTAAACTATAAAAGCACAGAGGAATTATTTTATGAATAATCAATCATCCACATAAAGGGTGATGAAATACAAATGTGTGTTTATTTATTTAACAAATATTTGTTGCACACCTAGCTAAAGTCAAGTCCTGGGCTAGCCTGGAAACCCAAAAGTAAATGAGAAAATACAACTACAGCCACAGATCTGAGTCAACTTGATGAATATACGTAAGTTCTCCAAGTAGTTAGCTTACATTTTGTTTGTCTATTCCAACCTGTTCTTTTCAAACAAAGATGTAATCTATGAAAAGGGCATAGGCCTGCAATCTGGACTCTTCATCCCTGACACTATTAAGCAATTATAATTTAGGAGAGTCACTTAAGCTTCGTGTCTTTGTTTCCTTTTTTGCTTGTCATGTGTTTTTCTTCATAGCTCTGCCTTTGTACAAGTTCATAGATATAGGGACACTGACACTGTCTTATATTCTTAATTTTCCCTGTGGCTTAGTAAAATGTAGTAAGAGTTCAATTCAAATTCTTCAACCTAACTAAACTTATAGGTAAAATAAGAATTTGCACCAAACTACTAAGATTTCTTTAATATACATATAATAATATATAGTCACAGGCAGCATTGATTTTAGTCCAAACTTTATGGAAATAAAATGAATAGCTCTTAAGTCTGGAATTTGTTTTATAGGCAGGCATTGTTCTATGTGACTCAATGAAAGTATCTCATTTAATACTTTCAACTGTATTAGTACTAGGGAGTAGTTACTTAACAGTACAGATTCACCCAAACAATCCAGGACCCACCTTCAGTATATCTATGTTCTTACCATTAATGTAAAGTCCTCGCCATCACACAAGTTCACTGCCAGTTAAGTAACTATTTTTGTCTTTGTTCTTTTTTATCTTCACTTTTTAATTAGAATTATTAAACAGAACACATAAGAACATAGATATGTATATGCACCCATCACCAACCTCTTTCCCTCTCTCCACTGAATTAAAGTAAATCCCAGACACCATAGCATTCCACTTTAAGTACCCTCAAAATATTATCACACATAAAGAAAACAAAAATCATCTCTTAATATCATATACTATACATCTAACAAGTTTCAAATATTCCCAAATGTCTCCTGATTGATTTTAATAATTGGCTTGTTCAAATCAGGAATCAAACAAGACATACATTTTTTTTCTTTCAATATCCTTCTTGTTATATCTAACATATCTGTTGGGTCTTCAAACTTTTGACTCTACCATTTGTTTTGTTAATAACTCAGTATTTTCCCATTTTCGTATTTCACACTTCCAAAAGCCCATTTATCCTAACACAAGAATGGCCAATTCTACTCTGATAATTTTACTATATTGCTACACAGCTAGAATCAAATATATTTAGTCTGGAACTATGTCCTGTCACTATTAGAGAGAACAATGTGCTATTTGATGATCATTTTTAATTATTACTAAAAAATTATAGATATTTTATGCACAGTGGTCAGTAATTTATTTTCCTAGATCAATCCCAACAATCTGTCAATGTAGGACTATTCATGAAGAGTCAGAATTTTTGTTTCAATAAAAATACTTATAACAAATGTTTTAAATGCTTAAGGAGAAAATACAGATTCTTTTAATTGATCCAGCCAGCTCAGAGATAACTACAATTGTTATTTTGCTATCCTCTATTTTCTTGCTTAAGTAAGAAATAGAGAGAGACAGAGGGATTGAAGATACTGAAAGACTGATAGGAGTAATGGCGGCAAACTCTAGATTCAGATAGAACTAATTCAAACCCCATTTCTGATAATTATTAGCTTTTTGATCTACACATCTCAATCTTTCTGAGCATCTTTCCTCACTGCAAAAAAGCAGAATTACGTTTATATTGTTGAGCAGCTTAAATGTTGTGTGGCAATTAAGAATGAAAGTTCATTCATTACACTGCACAGATTATGCACTAACTTATTAATGCTTTCAGAGTGTGAACTATGAAATAGAATTAATAAGATATAAATATGTATATTGAGAATTTGAGAGAGTCTGTACCATTTTAAAAATGTATTTAAAAACAACAACAAAAAAACAATCTTTCACTAAAGGTATTTCTTGTTTGAAATCTCTGATCATACTCCCTTCACAAATTTTAAATATTTTTTTAAAGAATTTATTTTTTTTATTTGAGAGAAAGCAGAGTAAGAGAGGGAAAGAGAGCACAAGCCAGGGGAAGGGGCAGAGAGAGAGGGAGAAGTGGATTCCCACTGAGCAGGGAGCCCGATGTGGGGCTCCATCCCAGGACCCTGAGATGATGACCTGAGCCAAAGGCAGATGCTTAACCGACTGAGCCACCCAGGCACCCCTAAATTTTAAATATTTTAATGGCATGGCTTCAATTATATTATAGGCTCAACAAATAGAAAAATAGTCAATATAAATGCACGTAACTTAACAATGCAAAGAGCTCCTCTTGCTGATTCTGTTGACTTCATTTATACTTAATTATTTTTAGCCAAACTAGTGACCCATTTGAATTGCATAAATATAAGTTAGTGATAACTATCTATAATTTAAGGACACCTCTGACACCATGTGAAATGAATATATGTTACTGCGATCTTAACTAGTGAATATAAAAATAATTATCTTCAGCCTTGCAGTTGTCTAGATGCAAATAAAACATTTGAGATTTGCACAACCTATACTCATTTTCAGACTTGAATGTGTCATTTCTTGTCCCTCCAGAAAGAGATAACCAAAAGCCTACCAAAAAATGCTGTCTCTGATTTTTATTAAAATGTAAGCAGAGTCAAAAGGCTCTCTTTGGGCCAGAAATAATTGTTTCCATAATCCAAAAGAATAGTCTCTCTGCCTGATGTAAATGTCTTGATTATTAGAAAAATATTGTATCAGAAATTTGACACAAAAATGGACATTTATTTTTAGAATTTTATTCACCTAACTCCTTCTGTATTAAATTGCTTTTGTGTAATATCCAAGTAGAGCAATAGAAAATATTACTATAAATAACTGATTTAAATTAAAATAAATTTAAATGTGGCCCAGAAGAATAAAAGTGTTTATTTTTAAAAAGAGAACCTTACAAGGAAACACTTTCAATACATTCAATTTTTTTAATGCAACTTCAGAAAGCAATTCGGAATCCCAGGAAAAAGAATTTATGGAACGGAACCCTAGGGAGGAGACCCAGATATGACGCCTCTGATTTCCACCTGGACAGTTCCATTAACACATTTGAAACACAAGAGCCTCCAGAGACTTAGTGCGGCGTTTTGTCTCACTGACTTTATCCTATCCATCTGACAGTCACCCTTTGAGATCCAGGCCTGGAATGTGTCCCAGCTACAACACGATGTTAGTTATGTTAACTGTGATAGAATAAAGAATGTGCTTTAAATAAACTAAAATGTGTAATATAATTAAACAAATATAAGAAATCCAAAAGATTCAGAAAAAGGAATTAAAATTACCAGGCCTAATGGCTCAAAATTAAAGCAAACAGTGTCTCAGGCAAGGATGTAAGTATATATGACTGAGCTGGGCAAGTGGCTTATCCAGAAGGGACACAATGTCAGGAGTGGTTGAGGAAGTAAAGAGAAAAGGCTGCATCATGGAATTAGCCAGATCAGTGAAAAGCCTGCAGAGTTAGAAGGGAAAGCAGATGGTACACACTGGTAACATTTACAATAGCAATACCAATTCTAAACGCCCTGTTTTTTTCTTTTGTGATTCAGTCCAAACTCTCCAGATGTTTTTTGCTATTACTGAGACAAACACACACAAGGTCTTTGCAAAAGTTTACAATACTTTTCTTCCCATTCACAATTTAAAAAAAAAAAAAAACTAGGAATTTTCATTATAAAATAAATATTCTTACAATTAGAAACCTAATGCTTATTTTCATATGTATTCATCATTTTTAGTGAATAATGGTATGTGAAATTTAAGGTTCCATAAAGCTCACTTGACTTAATATAAATTGTTATGCGTTCTCAAAACTTTCATTCTGGGACTAACTACTACAGTGGCTTGTTTTAAACTTTTTCCTTATGTGAATGAAAAATCAAAACTTTTTAAAACTTCTCTAAAAGTAATATGGTCATTCTCTCTTTGGCCCAAGTATACACAGCAATATTGCAAAATAATGGTCTACTTTTTGAATTTTCCCATTGTGTTTTTCACAGAGACTCTACTTTTTCTCGAACATCTCTCATACTCAAATCTCACTGAAGCATAGAAAAATACAGTTAAATATGTGCAACATTAATGTGTGATTAAAGAGTTTACACTTGTATATAATATGAATTTCTACTTGTCTTTATGCTTCTTTCATCTAATCCACATATGACTCAAATTACAGATCTTTTTAAAAAGATTTATTTATTTACTTATTTGAAAGACAAAGCGGATGCACGCAGGTAGGAGGCACAGGGTGGGTGGGGGTGGAGAGTCTTAAGCAGACTCCATGTTGAGTGTGGAACCTGACACAGGGCTCAATCTCATGACCCTGAGATTAGGACCTGAACCACAACCAAGAGTTGGTCACTTAACTGACTGTGCCACCCTGGCGCCCCTCAAGTTACAGATCTACTCTGAAGGACAGGTGAAAAATCAGTAAGAAAGTAGGCAATTCTGTACTGTTTTTGCATTGGTAAAACAGTAAGTGAAATTAGAGTGTTTTACCATCCTAGTAATATCAGGAAAGAGATAATAATAATTTATAGTAGACAGTATTAAGTCAAGAATGCATATTGTATATTATAATATAGAATATTCTATAATATAGTATAGTAAGAAATGTATGACTAACAAGCTATTTTGAGTGGGGAGGGAAGATGGGGAGGAAGACTAAATAATAAAATACTTGCATTTGGTTAATGTAAAGAAAACAAGAAAGGACAGAAGAAGAAGAATAGATAACATATGGGACAGGTAGGAAAACAGTTACTGAGAACTTTAAATAGAAATATTTTGCAGTTCTATTAATAAAAAATGGACTAAATACTCCAAAACAATGAACATGAGACATTATTAAAGAAAAATAAACTACTTATAAAAGGCATATCTTAAATGTAAAGCTACATAAGGTTTAAAAGTAAAAGTAAAAATTGAAACAAAAAAATTAGAGTTATATTAATAGACATTAAGGCAATATGTATTATTAGAGAATAAATGGCACTTTAAAATGTTTATAAGCTGGTGAGTCCACTTGAAAGATATAAAAATTCAAAATCTTTATTGATCTAATGGTTTAGCTTCAAAGTATATTCAGCAAAGATTAACAGAACTAAAGGAAAAATTGATTAATCCTCAATTATAGTTAGAACTAACATTTTTCTAACAGATCAAATAAGCTGATAAAAAATCGGTAGACACATAAAAGAATGACAATGAGCAAATCTGACCCAACTGATTGATATCGAATAGCATATACCACAGTAAGAGAATACATCTTTTCACATAAACATTTATCGAAATGAACCATACATTGAGTTATAAAGGAAGGCTAAAGAAAGATTGAAATTATTTAAGTCAGATCTCTGACCACAGCAGAAATGCAATATAAGAAAATCCCCAACTTCTAAAAAAAACAAAGAAGAAATCAGAATGAAAAGTACAAAATATTTTTTAACTAATTGACAATGAAAAAACCATATGTCAAAGCCTGAGGAATACAGCTAAACCTGTACTTAGAGAAAAATGTATAATCTTGAACATTTATATTTCACAAACAAAATGAAAATGAATGATCTATGTATCTATCTCCAGAAATCAAAAACTAAATAGCAAATAAAGAAAAAAGGAAATAATACAGTAAAAGCAGAAAAAAATAAAAGGTAAATTTACACCAGACAGAAGTCAATAAAACTACAAATTTATTCTTTAAAACAAAAAATGTTGACAAACATATGGCAAAACCGAGCAAGAAAAGAAAAGGGGGAGAGAAAGCAGAACTTAACCAACATGTGGAATGAAAAAGAGGACCTAATTACAGTCTTAAAAAATATAAGAAGAAAATATATATACAACTATATACCAGTAAATCTCAAAATTTACACGATCTGGAAAATTTTCTAGAAAAACAATTTATCAAAACTTTACCAAAGAAGAAATTTAAAAATTTAAGTATTTCTATAACTGTTATATCTTTATTTGTCCTCTTTTTATAAGGAAATCTCCAACTTCAAATTAACTTATGAGGAAATTTTTCCAAATACTCAAGTAAAATCCTATGCAAAGTCTTCCAGAAAATAGAAAATGGAGTCATTCCCATATCATTTTATGGAGTCAGAATAACCTTGATACAAAAACCTGAAAAGGATATTATAAGAAAGGTAATATATACACCCATTTCTTCATAAAAAAAGGATAAGAAAAAAATCCTGAACAAAACATTAGCAAATCAAAGCCAGCCACATAAAATGAATTAAAATTTTATACTTAATATTAAGGGTTTTCTGTGCCTGAGAAATTGATGGCCACTAAAGAAATATGAATAATATTTTTAAAAAATTATGGTTGATCCTAATCCAAAATATATTTCAAGTATAATGTGATGATTTACATTTATAAACTAAGTAAGAGACACTCAAAACAAAATTCGAGCAAAAATGGTTAATATTCTGGTCATTTTCCGATGTAGCTTTCCTCACAGAAATAAATCTTGTGACCCTAATAAATCAAACAGAATATATGTAATAAAAGATTTCTCAAATATGTTCTGTACAATTCTGGTACACTTTAAGAGGAAAACACACTAGAGTTTCCCAAATTTGTTTGATCTTGAAACCACCATCTTCCTGTTTCTGGCCTGAAGCAGTACTCTTTGAATAATTTTGCTTTAAGTAAACTTTAAATAAATTTGACAATTCAAAGAACTTTTTGAGGTTGGTATGCCATGCACTATACCAATGAGAAAACTAAAGCTCAGAAAAAGAAGACTCGTCTAATGTCACTGGGCAGGCAAGTGGGAGAAAGTCCACATACATGTCTCACTTTCAATGTCTCATGAAGTCCATATAATAGAAGTCTAAGATGCGATTTTATTCACTTAGACTATGCCAATTTTGTCACGTCTTTACAAAAAAAAAATTTTTAGTCATATGTCAGCAACTTGGTAATTATATTTTAAAAATTCATCCCTCTTATCACAATCCATGCAAAATATGAAAGGTAAGAGTTAACTGACAAATTTTTATCCCTATTCTTAGTCCTACTTTCTCTTTTAAAACATCAGATCATTGGCAATGATATTGAATATAGCTAGTTCTCCCATCCCAATTTTCCTTATCTGAATCTTGCTGGATCAATATCCTTTTACTCTTTGACTGTATACGTCTGCCTTGCCAGTTATAACCGTGGGTCAGCCCATCTGCCCATTTCCTTTGTTCCTTTTCCCAGGCTGCTAAGAATACATTTGTGGTGAAATCAATATCGCTATGCAACTATCTCACTATGTTTTTAAAAATACATTTGACACTTATCCACTTATTGTCCCAATTCTTTAATCAACAATTAGAAGAGGATTTCAAATCCAATTTTCTAAGCCCAGCAAATGTCCTTGTTTCATACTATCAGGAACTAGAAACCATCCGGAGCAAGTATTTTCAACCTCCTCTCCACCTCAAAATTTACTTAAAAAAAAAAATCACTTGTATCAATTATATTTGCTCTTTTCTGAAAGAAAACCATGCTTTCTTACCAGTAATTGATTCTCTATCAATTATCATCTGCCTACTCAACTCTTCTTGGAAGAGTCATCTATATTTGCTGTTTCTTCCGTCTCACTTTCACTCATTCTTCCATTCATTATAATCTACTATTCCTCTGATTACTCCATTTAAAAATGATCTTGGGGAAAAAATCTCCTATTGTCTCACAGTTGTCAAATCCAATGACTTCTTAGAAGTCCTCATCCTTCTTGACCCCACAGTCCTGATTTTCTAAAACTGACTGCCCTATCTTTAAAATTTCCTGATCTTTGGTCTTCTATTACACCTCTGTTTTCATAGCTTCCCTAAGTTTCCGATTATGCTTTATCTTTAACAGCAAGTTCCCCTTTTTTGCTACTTAAATACTGGTTTTTCCCAAGGTTCTATTGCTATCCATATTCTCTTCCATCTATCTTCATAGGCAGAGTGATCTTATGATTCACATGAATTCAACTATTAATTACATAGTCAGAACTCAAGTCTGTATCTTTAGTCCCGGCCAGTCTTCTGAGTATCAGAGATGTATGTTTCCAAAGACTGCCTTATCAAACTTACCATATTGTACCTCCAACTTAGCCTGTTCAAAACCAAGTTCCTCATTTTCCCTCTAAAGCCTGCTTTTCCACCTGTCTTCCCATATAATAATGAATCATCTTTTACTCAGTTGTCACAGCCAAAAAACCTACCATTCACAATGGTCTCTAAGCTTCTAATATTAAATAAAGCTTTTGAGTCTTATTTTAATTACTTATCTAAGGATTTCACCCTATTTCCATTATCCTAATGGAAAAGCTCATTATCATGACTAGTTTTAGAATCTGATGATAACCTTTTCCCACTTTCTCTCACAACAAAAATACCCTTTGCCTTGCTACTAGAGTTTGTTCAGTACATATTTTATTATTTTCATCTTCCATTGAAAAAATTCTTACTCATTTCCCCACTATCTATAGTACATAGATGAAAATCTTCACTATAGAATTCAAGACTATTTGTAATGTAGCCCCAAACACCTGTCTAGATGTTCTTCCAATTGCTGACTTCATTCATTCTGTCTATACTCTAGTCATACAAAGTAACTCAGTTACTTTAATATATCAGTCATCACCACACCTCCATGACGACGTGCAGGAAACATCTACAATGTGATTTTTTTTAACTATTCTTTGCTTTTAAAATTTTACTTTCTTTTTACCTAGCTTTATACTTAGCTACCTAATACGCATGCATAGTCAAGACCCAATTAAAATGCACCAAATTCTGTCAAAGCAAAGCCAACTCATCTCTTTCCTCTTTATTCAGCAAAATCACTTTACTTTTCATCTAAAATTACATAGCCTTTAGTGAGACTTTTCATATTATACATAGTTGTGAAGTAGTGAAAATAAAACCATATATCATCTGGGAAGTCAGAAGTATCCTTAATTTTCATCCCATATCTTTTTTTTAAAAACTATGAAACCTTGGAGAGGTCACTTTTTTCCTGTCTAAAACTTAGTTTCATCTTTCAAAGAGGTGTAACAAATATATCACAGGGATGTTGGAAATATTTAAAAAGGCATAGTGCTTAGAACATTATTTAATTTCATTCACTTTAATAAAAACAAAAACAATATAAAAGTAACGTCTATTAGATACATACTAATATTTTATGCACGTTACATGTATTGATTCATTTAATTCTCATAATACTACTAGACGATTATTACTATAATTTTCCCATTTTATATATGAGGAATCAAATACTTTAAAATGTTAATTAACCTGACCAATATCACAGATATAGTAAATAGGAGAGCCAGGATTTCAAAACTAGGTAGACTGGTTCCAGGTCTCCCTCTGGCTAACAAAGGCAAACATCCTTTGATATTTGTGCTGTTTATCTAAACTTTCTCCCTTTCTGCTTTGCTATCAGCTCCACTTCTGGTCCCATCCCTGCCCAAATTCTCCCAGATGGTTCATTCCTGCCTTCGACCTCTGACTTTGTCATTTAGACTGTCACTCTAATATCTGAACATCTGCTTTGCCCAACAGATCCTGTGTTTGTGGATCCTTTTGCATTTCCAGGAAACCCTCAAATATCTCCCCACCACGAATACCACCAGTTCCTCACCAGACCAGCACCCCATATCTCCAATAATTCCAACTGTGGTCACATGGCCAGTATTTCTATAGATCAGTGCTTTTCAAGTGGGGAGGTTTCACGATAGTACTTCATAAAAACAAACCAAATTATTCTCATTTTTCTTAAATAAGGAAAACTAAAACTGAGAGAAATTTAATTTAATTTCAGTCTTCAAATTTCAAGTTAGTGTCTTAAGTGAAAATAATTGGTAGTTTCTGTAAGAGAGTTTTATAATTGCTTGCAAACATGATTCTCTTTTGTAAGTCTCACAGAGTCTTATTCATCTTGTGAATATGACCCTCCACTTACCATATCCATTGTCTCTATACTTAGATCTTCATAGCCAGCTCTCTCCCAACTTTTTATATTATCTTCTTCAAAATATTCAAATGATTGAAGCAGACAACCCTAGTATTACATTACTGGCCTTGAAGCATTCTTTCTTTCTTTCTTTCTTTCTTTCTTTCTTTCTTTCTCTCTTTCTCTTTCTTTCTTTCTTTCTTTCTTTTTCTTTCTTTCTTTTTTCTTTTCTTGTTATAATAAATGTACAAGATAAACAGAATTTCCTTAATCTCAAGGATTCTAGTTATAAGAAAGTTTCTCTTGTAAGAAGAGCTATAAATCATTAGAAATACAAATAGGTTAAAATTAAATGGATAGAGGAGACATGCAATATTTCTCTTTTACCTTTATTGCTACTAATAAGTTTTCAGTAGAAATCATTAATCCAAGTAATTCAAACGGTAAAACTGAAGGCGTTTTAAGTTAAAATATTTATTAAGCTTTAAAGACAGATAAAAAGCAATTGCTTTCTTGGAGTACGTAAAGGAAGAAATATTGGGATCCACAAAAGGAACCTGAGGGGTAGAAATGCCAACATGCTCAGCAAGCTCTTCCTTTAGTACCTACGTCCTAAGCTCAGAGGTTCTAAAGATTGTATAACCTATGGCAAATCAAACAAAGAAACGTGACCAGCTAATTGTTTATGGGGATATTAGGGATATGTGTATTGCTTCAGATTCTGCTTCAATGTCTAGGAAGAAAATAAAAGGTAAGACATTGTGGCTCACTGACCTAAAACTGATTCTAAGAGTTGAATGATTGCGAAGACCAAGGATATATCTAGAGGTGCAGAGCACAGCAGACATCAGATTTGGCACTTTATGGGTACTGACTATATTAAGAAGAAAATTACTTATTCTATTTATCCAAGTCACAGGAGAAAATATTTTTGCAGAAAGATGTGGTATTAATTATAGCAAATTTCTACAAAAGAGCTATAGGTTTTAGAGAAGTCAAAAGCATTTAATATGGTCTTCTTTAGCTGCAAAAATATAAGGACCAAACAGCAAAGTCATATCAGAAATCAAGTTTGAAATAAGTGACCATTGGGCCCACGGCAGTAAACTCACGAACCCTATTTTTCACCTGTATTATTAATGCTGTGCAACAGTAAGACTATCAGCCTGAAGGGAAAATTAATAGCTGGATCTATGCTAGGGAAAAGAAAAATGCTTATAACTGGGCCAAAATATTCACATAAACACCCTTATTCCATATTTAATCAGTGTCACTTTCCAGCATAAGAAATCTTCATCTTTATTTACAGCTTCTACCTTGGGGAACAGAATGTTCACGATCTGTTTCACTTGGAATGCTTTCAAAATGCTGGGGGTTTTTTCTTTTTTTTTTAATTAGGTTTTTTCCAACATATTTCCTATAACAAGAAATGGTCTTCCCTCTGGTAATAAAGCATTTTCTCAGAGGGCCCACTATAGTCCAACCATCAAAGTAGACTGTGAGTGGACATTGGAAATAAGGAAACTTATCCCATGCAGAAGGTATAAAGAAAGTTTTATCTTCTATTCTCAATCCATCAGTGGACCAAGCAGGTTCTTTTATCAAATTATCTAACTGTTGCCTTGGGAAAATGTAATTGGAACCATAGAGCAGGATTAAAGTTTGGAAAGTGGGGACCCAGGACAACAGCACAACCTTCAGGTGACTGAGAGTATCACGAGGCAAGACTTAGACAACAGACATCTGGTATAGCTGCTGAATTGAGTCTTTTAAATCCAAGGAGTTTTATTTCATTTTGTTTAGTTTTGTCTGGTCACAGAGAATTATGATTGAAGTCAGAAAAACATTATTTTCTGTTGGCCTGGAGGAAAGAAAACTGCAGGCAGTCTCTAGGAGCTAAGAGAGGACCCAGCTGACAGCCAGTAAGAAAAGGGGAACCTCAATTCTACAACCACAAGGAACCGAAGTGTGCCAACAGAAAGAATGAGCTTGGAAATGAATTTCTCTCTGGAGCCTAGAGTTAAAAACTTGCCGTGTGAGAACTTGATTTTTGCACTGTGACAACCTTGGCAGATAATCCAGCAACTCCGTGTCCAGACTTTTGACTTACAGAACTGGGAACTAATAAATTAAATGGGTGCTGTTTTAAGCCGCTACATTTGTGATAATTTATTACACTGCAATAGAAATTAATACAGTTGGGAAAGTGGTGGTGATAACATTAAGAAGCAACTATAAAGAATAGAAAACCCACTCAGGCTGGCATTATACTTCAGGAGTAAAAGCAGTATCTTATTAGGACTTAAACCTTCTGCAAACATGATATTTCAGTTTGGCAATATGGGAGCAGATGACATAAATAAGGCAGAATATAGAAGTAAGATATAATTGAGTTCCTGAAGTTGACTTTTATGCTGTTACTCTAAACACTAAGAACAAATCTTTTATTTTTTTTTTAATCACTGGCTTGGTTTTTGTTTCCTGTAACTGAGGAAAGACATTCTATAGACCTGTTTTCACACTTTGATGCCCATTACAATCACCTGGGGAGTTTTGATTACTCACAGTGTTAAGGCCACTCCCCATTCCAGTTAAATCAGAATCCCTGGGAGTGGGATCCAGGCATAAATACACTATTTTCAACTGCCCAGTTTCCATCCAATGAGCAACCCAGTTTTTGAGAACCAGTGCTCTTAAGGCCATAATACAAAAAGTGAAGACTTTATATTCAAATCCAATTTGGAGAGAAATTCAACAGAACACTATGGATTTTCATATGGGAAATAATAATAGCTATTATCTGACAAGTACTTACTGTCCACCTGTCTGTTTTAAACATTTTCCAAGTAAAGAAAAGTCCTGTGAGATAGGTATTGTTATTTCCATTACCCCCATTTTACATATGAGAAAATTGAGGAATAAATGAATAACTTGCTCACAGTCAGTGAGTTAGTTCACCACCCACTGCCCCTAGAGTTCCTATGCTAAATCTCCTCTCCATTATGCTTATATGTAATAAAAATTATCCAGACTATTATGTCCCCCTTTACCAAATGCATTTTCTGCAATTCTCTTTCCTCTGCCATTTTGTCCCCCTATATGCAGAACAGAATAATTGTAGCTTTTTCTCAAAAAGATTAAGTGCTAAGTAAACCTCCTTGATTCTTTCATTTTTATTTGATTCAAAGATGGCTATTAAATAGTACAATTCAATTAGGGCCTATAATTAGAGAAGCATCTTTTCTTTCCCAGGATGAGTCAAATGTAATATATTTAATATTGTGTGGATATCTTATATTTCTCAGAAAATGATAAAGGAAATCCGAGGTGATTATACTTGGAGAGTGTAAATAAGTTCACACTTCCCTGATTATTGGATGGCTGATGAAAGATGGCCCTCATATGCCTCCACTTTGAGGCATTCTGTGGTCTAGGGCATCTTCTTTTCATTTTTCATTCTGTTACACAATGACTAGATAGAAATGCTTTGAAGAGAAATTCATACCCACAAAATCTCCATGAGAAGTGTGCTAATTTCTGAATTTAATTAATTTGTCCAACAGATATTTATAGGCATCTTCTAGGTACAATGCACAGTGTCAACTGTCGAAGATATTAATAAATTGAAGCAGAACATCCCTCAAAAAGATATAACGTGTAGAAGAAAATAAAAAGATTGCTTCTGATCAGGGAGGAATAAAGAACAGTCTATTCATATTTTTATTTACGTCACTTGCACATATTGGAAAACCATCACCACGCTTGCTCTTGAGTAGAACCCCATGAGAATCTATTCTGGTCTTTCATTAGTATTTACTTTTGGTAACTTATAACTTTAAGATTCTTTGTAATACTGCAGTTTCATCCATAGAGCATGTGTCATAAATACAGAGCATTACCGTGAGAAGCAGCTATAAAGTTTTTTTCCATATGATTTACATTTTAGGTGCCTGAAATTTTAATCTTTGACCAACCCAATTACAACTGAATTTTATGACATTGTTTGCCTTAAATGTACATGTTATTTCATTGCAGTCCATCTTTCTTTCCAGCTCTCAGGCCTAATGTATCTTAAAAATAATTTATCATGTCCTCTATTTTCCAAATGAGGAAACATCAGTGAATTTGACTTTCTAAAATAACCCAGTAAATGACTTAACAAGACTAGTGTCAAAGACCCTAACTTCCCTGTATCTGTGCAATATGCAGTCCTACCCCTTCTCTTCTCTGCCCTGAGTGACCATGTAGATTACATTATGGAGGCCCTGAAATTGTTAATAAATCATCCCTGCAATACTAATTTGCATTAAACAAAATGAGTCATGGAGAACAAAATGCAGGATCTTTTTTTAGCATTTATTATACCAAATAAGTGATTTTTACCCCACAAAAGGGGTAAAGTTATATTTGGGCCCATGCTCTGGAAGGAACTGGTATTTTAGTCAGGAGAGAATGCTGCTTGTGGTATGGAGACACAGGGTGCGGTGTAGTTGCTCAAATGAAAGAAAGAATTGGAAGGTCAAGCAAAAACAGTGAAAATATTCATAAAGGTGCTACATAAAAAGATTAGACGGCCATTGGTTTGCAGAGCCTACGAGGGTAAAAGAAAAACTTCCACAGAGAGCAATTGATAAATATTGGGTACTTAAATATTGAACTTGAAAATAAGTGCTTAAGAAAAGACTGAGGATTTTCTGTGATTTTTAATAAGGATTCTGAAGCAGCTTAATTCATAAGACATAGATGACAAAAGAGAATCAGAAAAACTTGGATAAATAGATATCACACCAGATTAGAGACTAAACCATTAACCATTCTAATTAAGAGTTAAAACAAGTTCCTTTTTAATGTGAACTGGAAGTTGATATCAGAATACTATTAACTATCCTTTTACTTATTAAATATATTTATACCAAAATTTGCTATAAAATGGATATCTTTAATATCTCAGAGTATGCATTCAATTATTTTCAGCTTGGTCCTTAAAAAAAATCCCATCTTCTTAAAGCTCCATACTTTAAAACTTCCACATATTGTTTTATTTGTTGTAAATAAGAATATATTTACATTCATCTCCTGACTTGTTCCCCCCAAAATTAATATTGATTATAGAATTATATATAGACTGAAGGGAGAAAATATACAAAATTATGTTAGATTTAGGTAATTATTTCAGTGGAGCTGAATTACCATAGTGGAGCTCAGTGATAAAATGAGTGACCAGCGTCCTTAGAGAATATGACCTTACCAGGGCTTAGGTTTCATTGGATATCACTGCATTTTACATTTTAATATCAAAACACTGCAATAACTAGCAGAGAAGTTGTGCTTAACTACTTGAAAATTAGCATTTTACCATAGTCACTTGTTAATAGCAGGGCCTTCTTTTAATACAGGACAAAGACTGGTAACTAATTTACCATTTTATTTCTCAATCTCATCATATACTTAGTGAATGAGTAAATGGGCATAATAAAACTCTTCAAGAGAAATGGAGTAATTAATGCTATGAAGACAACAGGCATATGAAATGCATGATGTCACAGGTTTCAAAGTTGATATCTGCCTGTTTCAAATCATATAAGTACTCATTGTTATGAAAGCAGAATTCAGTCTCTGTGAACTTAAAAAAAAAAAAAAGTCCAGAACTTTGAAAGTTAAAAATTGAGGCAAATTAAATTAAAAATTAAACAATCTTACCAAAAAGTAAATAGACTTTAATTCATAGAGCAATAGATTTTGAGAATGAAGAAATGTATACTTTAAAATATAGTTTTTAAATATTTTATTTATTTATTTATTTGAGAGACAGAAAGAGAGCATGCACAAGCAGGGTGAGGGGCAAAGGGAGAGGGAGAAGCAGATGCCCCGCTGAGCAGGGAGCCAACACAGGCTCCATCCCAGGACCCTGGAATCATGATCTGAGTCAAAGGCAGACACTTAACCTAATAAGCCACCCAGGCACCCTTACTTTAAAATATTAACAGAGACTTTTTCTTCTGGTCGGGATGGAACTAGATTTACCCTCCTACCTGAAACAAATTATGAAAAAAAAAAAAACAACAACAAAGTACACAGAAAAACAGCCTTCAAGGAAATGGACATCAGGCAATGAGGACACGATCCCTGAGAGAAGGGAAACAATAGAATTAAACACTAAGATTGCCTGAATTTACTGCCTTAAGAAAATTTATACCTTCCAGGACAAACAGAAACTAAAAGAATTTGTGATCACCAAACCAGCCCTACAAGAAATATTGAAAGGGGTCCTCTAAGCAAAGAGAGAGCCTAAAAGTAACATAGACCAGAAAGTCACAGAGACAATATACAGTAACAATCACCTTACAGGCAATACAATGGCACTAAATTCATATCTTTCAATAGTTACCCTGAATGTAAATGGGCTAAATCCCCCAATCAAAAGACACAGGGTATCAGAATGGATAAAAAAACAAGAGCCATCAATATGCTGTCTGCAAGAGACTCATTTTAGACCCAAAGACACCTCCAGATTTAAAGTGAGGGGGTGCGAAACCATTTACCATGCTAACGAACATCAAAAAAAAAAGCTGGGGTGGCAATCCTTATATCAGACAAATTAGATTTTAAATCAAAGATTATAATAAGAGAAGAGGAGGGACACTGTATCATACTTAAAGGGTCTATCCAACAAGAAGATCTAACAATTGTAAATATTTATGTCCCTAATATGAGAGCAGTCAATTATATAAGCCAATTAATAACAAAATCAAAGAAACACATCAACAATAATACAATAATAGTAGGAGACTTTAACACCCCCCTCACTGAAATGGACAGATCATCTAAGCAAAAGATCAACAAGGAAATAAGGGCTTTAAATGAGACACTGAACCAGATGGGCTTCACAGATATATTCAAAACATTCCAACCCAAAGCAACAGAATATACATTCTTCTCTAGTGCAAATGAACATTCTCCAGAATAGATCACATCCTGGGTCATAAACCAGATCTCAACTGGTACCAAAAGATTGGGATCATTCCCTGCATATTTTCAGACTGCAATGCTTTGAAACTCAAACTCAATCACAAAAGGAAAGTTAGAAAGAACTCAAATACATGGAGGCTAAGGAACATCCTACTAAAGAATGAATAGGTCAACCAGGAAATTAAAGAATAATTTAAAAAATTCATGGAAACAAGTGAAAATGAAAACACAACTGTTCAAAATCTTTGGGATGCAGCAAAGGCGGTCCTAAGAGGAAAGTATACAGTAATACAAGCCTTTCTCGAGAAACAAGAAAGGTCTCAAATACACAGCCTAACACTACATCTAAAGGAGCTGGAGAAAGAACAGCAAATAAAGCCTAAAGCCAGCAGGAGAAGAGAAATAATAAAGATTAGAGCAGAAATCAATGAAATAGAGGGGTGCCTGGGTAGCTCAGTCGTTAAGCGTCTGCCTTCGGCTCAGGGCGTGATCCCGGCGTTCCGGGATCGAGTCCCATATCGGGCTTCTCTGCTGGGAGCCTGCTTCTTCCTCTCACATTCCCCTGCTGTGTTCCCTCTCTCGCTGGCTGTCTCTCTCTGTGTCAAATGAATAAATAAAATCTTTAAAAAAAAATCAATGAAATAGAAAAGAACAGTAGAACAGATCAATGAAATTAGGAGCTGGTTCTTTGAAAGAATTGATAAGATTGATAAACCCCTGGTCAGACTTATGAAAAAGAAAAGAGAAAGGACCCAAATAAATAAAATCATGAATGAAAGAGGAGAGATCACAACCAAAAACAAGAAACACAAACAATTATAAGAACATATTATGAGCAACTATATGCCAACAAATTAGACAATCTGGAAGAAATGTGCATTCCTAGAGACATATAAACTACAAAAACTGAAACAGAAAGAAATAGAAAACTTGAACAGACCCATAACCAGCAAGGAAATTGAAGCAGTAATCAAAAATCTCCCAACAAACAAGAGCCCAGGGCCAGATGGCTTCCCAGGAGAATTCTACCAACCATTTAAGGAAGAATTAATACCTATTTTTTCTGAAACTATTCTGAAAAATAGAAATGTAAGGAAAACTTCCAAATTCATTTTATGAGGCCAGCATGACCTTAATCCCAAAACCAAAGACCCCATCAAGAAGGAGAATTACAGACCAATATCCCTGATGTACGTGAATGCAAAAATTCTCACCAAAATACTAGCCAATAGGATCCAACAGTACATTAAAAGGATTATTCACCAAGACAAAGTGGGATTTATTCCTGGGCGACAAGGTTGGTTCAACATCCACAAATCAATCAATGTGATACACTACATTAATAAAAGAAAGGACAAGGACCACATGATACTCTCAGTAGATGCAGAAAAACCATTTGACAAAGTACAGCATCCCTTCTTGATTAAAACTTTTCACAGTGTAGGGATAAAGAGTACATACCTCAATATCATAAAAGCCATCTACGAAAAACTCACAGCGAATATCATTCTCAATGGTGAAAAACTGAGAGCTTTTCCCCTAAGGTCAGGAACTCGGCAGGGATGTCCACTATTACCACTGCTGTTCAACATAGTACTAGAAGTCCTAGCCTCAGCAGACAACAAAAAGAAATAAAAGGCATCTGAATCAGCAAAGAAGTCAAACTCTCACTCTTTGCAGATGATACAATACTTTATGTGGAAAACCCAAAAGACTCCACCCCAAAACGCTAGAACTCATACAAGCATTTAGTAAAGTGGCGGAATATAAAATCAATGCACAGAAATCAGTTGCATTTCTATACACCAACAACCAGACAGGAGAAAGAGAAATTAAGGAGTTGATCCCATTTACAATTGCACCCAAAACCCTAAGATACCTAGGAATAAATCTAACCAAAGAGGCAAAGAATCTGTACTCAGAAAACTACAGAATACTCATGAAAGAAGCTGAGGAAGACACAAAGACATGGAAAAGTCCCATGCCTCATGGATTGGAAGAACAAATATTGTGCAAATGACTATGCTACCTAGAACAATCTACATATTTAAAGCAATCCCTATCAAAATACCATTACCTTTTTTCACAGAAATGGAATAAATAATCCTAAAATTTGTATGCAACCAGAAAAGACCCTGAATAGCAAGAAGAATGTTGAAAAAGAAAACCAAAGCTGGGGGCATCACAATTTTGGGCTTCAAGCTCTGTTACAAAGCTGTGATCATAAAGACAGTATGGTACTGGCACAAAAACAGACACATAGATCAATGCAACAGAATAGAGAGCCCAGAAATGGACCCTCAACTCTACAGTCAACTAAGCTTTGACAAAGCAGAAAAGAACATCCGATGGAAAAAAAGACAGTTCTTCAATAAATGGTGCTGGAAACCTGGACAGCCACATGCAAAAGAATGAAACTGGACCATTTCCTTACACCACACACAAAAATAGACTCAAAATGGATGAAAGACCTAAATGTGAGACAGAAATCCATCAAAAT
Source organism: Ailuropoda melanoleuca (assembly GCF_002007445.2). Taxonomy (NCBI): domain Eukaryota; kingdom Metazoa; phylum Chordata; class Mammalia; order Carnivora; family Ursidae; genus Ailuropoda; species Ailuropoda melanoleuca. The sequence goes on along the minus strand of NC_048228.1, from coordinate 15,122,639 downwards.
CCTAGAGGAGAACACAGGAAGCAACCTCTTCGATGTCGGCCACAGTAACTTCTTTCAAGACATGCCTCTAAAGGCAAAGGAAACAAAAGCAAGAATGAACTATTGGGACTTCATCAAGATAAAAAGCTTCTGCACAGCAGATGAAACAGTAAACAAAACTAAGAGGCAACACACAGAATGGGAGAAGATATTTGCAAACGACATTTCAGATAAAAGGCTGGTATCCAAGATCTATAAAGAACTTCTCAAACTCAACACTCAAAAAACAAATAATCCAGTCAAGAAATGGCCAGAAGACATGAACAGACATTTCTGCAAAGACATACGAATGGCCAACAGACACATGAAAAAATGTTCAACATCATCAGCCATCAGGGAAATACAAATCAAAACCACAATGAGATACCACCTTACACCAGGTAGAATGGCTAAAATTAACAAGACAGGGAGCAACAAATGTTGGCGAGGATGTGGAGTAGGGAAACCCTCCTACACTGTTGGTGGGAATGCAAGCTAGTACAGCCATTCTGGAAAACAGTATGGAGGTTCCTCAAGAAGTTAAAAATAGAGCTACCCTACAACCCAGCAATTACACTACTAGGTATTTATCCCAAAGATATAGATGTAGTGAAAAGAAGGGGCACGTGAACCCCAATGTTCATAGCAGCAATGTCCACGATAGCCAAACTATGGAAGGAGCCAAGATGTCCTTCAACAGATGAATGGATAAAGAAGATGTGGTTCATATATACAATGGGATATTACTCAGCCATCAGAAAGGATGAATACCTACCATTTGCATCCACATGGATGGAACTGGAGGGGATTATGCCAAGTGAAATAAGTCAAGCAGAGAAAGTCAATTATCATATGGTTTCAAAACTCCTATATGAAACATAAGGAATAGTGTGGAGGACCACAGGTGAAGGGAAGGAAAATTGAATGGGAAGAAATCAGAGATGGAGAAAAACCATGAGAGACTCTCAATTCTGGGAACCAAACTGAGAGTTAGATAAGGGAGGGGGGGATGGGGTAACTGGGTAATGGGGCTTAAGGAGGGCGTGTGTTGTGATGAGCACTGGGTATTATACGCAACTAATGAATCGTTGAACACTACATCAAAAACTAATGATGTACTATATGTTGGATAACTGGACATAATAAAAAAATAAAAATAAAAAAACAAAAAAATCATAAATTTTTAAATCACTTCCTTTTAACTCTTAGAATAGTTGATATCATTTTTCCTTTCCCTTTTATTATATGCATTGCTATTTTCAGGAATGTATATCAATACATGGCTGAAAAAATATAAAGGTACTTAAATTTTGGCAGTTGCATCCAGAAATGTCACTGATTGAGTTACAGTGAGTCTGAGACCAGATACAATACACTCATATTAAGGCCATTGATTTAAGCCAAGCTGTACCCAAAGGTTTTCTCCAAATGCTTGGTACTAGTGCAGCATGTCTTATTGTTGGCATTGCACTACCTGAATACTTACCTATATAGAATTGACTAGATGGAGAAGAAAGCAACATTGGATTCAGGAACTGACTTCAGTATATGATTTTATTGTAGAGTACATTATTTTTACACTATTTGAGGGAAATTCACATGCAATAGGAGGCCATTTCTGCAGGCTCAGAGAACAAAAACCACTTCGGACGGCAAGTGGTGGCAACACAATCTGCTCAAAGTCTTCCCTGGGTCCTAGGCAGATCAACCACCAAACTGGCTGAAATTATTTTGAGAAATGCCTACAAGTCATGAAATATTCAGGGACATCTAAAACAAAATCTAGGCATACCTCTTAGTTTTTAGAGTTTAGAAAGTTAAGTGGAAAACGAATTAAAATAGATATAATTCTAGGTGAATAACTGTAAGGAGGGGGTGCTCCCCGGAGAGCTGGAATAAAAGAAGATAGCAAGGTTCCCAACAAAGCCTCCAGGAGATACAGAGGAAGAGAGGAGGAGAACCTGACTGAGCATGCAGACGTTGGTTTCAACAGGAGCACCCACTGAATATACAATGTACCATTAAGTTGCGCTCCACATCCTCTGCAGCCGGGGGAGGGCCAGGAAGGAAGAAACCAGGATGAGAGGGCAGTACTGCGAGAGGGGCCTCAGCCTGGGACCTGTGCCTTATCAACACCAATATTATTACAGAACTATGGATGCCTGAGTTACCCAGATTGTGGCACTCAGTGCTGGCACCGCACAACTATAACCCTAAATATCCATCATCAGAATGATCACATTCAGGCCTTGGAGAATCTCTACCTGGCATCTCTTACGCTATGTCCTCAAAACAACAGCAACTACACCCCAAAGCTGATTAAATTTGTGTCACCACCAATATAGACACCAATTCAGAATGCAGGGAGGATTCTGAACAACGGAAGTGCTTAAGGTAAAAGCAAAAATAAATATTTTATAACAATAAAAAAAATGATTGCAATAGCTTCTTGGATGGTGAAGTGTAACTCCTGGTAGGGCCATGGCTCTATTTCCTTATTTCTAATCGCTTCCCTTTTGCAGTTCGGAGGTACTTTTATTTATTTATTATTTTTTATTTTTTTTAAGATTTTATTTATTTATGTGACAGAGAGACAGCCAGCGAGAGAGGGAACACAGCAGGAGGAGTGGGAGAGGAAGAAGCAGGCTCCCGGAGGAGGAGCCCGATGTGGGACTGGATCCCAGAACGCCAGGATCACGAGGCAGACGTCTAAGGACTGCGCTACCCAGGTGCCCTGGAGGTACTTTTAAATTAGCAAACACTTTCCAACATTGCCCTTGAAAGCTGAGGACCACAGCGTAGCATTTGCATCGTGTGCTTTCCATTTGTTAAAAGGCATATTTGTCGAGGAAGAAGAACGGATGTAAGGTTGCTAACGTAACTATGAAATATTCAGACAATGGTATGTGGACCTGCATTTGCACACTCACCCTCAAGTCTTAGAGGCATTTAGGCTTTACTAGCACAACAACTCAGCAATGAAAAACCCCTCTGACAAGAAGTGGAGGGGATTACCCTATCAGCTTAAAAGAAAAAAGGGCCCACCACCAGGAATTGATGGGGAAAAGCAAAAGGGCAGTAAGGGCATACAACACAGGAGATGATAAAGAACCGCAGCAGCAACTCCACTTGTACATGAGACCACTCCATCCACCAAGAATGTGACAAGGAAAATGACTTACCTCTACCCCCATACCGGTAATGCCTACAAGGTATCTAGGTAACATGTAAATGTGTATGGGAATTCTTAAAAATATTCTAGGAGGAAAAAAAAAAATTTGAGGGGGAGATCCTGAAAAAAGCCTAGAATTGCTGACAATCAAATAGGTAAGGAGAACTGAGATCAACAAGATTTGAGAGGTTGCTGTAAATTAGACATATTTTTAGTTACCATATTTTTTAGTGAAGGTGGGGACATACCAAAATATTTAGCCCTGATAAAAATGCATAGGTTATATATCTTATAAAAGGAAATCTAAACACTTCACAAGAATGTTTGGACTGGAATTCATAGTGTTCATATGAATTAAATGTTGAGAGAAAAAAATTTTCTGCAGGAAATAACACCCGCATATACTGAAATGGAAGAATATGACCAAGAATTCCAGTACCTTTGTAAATGCAACTGAATATGCTTATTAGATTATGCTGTGCTATTTACATGATTTATTGATCATACTTTTACTTTGAATACACTTATCAGAGTCTATTTCTTTTGAAAGCTCCAATATGGTGAATCATATATGCAAAAAAATTTTGAATCCGAAGGTATGATAGATATGAAAATTACTATATTATTATTGACAAATAAAGAATTTAATGGCAGGATATTATGACACTATGCTGATTTCCTGCCCAATGAAGTTATGATTGATTAGTTTTTATTTGGGGGCAATAAAAATATTAAAAATTTATGAGACCGCAAAAGACTTCTGGAAAAATATTGCATCATTATTCTGAGTCACTACTGCTCCAAATCAGAGCAATCCAGCACCTATTTATAAAAGAACAGATTATAACTGACGTAGATATAAGTATTTTGTCAAGATTCATCAATATTAATTTGAAAAGATTACATACTGAAAACAATGAACTTTGTAGGGAATTTTTTAAAGAATTGTGTTTACCAGAAAATACTCTTATTTTTAAACATGGCATGATTATAGATAAATTAAGCAGAATGAAATGGTGATGTGTAGTATTTTTCTGAGGCATTTTAGCAGAAAATACTTGTGTTATCTAATTACTAGATATCTTTAGATAGTCAGAAGTTTCCAGTAGTTCTTTCCAGCATCTGAATGAAACTATAAAATTGAAATCTTGAAATCTTGTCACTGTACAGCAAAACCTTGTTTTTTTGTTAAATATCAGATTTAGGCTTCATTCTAGGAAGAGATGAAAGTAGAAAATACTTCAGTCGGGTTGACTTCACTAAGCATACAAGTACTTCATTGAAGATCTAATAGTGTACACATACCCTCTCTACCATTAAATTTGCTGTGTACAATATAAACCTATCGTCTTCACCAGTCCTGAATTACTTGACTAGAAATACTTGGTTGACACTGGAGTTGTTTTGTTTTGCTTTTTCCATCCCTACATACCATGTACAGAGTATGACCATAAAAGAAAAATTTAAAAACTACAAATGTCCATGTACGATTTTAATCTTTGTATTTGCCCAGGGGAAAAAATTAAAAGATATGAGTAATAATATAAATAGCAAATCACACCTGAGAACTGTGGCTGACACATGTAAGTTAACTGCCAGCCAGTTGATAACAGGACCTTTCTCAGTTTTTTTTTTTTTTTTTTAAGATGGCAAGCAGTGCCTAGTATCAATTCTTACAACTCATCATTCTGAGTAGTTGGCTTTCCATAGGATTAAAGAAAAGCCGAAGAGTCCCAAGGACAAGAAATAACATGCCGCGTCTCAACAGCATATCAAGCGTTGGGACCTATTCTCTGCTAGTAGGAAGTCCAACATTGATTAGATCTCCACTATATGTAGTCAGTGTGAGATGCAGTCTTTACTGAGGCATGGTAAGAAAATATAAGTTGAAATTTAGGAAGGTATGAAAAATGAAATGCAAAATATTGCAGAAATTGTTATTTTTAAAATTAATACAGCCCTATTGAGGCATAACTTCCATGTATGTCGGTCCTTTATATGCCACCAAATGAAACTCTATGAGATCAGGACTTTGCATCTACTTTACTTGCTGGGATGGAAAGGTAGAGATCTTTTTCTAGGAATTCAGAAATAATCACGATTTGACCTCAATGACATTAGGAGTACATTTCAATACAAATTTCAAGAGTAGTTTAGAAATACACACACACACACACACACACACACACACACACACACAGCTGACCCTCATTACTTGGGATTCTGTTTGCCCATTTGTCTACTCAATAAAATGTATCTGTAACCACAAAACCAATACTCAGGGCATTTTCATAGATATATACAGAGCTGTGAAAAATTTGCTTCCCCGACCTGTATGTTCCCTGCTGAGATCAAACAACACTATGTCATATTGTTTTGGGTCTCATGTAAATAAGTGGTTTGTGTGTGTGTGGTCTTTTTATTGCTACTTTGTGGTTTTTGTACTTTTTCTTGGTGATTTTTTTTTTAAATGCCCCACCAGCATAGTGATAAAGTACTGTGTAGTGTCCCTAAGTGCAAGACTATGATGCCTTACAGAAAAAAAAAAAAAAGTGTGTTGAATAAGCTTTATTCTGAGAAGAATTGTAGTGCTGTTAACCGTGAGTTCAGTGTTAATGAATGAATATAGTACATTCAAAAAAAGAAAAAATGTGCCCATCAATACGTAAAATGTTCCAGAAAGTGCTAAAGTAACATCTATAGTATGTGATAGAGCTACGGAAAAACACTAAATTTGTGGATTCATGAGACGACAACTGAATAATGATGATGATGATGATAATCAATAATACTCATTAATAATAATAGTATCGTGGGCAGTATTATTGTGAGGCTCAAAACTAAAGAAAGTTACAGTCATGTTATCCAGGAACATGTTAAGTCCTCAGCTAGTGAGGGCTATCTCACACATTTCAAAAGGTGGTATGGTGTAAAAAATGTTAAACTTGCAGACAAGGCAGGTTCTGCAGATCAGAAGGCTGCAGATTTTTTTTTTTAATATTTGCTAAGTGTTATGTAGAAAAAGTTATGTGTAAGAGCAGATTTCAATGTGGATGAGAATGGCTTGTTTTACAAGGACCTTAACTTCAAATAATTGAAAGCTCATGCAAGTAATTATTCATATGAAATATATACTAAGTAAGGCTTATGTTTTATATATATTTANTCCCTGAGAGAAGGGAAACAATAGAATTAAACACTAAGATTGCCTGAATTTACTGCCTTAAGAAAATTTATACCTTCCAGGACAAACAGAAACTAAAAGAATTTGTGATCACCAAACCAGCCCTACAAGAAATATTGAAAGGGGTCCTCTAAGCAAAGAGAGAGCCTAAAAGTAACATAGACCAGAAAGTCACAGAGACAATATACAGTAACAATCACCTTACAGGCAATACAATGGCACTAAATTCATATCTTTCAATAGTTACCCTGAATGTAAATGGGCTAAATCCCCCAATCAAAAGACACAGGGTATCAGAATGGATAAAAAAACAAGAGCCATCAATATGCTGTCTGCAAGAGACTCATTTTAGACCCAAAGACACCTCCAGATTTAAAGTGAGGGGGTGCGAAACCATTTACCATGCTAACGAACATCAAAAAAAAAAGCTGGGGTGGCAATCCTTATATCAGACAAATTAGATTTTAAATCAAAGATTATAATAAGAGAAGAGGAGGGACACTGTATCATACTTAAAGGGTCTATCCAACAAGAAGATCTAACAATTGTAAATATTTATGTCCCTAATATGAGAGCAGTCAATTATATAAGCCAATTAATAACAAAATCAAAGAAACACATCAACAATAATACAATAATAGTAGGAGACTTTAACACCCCCCTCACTGAAATGGACAGATCATCTAAGCAAAAGATCAACAAGGAAATAAGGGCTTTAAATGAGACACTGAACCAGATGGGCTTCACAGATATATTCAAAACATTCCAACCCAAAGCAACAGAATATACATTCTTCTCTAGTGCAAATGAACATTCTCCAGAATAGATCACATCCTGGGTCATAAACCAGATCTCAACTGGTACCAAAAGATTGGGATCATTCCCTGCATATTTTCAGACTGCAATGCTTTGAAACTCAAACTCAATCACAAAAGGAAAGTTAGAAAGAACTCAAATACATGGAGGCTAAGGAACATCCTACTAAAGAATGAATAGGTCAACCAGGAAATTAAAGAATAATTTAAAAAATTCATGGAAACAAGTGAAAATGAAAACACAACTGTTCAAAATCTTTGGGATGCAGCAAAGGCGGTCCTAAGAGGAAAGTATACAGTAATACAAGCCTTTCTCGAGAAACAAGAAAGGTCTCAAATACACAGCCTAACACTACATCTAAAGGAGCTGGAGAAAGAACAGCAAATAAAGCCTAAAGCCAGCAGGAGAAGAGAAATAATAAAGATTAGAGCAGAAATCAATGAAATAGAGGGGTGCCTGGGTAGCTCAGTCGTTAAGCGTCTGCCTTCGGCTCAGGGCGTGATCCCGGCGTTCCGGGATCGAGTCCCATATCGGGCTTCTCTGCTGGGAGCCTGCTTCTTCCTCTCACATTCCCCTGCTGTGTTCCCTCTCTCGCTGGCTGTCTCTCTCTGTGTCAAATGAATAAATAAAATCTTTAAAAAAAAATCAATGAAATAGAAAAGAACAGTAGAACAGATCAATGAAATTAGGAGCTGGTTCTTTGAAAGAATTGATAAGATTGATAAACCCCTGGTCAGACTTATGAAAAAGAAAAGAGAAAGGACCCAAATAAATAAAATCATGAATGAAAGAGGAGAGATCACAACCAAAAACAAGAAACACAAACAATTATAAGAACATATTATGAGCAACTATATGCCAACAAATTAGACAATCTGGAAGAAATGGATGCATTCCTAGAGACATATAAACTACAAAAACTGAAACAGAAAGAAATAGAAAACTTGAACAGACCCATAACCAGCAAGGAAATTGAAGCAGTAATCAAAAATCTCCCAACAAACAAGAGCCCAGGGCCAGATGGCTTCCCAGGAGAATTCTACCAACCATTTAAGGAAGAATTAATACCTATTTTTTCTGAAACTATTCTGAAAAATAGAAATGTAAGGAAAACTTCCAAATTCATTTTATGAGGCCAGCATGACCTTAATCCCAAAACCAAAGACCCCATCAAGAAGGAGAATTACAGACCAATATCCCTGATGTACGTGAATGCAAAAATTCTCACCAAAATACTAGCCAATAGGATCCAACAGTACATTAAAAGGATTATTCACCAAGACAAAGTGGGATTTATTCCTGGGCGACAAGGTTGGTTCAACATCCACAAATCAATCAATGTGATACACTACATTAATAAAAGAAAGGACAAGGACCACATGATACTCTCAGTAGATGCAGAAAAACCATTTGACAAAGTACAGCATCCCTTCTTGATTAAAACTTTTCACAGTGTAGGGATAAAGAGTACATACCTCAATATCATAAAAGCCATCTACGAAAAACTCACAGCGAATATCATTCTCAATGGTGAAAAACTGAGAGCTTTTCCCCTAAGGTCAGGAACTCGGCAGGGATGTCCACTATTACCACTGCTGTTCAACATAGTACTAGAAGTCCTAGCCTCAGCAGACAACAAAAAGAAATAAAAGGCATCTGAATCAGCAAAGAAGTCAAACTCTCACTCTTTGCAGATGATACAATACTTTATGTGGAAAACCCAAAAGACTCCACCCCAAAACGCTAGAACTCATACAAGCATTTAGTAAAGTGGCGGAATATAAAATCAATGCACAGAAATCAGTTGCATTTCTATACACCAACAACCAGACAGGAGAAAGAGAAATTAAGGAGTTGATCCCATTTACAATTGCACCCAAAACCCTAAGATACCTAGGAATAAATCTAACCAAAGAGGCAAAGAATCTGTACTCAGAAAACTACAGAATACTCATGAAAGAAGCTGAGGAAGACACAAAGACATGGAAAAGTCCCATGCCTCATGGATTGGAAGAACAAATATTGTGCAAATGACTATGCTACCTAGAACAATCTACATATTTAAAGCAATCCCTATCAAAATACCATTACCTTTTTTCACAGAAATGGAATAAATAATCCTAAAATTTGTATGCAACCAGAAAAGACCCTGAATAGCAAGAAGAATGTTGAAAAAGAAAACCAAAGCTGGGGGCATCACAATTTTGGGCTTCAAGCTCTGTTACAAAGCTGTGATCATAAAGACAGTATGGTACTGGCACAAAAACAGACACATAGATCAATGCAACAGAATAGAGAGCCCAGAAATGGACCCTCAACTCTACAGTCAACTAAGCTTTGACAAAGCAGAAAAGAACATCCGATGGAAAAAAAGACAGTTCTTCAATAAATGGTGCTGGAAACCTGGACAGCCACATGCAAAAGAATGAAACTGGACCATTTCCTTACACCACACACAAAAATAGACTCAAAATGGATGAAAGACCTAAATGTGAGACAGAAATCCATCAAAATCCTAGAGGAGAACACAGGAAGCAACCTCTTCGATGTCGGCCACAGTAACTTCTTTCAAGACATGCCTCTAAAGGCAAAGGAAACAAAAGCAAGAATGAACTATTGGGACTTCATCAAGATAAAAAGCTTCTGCACAGCAGATGAAACAGTAAACAAAACTAAGAGGCAACACACAGAATGGGAGAAGATATTTGCAAACGACATTTCAGATAAAAGGCTGGTATCCAAGATCTATAAAGAACTTCTCAAACTCAACACTCAAAAAACAAATAATCCAGTCAAGAAATGGCCAGAAGACATGAACAGACATTTCTGCAAAGACATACGAATGGCCAACAGACACATGAAAAAATGTTCAACATCATCAGCCATCAGGGAAATACAAATCAAAACCACAATGAGATACCACCTTACACCAGGTAGAATGGCTAAAATTAACAAGACAGGGAGCAACAAATGTTGGCGAGGATGTGGAGTAGGGAAACCCTCCTACACTGTTGGTGGGAATGCAAGCTAGTACAGCCATTCTGGAAAACAGTATGGAGGTTCCTCAAGAAGTTAAAAATAGAGCTACCCTACAACCCAGCAATTACACTACTAGGTATTTATCCCAAAGATATAGATGTAGTGAAAAGAAGGGGCACGTGAACCCCAATGTTCATAGCAGCAATGTCCACGATAGCCAAACTATGGAAGGAGCCAAGATGTCCTTCAACAGATGAATGGATAAAGAAGATGTGGTTCATATATACAATGGGATATTACTCAGCCATCAGAAAGGATGAATACCTACCATTTGCATCCACATGGATGGAACTGGAGGGGATTATGCCAAGTGAAATAAGTCAAGCAGAGAAAGTCAATTATCATATGGTTTCAAAACTCCTATATGAAACATAAGGAATAGTGTGGAGGACCACAGGTGAAGGGAAGGAAAATTGAATGGGAAGAAATCAGAGATGGAGAAAAACCATGAGAGACTCTCAATTCTGGGAACCAAACTGAGAGTTAGATAAGGGAGGGGGGGATGGGGTAACTGGGTAATGGGGCTTAAGGAGGGCGTGTGTTGTGATGAGCACTGGGTATTATACGCAACTAATGAATCGTTGAACACTACATCAAAAACTAATGATGTACTATATGTTGGATAACTGGACATAATAAAAAAATAAAAATAAAAAAACAAAAAAATCATAAATTTTTAAATCACTTCCTTTTAACTCTTAGAATAGTTGATATCATTTTTCCTTTCCCTTTTATTATATGCATTGCTATTTTCAGGAATGTATATCAATACATGGCTGAAAAAATATAAAGGTACTTAAATTTTGGCAGTTGCATCCAGAAATGTCACTGATTGAGTTACAGTGAGTCTGAGACCAGATACAATACACTCATATTAAGGCCATTGATTTAAGCCAAGCTGTACCCAAAGGTTTTCTCCAAATGCTTGGTACTAGTGCAGCATGTCTTATTGTTGGCATTGCACTACCTGAATACTTACCTATATAGAATTGACTAGATGGAGAAGAAAGCAACATTGGATTCAGGAACTGACTTCAGTATATGATTTTATTGTAGAGTACATTATTTTTACACTATTTGAGGGAAATTCACATGCAATAGGAGGCCATTTTTGCAGGCTCAGAGAACAAAAACCACTTCGGACGGCAAGTGGTGGCAACACAATCTGCTCAAAGTCTTCCCTGGGTCCTAGGCAGATCAACCACCAAACTGGCTGAAATTATTTTGAGAAATGCCTACAAGTCATGAAATATTCAGGGACATCTAAAACAAAATCTAGGCATACCTCTTAGTTTTTAGAGTTTAGAAAGTTAAGTGGAAAACGAATTAAAATAGATATAATTCTAGGTGAATAACTGTAAGGAGGGGGTGCTCCCCGGAGAGCTGGAATAAAAGAAGATAGCAAGGTTCCCAACAAAGCCTCCAGGAGATACAGAGGAAGAGAGGAGGAGAACCTGACTGAGCATGCAGACGTTGGTTTCAACAGGAGCACCCACTGAATATACAATGTACCATTAAGTTGCGCTCCACATCCTCTGCAGCCGGGGGAGGGCCAGGAAGGAAGAAACCAGGATGAGAGGGCAGTACTGCGAGAGGGGCCTCAGCCTGGGACCTGTGCCTTATCAACACCAATATTATTACAGAACTATGGATGCCTGAGTTACCCAGATTGTGGCACTCAGTGCTGGCACCGCACAACTATAACCCTAAATATCCATCATCAGAATGATCACATTCAGGCCTTGGAGAATCTCTACCTGGCATCTCTTACGCTATGTCCTCAAAACAACAGCAACTACACCCCAAAGCTGATTAAATTTGTGTCACCACCAATATAGACACCAATTCAGAATGCAGGGAGGATTCTGAACAACGGAAGTGCTTAAGGTAAAAGCAAAAATAAATATTTTATAACAATAAAAAAAATGATTGCAATAGCTTCTTGGATGGTGAAGTGTAACTCCTGGTAGGGCCATGGCTCTATTTCCTTATTTCTAATCGCTTCCCTTTTGCAGTTCGGAGGTACTTTTATTTATTTATTATTTTTTATTTTTTTTAAGATTTTATTTATTTATGTGACAGAGAGACAGCCAGCGAGAGAGGGAACACAGCAGGAGGAGTGGGAGAGGAAGAAGCAGGCTCCCGGAGGAGGAGCCCGATGTGGGACTGGATCCCAGAACGCCAGGATCACGAGGCAGACGTCTAAGGACTGCGCTACCCAGGTGCCCTGGAGGTACTTTTAAATTAGCAAACACTTTCCAACATTGCCCTTGAAAGCTGAGGACCACAGCGTAGCATTTGCATCGTGTGCTTTCCATTTGTTAAAAGGCATATTTGTCGAGGAAGAAGAACGGATGTAAGGTTGCTAACGTAACTATGAAATATTCAGACAATGGTATGTGGACCTGCATTTGCACACTCACCCTCAAGTCTTAGAGGCATTTAGGCTTTACTAGCACAACAACTCAGCAATGAAAAACCCCTCTGACAAGAAGTGGAGGGGATTACCCTATCAGCTTAAAAGAAAAAAGGGCCCACCACCAGGAATTGATGGGGAAAAGCAAAAGGGCAGTAAGGGCATACAACACAGGAGATGATAAAGAACCGCAGCAGCAACTCCACTTGTACATGAGACCACTCCATCCACCAAGAATGTGACAAGGAAAATGACTTACCTCTACCCCCATACCGGTAATGCCTACAAGGTATCTAGGTAACATGTAAATGTGTATGGGAATTCTTAAAAATATTCTAGGAGGAAAAAAAAAAATTTGAGGGGGAGATCCTGAAAAAAGCCTAGAATTGCTGACAATCAAATAGGTAAGGAGAACTGAGATCAACAAGATTTGAGAGGTTGCTGTAAATTAGACATATTTTTAGTTACCATATTTTTTAGTGAAGGTGGGGACATACCAAAATATTTAGCCCTGATAAAAATGCATAGGTTATATATCTTATAAAAGGAAATCTAAACACTTCACAAGAATGTTTGGACTGGAATTCATAGTGTTCATATGAATTAAATGTTGAGAGAAAAAAATTTTCTGCAGGAAATAACACCCGCATATACTGAAATGGAAGAATATGACCAAGAATTCCAGTACCTTTGTAAATGCAACTGAATATGCTTATTAGATTATGCTGTGCTATTTACATGATTTATTGATCATACTTTTACTTTGAATACACTTATCAGAGTCTATTTCTTTTGAAAGCTCCAATATGGTGAATCATATATGCAAAAAAATTTTGAATCCGAAGGTATGATAGATATGAAAATTACTATATTATTATTGACAAATAAAGAATTTAATGGCAGGATATTATGACACTATGCTGATTTCCTGCCCAATGAAGTTATGATTGATTAGTTTTTATTTGGGGGCAATAAAAATATTAAAAATTTATGAGACCGCAAAAGACTTCTGGAAAAATATTGCATCATTATTCTGAGTCACTACTGCTCCAAATCAGAGCAATCCAGCACCTATTTATAAAAGAACAGATTATAACTGACGTAGATATAAGTATTTTGTCAAGATTCATCAATATTAATTTGAAAAGATTACATACTGAAAACAATGAACTTTGTAGGGAATTTTTTAAAGAATTGTGTTTACCAGAAAATACTCTTATTTTTAAACATGGCATGATTATAGATAAATTAAGCAGAATGAAATGGTGATGTGTAGTATTTTTCTGAGGCATTTTAGCAGAAAATACTTGTGTTATCTAATTACTAGATATCTTTAGATAGTCAGAAGTTTCCAGTAGTTCTTTCCAGCATCTGAATGAAACTATAAAATTGAAATCTTGAAATCTTGTCACTGTACAGCAAAACCTTGTTTTTTTGTTAAATATCAGATTTAGGCTTCATTCTAGGAAGAGATGAAAGTAGAAAATACTTCAGTCGGGTTGACTTCACTAAGCATACAAGTACTTCATTGAAGATCTAATAGTGTACACATACCCTCTCTACCATTAAATTTGCTGTGTACAATATAAACCTATCGTCTTCACCAGTCCTGAATTACTTGACTAGAAATACTTGGTTGACACTGGAGTTGTTTTGTTTTGCTTTTTCCATCCCTACATACCATGTACAGAGTATGACCATAAAAGAAAAATTTAAAAACTACAAATGTCCATGTACGATTTTAATCTTTGTATTTGCCCAGGGGAAAAAATTAAAAGATATGAGTAATAATATAAATAGCAAATCACACCTGAGAACTGTGGCTGACACATGTAAGTTAACTGCCAGCCAGTTGATAACAGGACCTTTCTCAGTTTTTTTTTTTTTTTTTAAGATGGCAAGCAGTGCCTAGTATCAATTCTTACAACTCATCATTCTGAGTAGTTGGCTTTCCATAGGATTAAAGAAAAGCCGAAGAGTCCCAAGGACAAGAAATAACATGCCGCGTCTCAACAGCATATCAAGCGTTGGGACCTATTCTCTGCTAGTAGGAAGTCCAACATTGATTAGATCTCCACTATATGTAGTCAGTGTGAGATGCAGTCTTTACTGAGGCATGGTAAGAAAATATAAGTTGAAATTTAGGAAGGTATGAAAAATGAAATGCAAAATATTGCAGAAATTGTTATTTTTAAAATTAATACAGCCCTATTGAGGCATAACTTCCATGTATGTCGGTCCTTTATATGCCACCAAATGAAACTCTATGAGATCAGGACTTTGCATCTACTTTACTTGCTGGGATGGAAAGGTAGAGATCTTTTTCTAGGAATTCAGAAATAATCACGATTTGACCTCAATGACATTAGGAGTACATTTCAATACAAATTTCAAGAGTAGTTTAGAAATACACACACACACACACACACACACACACACACACACACAGCTGACCCTCATTACTTGGGATTCTGTTTGCCCATTTGTCTACTCAATAAAATGTATCTGTAACCACAAAACCAATACTCAGGGCATTTTCATAGATATATACAGAGCTGTGAAAAATTTGCTTCCCCGACCTGTATGTTCCCTGCTGAGATCAAACAACACTATGTCATATTGTTTTGGGTCTCATGTAAATAAGTGGTTTGTGTGTGTGTGGTCTTTTTATTGCTACTTTGTGGTTTTTGTACTTTTTCTTGGTGATTTTTTTTTTAAATGCCCCACCAGCATAGTGATAAAGTACTGTGTAGTGTCCCTAAGTGCAAGACTATGATGCCTTACAGAAAAAAAAAAAAAAGTGTGTTGAATAAGCTTTATTCTGAGAAGAATTGTAGTGCTGTTAACCGTGAGTTCAGTGTTAATGAATGAATATAGTACATTCAAAAAAAGAAAAAATGTGCCCATCAATACGTAAAATGTTCCAGAAAGTGCTAAAGTAACATCTATAGTATGTGATAGAGCTACGGAAAAACACTAAATTTGTGGATTCATGAGACGACAACTGAATAATGATGATGATGATGATAATCAATAATACTCATTAATAATAATAGTATCGTGGGCAGTATTATTGTGAGGCTCAAAACTAAAGAAAGTTACAGTCATGTTATCCAGGAACATGTTAAGTCCTCAGCTAGTGAGGGCTATCTCACACATTTCAAAAGGTGGTATGGTGTAAAAAATGTTAAACTTGCAGACAAGGCAGGTTCTGCAGATCAGAAGGCTGCAGATTTTTTTTTTTAATATTTGCTAAGTGTTATGTAGAAAAAGTTATGTGTAAGAGCAGATTTCAATGTGGATGAGAATGGCTTGTTTTACAAGGACCTTAACTTCAAATAATTGAAAGCTCATGCAAGTAATTATTCATATGAAATATATACTAAGTAAGGCTTATGTTTTATATATATTTATATATAAATAAGGTATATATATATATGTAATTAAAATGTGACCAGATGCTCACAGGAACATAACTTTCCATTTCCCCTAGGAGCAATGGTTTCATATGAACTAATTCAGTGTTCATTGCAACTTTATAGAACATAACTACCAAGAATAACAAGAATTATGTCTATATGTATAGATGTATATATATCCAAATATATACAACTGACACTATATAGATTATATAGTGTATATATAATATACATACACCCTAGACCTTTACCAATAGAATTGGATATTTAAACCATATAAACAATTTTATAATGATGTACTGTGAAAAAGAAAAACAAAAACTCATCTCTGTGTGTGGTTCTTGTTTTGATCAGTAATTCTTTGGTGCTGGCAGTCATTTGCAACTTTCCAGATATCAGAATCAGTTCCCCTTTTGTGTGCGCCTTGACTTCTGTGGTAAATGTTCACAGCTAATGGGGCAGACTTGCTCCTTCCAGCATGTTAATACAGCTGTTCAGAGAGACATTATAAAGTTGGCTTAGTGTATTTTCTATATTTTCTGCCTTAATCTGTATAAAGCAGTACTTTTGATGCTGCCAAACCTGTTTTAACACCCTTTGCAAGAGATTCTCAACATGATGAAGAGATTCTATTTGCAGTGTAGAAATAAAGACTACCAAATGGTAACAAGCAGAAGTTATTTTCAGAGCTTATTTGCATAGCAAGGGAGTCAGCCACCATCACTGGTGTGGTAGGCCAAATAATGGCACCCACAAAGGTCTTGTATTAGTTATGATTCTCCAAGAGAAACAAAACCAATAGGAGATATATATCTAGAGATATAAATATTTATCATAGTATATATAAAGAGATAATCATAAACAATTGGCTTTCTCAGTAATCAAAAGATTGTTATAAGGAATTGGCTGAGAAGTTCCAAGACCTGGAGTTGGTAAGCTGGAGACTCAGGAGAGCTGATGGTATAGGTTCTAGTTTGAGGACAGAAGACTGATGTTCTGGTCAGCAAACAGGTGTGAGAAATTCCCTTTACACAACCTTTTTGTTCTATTCAGATCTTCAGTTGATTGGATGATGAGGGTCTGACACTTTAGGGAGGACAATCTGCTTTACTCAGTCTACTGATTAAATGTTAATCTCATTCAAAACTTCTCACAGACACAATAATGTTTGGCCACATGTCGGGATACCCCATGGCCCAGTCAAGTTGACATACAATTACTCATCACAAATGTTTTAATCCCTAGAACCTATGAATGTGTTACCAAAAAAGTCCTTTACTAAAGGGACTATGAAGATATGATTAATTTAAGGATTTTGAGATGAGGAAATTACCCTGGATAATAGTGGTAAGCCAAATATAATCACAAGGGTTCTTATAAGAGAAAGGCAAGAGAGTCAGAAGAGAGGTGACAACAGAAGCAAAGGTCAAAATGATGAAGCCACAAGTCAAGAAATGTAGACAGCCCAGAAAAGACAAGGATCAGATTTTCCACTAGAACCTCTAGAAGAACCACTGCTCTGCCAAAACCTTGACTTTAGCCCCATAAGACTCATTTCCGACTTCTAACTTCTAGAACTGTAAAAGAATAAATTTGTGTTGAGCTGCTAAATTTGTGGAAATTTGTTAGAGTAGCATTCAGAAACTAATATGACTTGCATTTGGCACAACTCAAAGGCAGGCAGGGAAGTTGGGAAGTTTTAAAGAACAAAAATTATATTTTGATTGAAGACTGTTGGCATGGGAAAGATGGAGGTAGGATGACTCAAAGTGAGGCATCATCTGTGACTAGTTAGGTAGCTATTTGGTGTCTTAATTGGTCCTGAGTTGGAAACAGGGGCAAAATAGTGAGGCTGGCAGTCATAGACCAAGTCCTGACTGTTCTGAGCCAATGGTTTCAGAGGTTGTGTTTGGCTTTCTGGACTGGTTCCTGCAGAAATTATTGGTCAAAGCTTTATTGTTATGTTTCATTGTGAATACAGGATTCCCCCCTGGAACCCTAAGCAATATCCCCTCTGGAGTGTGTTGTATACTACTACTGTGTTGTTTCTGATGAGAAGAACGTACATATTGTCTTTGTGGTGAAGGCGAGGTCTTCTCTCTCATTTGCATCTCATATTTTCTCTTCTCTGCTTTCTCTAGATTTCGTCTTCACATGTTTGACAATGATACCTCTAAGTGTGGTTAAATTTGTATTCATCTTTTCTCAGGTTCGCTAAGTTTCTTGGACAAGTGGGTTGATACCTTTTAAAATTTTTGGAAAACTTTTAGCTATTATGCTGTCACATGGCCTGGTTCTCTCTCACTTCTCCTTCTGGAATTTCAATTACGCCTATGTTAGATCCTCTGATGTTGTCCTTTAGACCCTGGTGTTCTGTTTATCCCCTTATTCATTTGCCTTCAGGTTTTTATGAATATTTTTAATGAGT
This sequence comes from Ailuropoda melanoleuca, assembly GCF_002007445.2. Classification (NCBI taxonomy): domain Eukaryota; kingdom Metazoa; phylum Chordata; class Mammalia; order Carnivora; family Ursidae; genus Ailuropoda; species Ailuropoda melanoleuca. The sequence goes on along the minus strand of NC_048228.1, from coordinate 15,104,147 downwards.
TTTTTCATTAGAAAAAAGAAAAACCAAAGAACATATGGAAAAATGTTCAACTCATTAAACATCAGAGACATACAAAACTGAAAGCAAAGTTAGATGCCTCTGTATACCATCAGAATGGTTATAATTTAAAAGGACAGAAAATACCAACTATTAGTTTTGATGTATAACAAGTAAAATATCTTGCTCCTATATAATGTTAAGACTTCTCTCTGAGATCTAGATTCCACTCTCTCCCATTATTCCAGCAGTTGCCACTATTATGTCAGGATGGGTGTGGTGTGTTGTTTTTTTTAAAAATTTCCTACTGGATTATACTAACCACACTGCTAACCAAAATTTAAATTCTTCTCTTAGTCCTAAATCTGTCTTTGGTAACTTCCTCCCTTCTGCACTTGCATTTACAACTCTCTTGGTGACTTCATTCAGAATCACGGCCTAAAATATATCTATAGAGTGATGGCCCACAAACATATACTTTTAATTCTGGTCTATCTCCTAAACTCCAAATTCATGCATCTATCTCCATCTCCACTGAATGTCTTATAGACATCTTAAACTTAAACTCCTTCTATCCCTACCACCCTGAAAAAGGGAAAAAAAAAAAAAAACCTACTTCTGTTAGTAAATGACCACTTCATCCATCCAACTGCTTAGTTCAGACACCTTGGAATTATCCCTGACTCCTCTTTCACACCTTAGGAGCTAATCCCCCCAAAATGCAAATTTTACCTTGAAAATACATCTAGAATAAGACACTCCTTATCATCTCATCCCAAGCCACAACCATTCACCCTGTTTACATATTGCACTCTTACAGCCTGTTCCAACACAGCAGGCAGAAGGATCTTTGTAAAACTTAAAATTTTGTCACTCTTCTGACCAAACCCCCCAGTGACTTCGCATTGCTTTCAGCATAAAAGCTAAAGTTCTTATAATTTCTCATAAATCTCAAATGATTGAGTGCTCATCTACCTAACCTCATGTCCTGTTACTCCCCTTTATCTTCTCTATGATTAAAAATTTCATTATATAAACCAAAACCTCAGAAAATATATTATGCTGAAGCAATAGCAGATAAGGAAAACAAAAACAAACAAAAAAACACCATGGTTCTAGTAATAAATAGTGAGGAATGTTGATTATATCATTTTTACTGCTCTTTAAAAATATAAAATAAGGATGTTACTGTTCGATATTGTTCTTGATGGCAAAGATCAAAACATTACAAAATGAATTAGCCCTTCATTAGTTACTATATCTCCAATCTCTGTGATGTGACCTTAAATCTTCAGTCTGAGACTGAAGTCTTAACATCCTTAAATGAACAAGGAAATATCTTTTTTGCAATATCCTCCAGTCCTTAATCATACGCTATTTTATACAGATTATAAATAATATCACAAAAAAATCAATATTATGTCTTTTCCAATATTTGTGGGCAGAATATATAAATTGTTTATTGGAATGATTTTGCCATTAAAATAAGAGCATTTTAGTAATGGTATTTAATTATTTCCCCTTAGATCAACTTGTGTAAAATGCTAGTTATTTCTCAATGTCCTTTATATGGGATGTTAGCAATAGACCATTGATCACATAAATAAGAAAGTGTGTATGAAATAATACACACATAGATACATGTATATGTCTTTTCCCAGTTCTTGACACAGAGCTCCGAAAATCCTTATAATCACCTGAGTGCTAGGGGTACAGGAGCATCTTTTGTTCTAATATCTGTTTTCTGACCTTGGTTCCTGACAAAAGAGCCTCTAAGACTACTGGAATCTCCACAGTGTCTTTTGTGTATGCTAAAGAGATGACTGATGACTGGGGGCTCCATGTAGTTTCTGAATGGAGGCCAGTCACCAGAAAGACCAAGCCATAACTGGAAGCTTAAAACTTTCAGTTCCCTACCCCATCCTCCAAGAAGGGAAGAAAGACTGGGGATCGAGTTAGTAATCAGTCATGTCTCTGTAATAAAGACTTCACAAAGAACTAGGGGGTTTGGAGAACTTCCAGGTTCACCCTGCTGGAAGGTGGTGCTCTCTAACTCCATAGGGACAGAAGCTCCTGTGCTCAAGATCCTCCTGGATCTTGCCCTATATCCATCTTCACCTGGCTGTTCATCTGTATTTTTTTATTGTGTCCTTTATAATAAACCAGTAAACATTAGTATTTCCCTGATATCTGTGAGCCATTATAGCAAATTACAAGACTGTTCCCTCCACTTCAGAACTCAGCCACAAGGAGCGGGTCTCCAGATTACCCCCACTTCTGTCCGACTTGGCTACAAATCAGAGGTTCTACAACCACCTCCTCAAGTCTGATAATTTGCTATAGTGGAGATTCCCAGAGAAACAGTTTCCTTGCATTTTCTATCTTCTAGAGGCCATCTGTTTTCCTCAACATTCAAGGCAGCAATTCAGGCTAAGTCCTCTTCAAGCTTCCATCTTTCTGGTTCTCTCTTCCTAATACCTTTTTAGCTTTCAAATACCCTTGTGATTATATAGGCCCCCTTGGATAATGCAGGATAATGTAACTATCCTAAAATCAGCTGACTTGCAAACTTAATTCCATCTGTAGCCTTATTTTCCTTTAACCATGTAACCTAACATATTCACAGGTTTCAGTGATTAGGACATAGACCAATGTAGAGAGCTATTATTCTGCCTATGACAGTACCCAATCTTCAAATTTCATTCTTAACTTCCTGGCAATCAAGTCCATAAGGGAAAAACATTAAAAAGGAAGGGGACAGTAAGATAAATCCTATATTTGAACATGATAAAATGTGTCTAGTTCTCAAAGAGAGGAAAGGTCTCCCTTGACCATATTTGTTGAAAAATATTTATTAGAAAGATCTTTAATATAGGAGAGTGAGAGTTATTGTGAACTATGGCATCACACCACTGTTTTCTTCTATAAATGGAAAATTATATTTTACATGGCTCTTTTTGGGAGGGGAAATGACGCTTGCTAAAGCATATCATTAAACACTATTTAGAGATTTCTTTTTCTCATTTAAAAAAAATTTCATGCTGAGAACTTGCCTCATTCAGGAAATACTTGTTGAATTGCTTAGAGCTCTAGTGACAGGCATCTTGAAACAATCAGTGGAAAATATCATTAATAAAAATCCTTCAGTCACAGAAAACTTAAGCAAATGCAATGATTCTTGATCTTTCTTTTCTTATATTCTGAAAAAGTGGCCAGCCCAATAGGAATTAAAAACAACAGTTCACATCCTGGTTCTTCAGAGAATAGAATTCACAAAACAAAAACAGATGCAAATCATATGTCCAAAATATCACTGTAACAGAAAGAGTTCATGAAATGATCTATTTTTGCCCAATAAGGGATCTACAGATACTATGCAAAATAAAATTTTCTTAAAGTCATACTTTCTTTAACGTATGTTACTTTTTGTTACTGCTGGGCTATAAAGTAAAATGAAATATACAACAACCCATATAAAAAGTTAGATTGATGTGGAAAAGAAGGTTCTTCTTAAAGGCCATTGTCTATAAGAAGCCTTTAGGAAATGTAAGTAACCAAGAGGCATTAGCAAAATAATTTCTTATATGCTTGGATCAATAAGATGACATTTTTTGTAATTATAAATTACATTTTATCTTGCTATACATCCAGAATGATTAAAATAAATCTTGTCACCTAACTCTGTTGAGAAGTTGATTTTTCTCTCCTAAGCAAGCAAACAAACAAAAACCTTTGTTCTAAAATTTTAAAAATGTAACCAAGCATCCAAAGTTTTATTTTTGATGTGTTTTTGGTATTTTATTTTAAATTTTTTTTCTTCTGTAACTATAGGCCCAGGGGAGTGAGAGGTATTGTCTTCCAATGTTGTATTTTTAAAATCAAGACAACCAACATTTAGAACCACTTATTTTAAATCTAATTTTAGAAATTAAAAATCATGCCTACCAGAAATTAGTTGTTTCATAAAACATGTTATCTATTTTTATACCAAATATTTTAAGTGAAATATTTGGACTTGCAGTTTCTAGTCTGGCATGTAAGAACCTTAGAAGTCATCAATCTATCCTCACAAATAAAAAGCCAAACAAACTGAAAAATCAACAACTCTTCTTGAATCCATCAGAAAGTGAGTTCACAGAGCTAACAGCCTCCCCCAAAATTGGAGAAACAGAGAGGTGAATACAAGAATACCTTTATTTAATGCACTTCATAGAAGTTGTAGGGGTTTTTTTATTTCTGCAAATTGAAATTTTGTGGCAACTTTGCCTTGAGCAAGCCTATCTGCACCCTTTTTCCAATAGCATTTGCTCACTTTATGACTGTATCAGATTTTGGCAATTCTCACAATATTTTAAAATTTTTCATTATTATTTTGTTATGGTGATCAGCAATCTGATATTACCACTGTAATTGTTTTGAGGCACCACAAACCACACTCACAAGAATAGCAAACTTAGCTAATAAATGTTGTGTGTGTTCTGATTGCTCCACTGACTAGTCATTTCTCTGCCTCTCTCCCTCCTCTCCTTGGGCCTCTCTATTCCCTGAGGCACAACAGTATTAAAATTAAGCCAATTAATAACCCTACAATGACCTCTAAGTGTTCAAATGAAAGAAAGAGTCACAGTCTCTCCCTTTAAATCTAAACCTAGAAATGATTAAGCTTAGGGAAGAAGACAGGTTGATACCAGAGATTAACTGAAAGCCAGGCCCCTGACACCAAACGGTTAGCCAAGTTGTGAATGCAGTGGAAAAGTTCTCAAAGGAAATTAAAGTACTACTCCAATGAACACACAAATGATGAGAAAATGAAACAGACTTACTGCTGATATGGAGAAAGTTTTAACGGTCTGTATGGAAGACCAAACCAGCACAGCATTCTCTTAAGAAAAAGCATATCCCAGAGTAAGGCCCTAATTCTCAATTCTGCTAGGGCTGAGAGGGGTGAGTAAGATAAAGAAGAAAAGTTGGAAAGTAACAGAGGTTAGTTCATAACATAAAGTGCAAGGTGAAGCAGCAAGGGCTAAGGTAAAAACTGCAGCAAGTTATCTAGAAGAACTAGTTAAGATAATACATAAAAGTGGCTACACTGAACAACAGATTTTCCATGTAAATGCAACAGCTTTGTATTGGAAGCATATGACATCCTGAACTTACATGGCTAGAGAGAAGTCAATGACTGGCTTCAAAGCTTCAAAGGACAGGCTATATCTTTTGTTGGCGACTAATGCAGCTGGTAACTTTAAGCTGAAGCCAATGCTCATGCACGATTCCAAAACTCCTAGGGCTCTAAGAATTATACTAAATCGACTCTGTTTGTTATCTATTAATGGAATGACAAAGCCTGGATGACAGCACATCTGCCAACAATCTAGTTTACCGAATATTGTAATCCCACTGTTGAGATCTAGTGCTCAGGGAAAAGAAAAAAAGATTCTTTTCAAAAGATTAGTGCTCATTGACAACGCACCTGGTCATCCAAGGATTCTGATTGATATGTACAGTGAGATGAATATTGTTTTCATGGCTGCTAACACAACATCCACTCTGCAACCCATGGGTCAAGGAGTCATTTTGACTCCCAGATCTTATTATTTAGGAAATACATTGCATAGAGTTTTAGCTGACATATAGAGAGAGCCTCTGATGGATCTGGGCAAAGTCAATGGAAAGCCTCTGGAGAGGATTCGCCATTCTAGATGCCATTGAGAACATCTGCGATTCATGGGAAGAGGTCAAAATTTCAACACGAACAGGAATTTGGAATAAGTTGCTTCCAACCTTCATGGATGACTTAAGGCGTTTAAGACTTCAGTGGAGGAAGTAATTGCAGATAGGGTGGATATGGCACGAGAAGTAGAACTAGAAGTGGAGCCTGAAGAGAATTCCAAATTGCTGCAATCTCCTGATAAAACCTGAGCAGATGAGGAGTTGCTTCTCAGCAAAGAAAGTGGTTTCTTGAGATGGAATCTACTCCTAATGAAGACACTATGAAAATTGTTGAAATGACAACAAAGGATAGACTATTTCATAAACTTATTTGACAAAGCAGTTGCATGGTTTGAGAGGACTGACTCCTACTTTGAAAGAATGCTATCAAACAGCATCACATGCAACAGAGAAACCATTTGTGAAAAGAAGAGTCACAGTTGATGCAGCAGACTTCATGTTTTGTCTTATTTTTAAGAAATTGACACAGCTTTCTTAACCTTCAGCAATCACTTTCCTGAAAGGTCAGATGATGGTTAGCATACATATTGGTTCCTATATAGTGGAAACGTAACTTTTATATGCACTGGGAAACCAAACTAAAAAATTCATTTGACTCACTTTATTGCAATATTTGTCTTATTGCAGTCTTCTGGAGCCAAACACATAATAGCTCCAAGGTTTAACTGTACCAACAACCATGATTTACTAGAGTAGAAACCACCATAGGAACCAGTGCCCGCTACTTTTACCCACTGCATCATTTCTGACTGTCAAGACAAAATTACAAGGCATACAAAAAGGCAAAAATACAGTATTAAGAGGCAGAACAAGCATCAGAACGAGTGTCAGATCTAGCAAGGATTTTGGAATCATCAAACTGGGAATTTAAAGCAACTATGATTAATATGCTAAGGTCTAATGGATAAATTAGACAGCATTCAAGAATAGATGGACACTGTATAAGAAAAAAATATTGAAAGAAGGCAGAGGACAAATATATCTTACTTATAAAACAAAGATAATTATATCTGATTTTCTTTTCAGAAACCATGCAAGAAAGAATAGAGTGAAACATTTAAAGCATAGAAAGGAAAACCAACAAACACTAATCTAGAATTCTGTACCCTACAAAATTACCTTCAACAGCAAAAAAAAAAAAAACAAAGACTCTCAGACAAACAAACATTGAGGGAATTTGTTGCCAGTAGACTTGCCTTGAAAATAATGTTAAAACTTCTTCATAGAAGCAGAAAATTATATCAATCAGAAACTAGGATCCACATAATTGGAGAAGGAATAGATAAAGATGAAATTAAAACTTTTAATTAAAATTATTTTTCTTGTTCATAATTAATCTACCAGATCAATTGATCTACCATTTGTTCAAAATAATAGCAACAATGTATTCACTACATATGCATATGTATCTATACATGCCTATATATAAGAGAAATAAGTGATAGCAGAATATAAAGTTTAGGAGGAAGGAATTAGGATAATTTTGTTATTATTAGACACTCATTATCATGAGGTGGTATAGTGTTATTTGAAAGTGGGCTTGGATTAGTTGTAAACATCTATTGTAAATTCTAGGCCAAGCACTTAAAAAAAATTTAAGTATAACTGATATGCTAAAAAAGGAGAGAAAATGAGATCATATAAATGCTAAAATAAAACCACGTATGGCATAAAAGAGTGGAAGACAAAAGTAGGAGTAAATAGCAAATGGTAACAAATATAGTAGATATTACTTTAACTATACCACTATTCACTTTAAACATCAATGGTTGAGATATGTCAATTAAAAGACAAACATTGTCAGAATGGATCAAAAAACAAAAACAAAATACCAACTATATGTTGTGTACAAGAAACCCACTCTAACTTTTTTTTTAAGAAACCCACTTTAAATATGAAAACATAGATTAAAAATAACTCATGAAGAAAGATATACCATGTTTGCACTAATCACAAGAAAACAGGAGTTGGTATATTGATTTCAGTCAAAGCAGACTCCAGAGCAAGTAAAGTTGTTACATAGCAATAAACAGGTTAATCCTCCAAGAAGACTTAGCAGTCACTAATATGCTTGCACCTAACAAGAGTGTCAAAATATGTAAAGCAAAAATTGATAAACTGTAAGGAGAATTAGATGGATCCACTAGTATAGTTGGAGACTTAACATCCCTCTTTCAGAAATGGACAGATCAGCAGTCAGAAAATCAGTAAAGACATAACTGAACTCAACAAGCACCACCAATCAACTGAATATAACTATCAACTGTTTCACTCAGTAACAGCAGAATACATATTCTTCTCAAGTTCATATCAAACATTCACCTACACTGTATTTTGGGCCATAAAATACCCCTTAACAAATCTGAAAGACATCATACAATGTCTGATCTCAGACCACAATGGAACTAAACTAGAAATCAGTAACAAAACATAGTTGGAAAATCCCAAAATACTTGGAAGATTAAATGTTTGTAAATAATGTACGAGTCAAAGAACAAATCTCAAGAAAAAATTTTAAATGTTTTGAATTAAATGAAAATAGAAATACAACCAAACAAAATTTGTGGGATACAGGGAAAGCAGGGTTTAGAGGGCAAATTAGAGCATTGAACACATATATTTTTAAAAATACAGTTCTAAAATCAGTAATCTAAGCTTTGACTTTAGGAAGCTACAAAAGAAGAGAAAATTAAATCCAAAGTAAGATACATAAAATAAAAAATAAAAATTACAGCAGAAATCAACAAAATTGAAAACAGGCAATTTAGAGAAAACCAACAAAAGCAAAAGCTAGTTCTTTGAAAGATTAATAAAATTGATAAGCTTCTAACCAGGCTTACTGAGAAGAAAAGAGAAAATATAAATTACTCATAACAGAAATGAAAAAGAGGACATCACTACAGATCCCATGGACATTAAAGGACTAATAAAAGACTATTATGAACAACCTTGGCCCCAAAATTTTAAAACTTAGGTGATACAGATGAATTCCTTAAAAGATACAATTTTAGTACTCACATATTATGAAATAAAAAATTGGAGAAGACACAGAGAAAATATTTGCAGAAGACATATCTTACAAGACTGTTACTCTAAATATAAAAGCACTCTTAAAATTCAACAGTAAGAAGAACAACCCAATTATAAAACAACCTAAAGGGTTGAACTTCATCAAAGAAGATATACAGATGGCAAATAAGTACATGAAAAGATGTTTTGCATCATACGCCATTAGGGAATTACAAATTCAAACAATGACATACCACTAAACAGCTATTTAAACAGCCAAAACCCAAAACACTGATAATATGCTGCCAAGATGTGGAGCAACAGGAACTCTTATTCATTGCTGGTGGGAATGCAAAAATAGCCACTTCAGAAGACAGTTTGGTGGTTTCTTACAAAATGAAACATACTCATGTTATCCAGCAGTTGTGCTACTTGGTATTTATCCAAACAAGCTGAACACTTATGTCCACACAAAAACTGCACACAGATATTCACAGCAGCTTTATTCATAATTGCCAAAACTTGAAAGCAACCAAGATGTCTCTCAGTTAATGAATGGGTAAATAAACTGTAGTACATCCAGACAACGGAAAAGGAATATTATTCAGTTCCCAAAAAGAAATGAACTATCAAGCCATAAAAAAAAAAATAGAAAAACCTTAAATGCATGTTTACTAGTAAGGCAATCTGAAGAGGCTACATACTATATGGTTCCAACTCCAGGACATTCTGGAAAAGGCAAAACTATGGAGACAGTAAAAAGATCAGTGGTTGCCAAGGGGTAAGGAAGAGAGGAATGAATAGGTGGAGCACAGATAATTCGAAGACAGGGAAATGACTCTGTATGATACTATAATGGTAAATACTTGTACTTTATATATTTGTCCAAACCCACAGAACATATACCACCAAGAGTGAACACTAATGTAAACTACAGAATGAGTGATAATGATGTGTAAACATAGTCCATTGAGTGAAACAAATGCATCACTCTGGTGTGAGACTTTGATAGCAGGAGAGGGTGTGTGTATGTGGAGAAGTGTAGAATATAGGAAATCTCAGTACTTTCTACCCATTTTTTTCTGTAAACCTAAAACTACTCTAAAAAATAAAGTCTATTAAAAATTAAAAATATTTTTTAAAGAAAAGACTTCAGTGCTTGCTACATGTGGCTACAATGCATCTGGATTAATGTGAAAGAATTTTTTAGTTTTATGTTTTCAATTAGTTAAAATTTCAGTATATATATGTTATTCTGTGAAATAACAATGCAATAATTTTTAAAAAACATTGCTTCTGATTTACATGATATAAGATTCTGCATTATTTATTATTTTTCAATGCCTGTAATTTTAAAACATAATACCTAAGGAAAGTTAAAATAAAAATATTAACAGACTAAAGATATTTATAGGTCTCACTTTCCTTCACACCCTAAAAAGAATTTTCAAAAAAAAAAACAACTACAACAAATTTTCTTCTTACACTTTTAGAGGATATTCTGAAATAATCTGCAAGGTCATAAAAGGATTGAAATAAATATATCATTCATTAAATGCTCATGAGATTCACAAGTAAAGGAAATGTTATTGCTCCTAAAGACTTCATGTTTATATGAATACAGGTGCCCCATCCTAGAAGGTATCAGACATATTACCAATTAATTATTAAGCATCTACCTACTATGTCCTCAACCATCATAAATATTGATGTGATATAATGAAATAAAAGGTACGGCCCTGTAATATTTCAAGGAAAAGAAAGAAATAAAGAAGGCTTTTATATGGAGATAGTAAATGAATTAAAGAATGGGTAAAGCTGGGAGCACAGCCTTATGTGAGTTTATTTAAATATAATGATTTTTCTTTATTTTTTGTTTTACTGTATATATAGGGAAATAATTTTTTTGTAAAAGAATAAAGTAAAAGTTTAAATTAATGTCATGGCCATCTTCTCTACCTACCCAGAAAGACCCAAGTTCTATTGCTTATTCCTAATTCCCATAAGCAAAGAAAAGATTGGTTATAAAATTATCCTTATGCTATAAAACCTTTTTGGATTATATAGGTACATATGTTTACATGTAAATACATGTAAATCATAAGTACAAGTCATTGAATACATTAATAAATAGAATCACATTGATATTGATATGTATCTAACATATAGAGGTATATTAGAAAAAGTCTGGATGCATAAATAAAAATCTTTAACAGTTGTTATTCTTAAGTGGATAAACTTTGTTTTATTTGAGTAATGGATCCTTCTATTTTGCGGAGTTTTGTTTTTTTGTTTTTTGTTTTCCAGTGACCATCCATTATGCTCATATTCGTGGAAAATAACAATTTTTTGAAAATAATCATTTCTAAAATTTTAAATTTAAATAGTAGTGAAACAATCATAGTCCACCATGAAATTTACAGTAGTATCTATAAGAAAAAGGCAAATGGATAGTAGTTAGGGAAGTGAAGGTCTCTAAAACATATATATGTATGTATGTATGTATGTGTGTGTATATGTATTTAAATATATACTTATATATTTAAAGATTTTATTTTTAAGTATTTTCTATACCCAATGTGGGTCTCGAACTTAAAACTCCAAGATCAAGAGTTGCATGCTTCACAAACTGAGCTTGCCAAGAACCCCACCAAAAAATATATTTTTAACATACGTCTCTGATTCTTTCAAGATCAGAATACATAAACTTCAACTGTAACAATTTCTAAAAACCCTGTTATTTAGGGACAAAAGGTTATTATAGACATTGTGTGATTACAATAATAATTGTAAAATAAAATTGTAATTTGGAAAAAATATGCATTATGAATAAGGTTTTTCCTAGGTTTGTGAATACAAGAAATAAAAGGAAAAAAGGGAGGGAAAGGTATTTTGTTTTGTGGATATTTATCTACTCTTTTATTTGTAACTCTTCAATGATTATAAAAATCAATTTTGACCTGTGTAGTTATAACGGATCACTCCACAGCAGGAAGTTAGTCAGCCTCTAAAATTCATTCATCCCACTTAGGAAAAAGAATTAAGCAGTAACTTTCTGTTCTTTATTACTTTGACAGACCTAATGCAGGGGAAACATTTGTGGAAATGCAATAACTACTCAAAGATCATGATACAAATTTTTATGAGCTGCATTTACTTTTAAGAGTTTGATAATTGTGCCAACATTTGGACAGTGTTTTCATCCTTAATAATTCACTTCACTTCATTCTCACAAGCGGTGGCTAAATAATGAGGCATGTTAACAAAAGGTTTAATTTATTTAGAACTCTTCTCTACATGTTTTTGGTTGTTTTCTTGGAGTGCGTGTGTGTGTGTGTGTGTGTGTGTGTGTGTGTGTGTGTGTGTGTGTTTAGAGACCTATTAATAAAACAGTCATTTCACTAAAAAATTCATTTAGAAATAAAAACTTATCCTTGATTTTAAAAATGTGTGCATAGTTGTTAATGATAGTGAAAGGTAAATAGACACACATATTTAGATAAAACAATGCGTGTACATTAGCTCTCTACAAATTGCTAGTTAGTTGCACATATAAAAATGCAGTAAGTCCAAAAACTATTCTAATTCACAGCAGAGATTTTGTGTTTCACAAATCAGAACGGTTTTTATCCCTCATACATTTTTATTACTCTATTAGGCATGTAACAGGGTGAAAGAGTACACAAACTGTTAAGCTCTGTTAACAAGCCATGGCACACTTGTATTTCAGCTCAATGAGGCTTCTGTAGTTTGGGCTTTTATCAAACCCTGTGATACTCTGTGGATCACAGACCATATTTGATTAAGAAAAGCATGTTTTTGAAACATCTGTCTGTTTGGTTACATTCAGACTGTCCCCCATGAATACAATATTTTCTTGGAGTCTTTCTATTCCTGATGGGTGCCAAGGGAAAAATATACTCTCCAAGGTCACCAGAATTCATAAATACAGCTGACAACAATATGGTACAAGGAGAAAAATATCTTTCTAAGTCTGTATACAACATTAAATTCACAAAATGTTTGTTTACTCTTAAAGGAATCAAGCAAATACCAAAAGAACATGGTTATAAATAGTGACAGGTGCTTCTCAGCTAGGGTGGTTCTTTGCATCCTATGGGTGACAGAATAGAAATCAGGTAAATCCATCCGTCAGGGCATTGAATAGAAGCCAAATCATGTGGCCATGCCAAGCAGGATGGATTTAATTAGGAAGAATGTAGCATAATATTCACATAATCTCCTAAAATTTCATTTTGCCCAATTGAGCACTAGTTATTTTCAGAACTGACTCACCAGCGGAAAAGAGTTCCCAAAAGATTACGTGATCTTGTCCCATCAAGTCAACCCCAACAGCAGGGCTGGTACTATACATGTGTGGTCATTAGTGTTGATGCTGGAAAAGGCTAAAACAGGCAGAGGTAGTACTGGCTGAAAAAAATCGCCAAACATTTGGCCTTCTTAAAAAAATGCAAGAAGACTTTGAACACAGCTTAATGGGAGTAGCAGATAGTCTTTGAATATAGGGATGACCTAACTTTTCTTTTTTTATTACTCAGTGTCAACTGCTCAGTGATGCTTACCATAAGAACCCTATTTAAAAATTATAATTCTGATGCTTCATGCATCAGATTTGTATCATTAACTTCTTACCTCATACTATATTATTTATGCATTACGTTTTTTATTATCCATCTTTTCTTCACTAAAATTGTGGAATTTTGCGTTTCATTTACTAATATATTTTAAGGTTTTGACACATAGAAGATCAATAAAAATTTGTTAAGAGAATAAAACTTCTGAATTTCCAATAATTTCCCTTGGAACTTCTCCATTAGGAAGAGAACTGTAGTGAAAAAAGATCTGGAGATTTATGAAGTCCAAGGAATATCTTCCCCAGTCATGTACACCAACCTCTGTACTCTCATCATGTACGGAAACTTTAAGGTCAATTGCTCACCACCTTGACACTAGGGACAATTATAGATGGAAGGACCATGGTGTCCTGGAAAAAAAGCAAGCATGAGAGCACAAAACAACAAGCTTCACCACCTCATACCTGCACACATTTAGGCACATTTCATAACATGTCACACTCTCCATTTTCTCAAAATAAGGGTATTACCCCCCTGGCAGGTTTGCTGTGAGAATGAAAAGAGATTGTATATGTAAAACATTTGTTGAGGTGCCAGGCACATTCCAAAAATGACCATTCCCTTGACCTCAAACTCAAGTCCACAAGAATGAGTTCCTAGGCTTTGCTACTACAAATAAGTCCTTGCTTAGAATCTCAAGGCCTATGCCTGAAACACTTAGGTCCCTGCTACAGACCATCCATCACCCTGAACCTCTTCCCAATACCTACTGCACATTTTTACATTGTTTGTTGGCCCTCTGCTCAGACAGACACATTGCGCATTTCTTGAACTGCTTAAAGAATCCTAGCCTCAGCTTCTTGGGGGACTTGACCTTTCTCCTAAAAACTCATTCTTCAAGACACTAACTCTTAGAATTGCCCCCATGTTTCTGTACAAGACACCTGTTCAATCAAAGAATGACACCTCACTTTTTTTCAGCCCTCCAGTTCATCCTGCTTTCTTCAGCCCAGCCAGTCTTGCTACCACGTGAAACCAGGGTCTAAAAGAGGCCTCACTTCAACAAAATGCCTAATATATTTTGAAGCAAAAAAAAAAAAGTTTTTGATTTAAGAAGTACATATATGGCAGCTTCTGAGATGGGTATCTTAAAAAATTATATTTAGGAGGAAAACAGAACAATCACAAAGAGCTACTTAGTGGAGCTGTGAATGGGAGAATCACGTTCATGGGGCCAGGTCAGTCATATTTCCTAAGTGTTTCTCAAAACCATCCATCTCACTTTCATTGTTATATCCACAGTCTTAGTTTAGGTTCTAGTAATCTCTTGCCTAGCCTACTGTCACTGATACATAATTGAGCTCATCGTAATCAGTCTTGCCAGCCTCAAATCCATTCTCCACAGAGACATAAATATCTAAAATGCTATCCTGGATGCCTGGGTGGCTCAGTCAGTTAAAGTGTCTGCCTTCAGCTCTGGTCAGGATCCCAGGGTCCTGGGATTGAGTCCCGCATGGGGGTCGGGGGTGGGGGGGGTCCTTGCTCAGCAGGGAGCCTGCTTCTCTCTCCCCCTCCTTGTACTCTCCCTCTCTCTCTCTCTGACAAATAAATCTTTTTAAAAACATAAAAATACCTTGTAAAAATTTTAAAAAATAAAATAAAATGCTAACATGACCATCTGAATGGTTAGAGAAATCTTTAATTCCACCACAAAGTATAAAGTAAAACGTATACAGCAATGATAATTAAAATGGTGCCCCACCAGTGCTTGCTACCAATTCATGATTAGGGAAATATAGAAATTGAGAGTAAGCATTTAGAATCTTTAAAGTAATTTAAGATTGCCTTGATATCCATGCATACAGTTTTACATTTTGTAAACATATCAGTCCACATCATACTGGAAATCTTAACCAGCCCCTCACCAAAGATAGCTGAAAAGCCCTAATCTTCTTAACAAGACATATAAAGTCAATACCTACCACCCATCAGTCTCTCCAGCTGTGTCTTCTGATTTCCCAAATTAGGATTTTTGTCCAGTAATTTTAACTAACTTATAGTTCACTACAACCATTAGTAAACTATAGCAAGATGCTATATAGTACAGTGCTTAAAATATGGACTCTGGAGTCAAACAATATGGCTGTGTCACTTACTGGCTATGTAACGTTGGGTAATTTACTTAAACATTCAGTGCTACAGCTTTTTCACACATAGAATTAGAATAAAATAATACTTGATGTACGGTAAACATTAAATAAATGTTGGAATTCTTCTTTATTATTATTATTATTATTATTATTATTATTACTATTTTTGTTATTATCTTAGCCTACATTCCTTGCTGGTGTATTCCCTCTGTCTCCTCTAACTTCACATCTGGCTAATTTCTAACCAATTTTTTTAAGGCTTTTTTTATTTATTACAGAGAGAGAGGGAGAAAGAGAAAATGAGCAGGGGGGAAGGGTCAGAGGGAGACACAAAGGGAGAGGAATCTCCAGCACATTCCCCACTGAGCATGAAGTCTGACTGACCAGGGCTTGATCTCAAGACCCTGAGATCATGACCTGAACTGAAACCAAGAGTTAGACACTTAACCAGTTGAGCCACCCAGGCACCCTTCTCACCAATTTTAAAGATAAATCAGACTTTGTCTTCTCCAAGAGGCCTTTATTGATTTTCCCAGGCTGCTTTGTGTGCTGGTTTTGTGCTTCCCTATCACCCTGAACCAATGCCTCTATCATGGAAGATACCACATGGCATAATAATTCTCTTTATGTGTCTGTTTCCTCTATCATGATGAGAACTTGATTCATATAAAATGCTTAGTACATATTAACAGATCCCATAAACATACTATTTTATAGATTTCATTTTCATCCTTAGAGGAATCCATGTTCTACCGTTTACCATTTCAACCAAGCATCGTTTCCTGAAAGAAAAGCTGGATGGGAAGCGATGTCTCTGGTGCCTAAGTAAGAAAACGTGGAATCAGAGCTTTTTGATTTGCCCTCCCTGTACTTATCATTGGCTTTGAGAGTTGAGACAGAATATATACAAATCCCAAAGAAAATTGACCAAATAATGCCTATGTACAGCTTGGCCCCTGCCATGCCCATTCCCTCATCTGATTCTTCTATAGTATCAATAATATAAAGAGTGATGAGAATGAGATTTACAGTTTTCTTCACAATTAATCCATGTTCTACTTCTTATTATGCTTTTGACCATAAGTAAAATTATTTGGGGAAGCAAAGAAAAGCTCTAGATTTGTAATTAAATCGAAAAATTGAATCACCCATTACCAATAGTTATATCATTCTGTAATTAGTCTCAAAGAGGTCGGCTTTTGAAGACTTGCATTCTCATTATAAAATAGGTAAAACCCCAATTATCAATTACTATATGAAAAAAATTGGCACTCAAACACTTTATAACAATAATGAAATCTCGATAGTGCTACTGCAAGACTCTTCATAATCTTCATTAAATAGAACATAGAAGAAAAACAAAGATTCATCTGGCTACAGATTTCTCAGAAATGGCTAAAGACCATGCACATTACAGCAGATCAACAGGTCCAAGGCTATAAAGAAATAAGTCCTCTGAGGAAAAACCTAACAAAATGGAAAATATAATTAACTGAATTGATTGAGTAAATTGTGCAGGAGGAAGGGGAGAGAAGAGTAGAAACATGAGTGATTTAAAATTGCATTCTAAAATATTTTAGCACATTATTTCGATCTTTCTTATACCATTAACCTACTCTTTAAAAGGCATGAAAAAATAACAGACTATTTGAGTTTAAGCTCTTTCCTGTGGTCTTATTCAGTGTATGATTAGGTGACAAGAGTTGTAAGCTGACCGAAAGTGTGAGGAGAAAGCAGGATGAAGAAATCCAGAGGTCTGGCAGAGCTGCAGTCTAAATACTGTGACTTCAAGACATTTTCCTATCTAAATGCTTACAGGCTCAAAGCCACATGTACAGTATTCTGTAGGAAAGTTTAAAGGAAAGAAATATTTGGAAAATCACATCTAAAAGATCATTAATACTATGCACGATTTTAGAAAACAGGCTCTTTTAATTGCTACTTAATTTGAACAATTTCCATAAAATATTTAATGATGCCCACTTAAAGATGCAAACAGCAAAAACACAAAGTAAAATAATTTTAATTTCTCATTCTGGAACATATGGTAATGAAAAAGTGAAGACAGTCAAAAGGAAAGGGCTTTGAATAATAGGAAAATCTTACAGGTGGTAGTTAAGTCAGAAATTATTCTTCTCCATCTATATATAAGAAAATTTATTAAACTCCTTCCAGGGCAGCAACACTAAAAAAGCATTTTTCACCACTCTTGCAGACAGCTGATGCAAATGTTAATTTGTGCTTCAGGATAATCACACCTCCAGGGTTTTAGCATTATGTGGATCTGTGCAGATGCAAATAATATATCATCTAGAGAAATAGGAGTGTGGTAGTTGAAATTTGATGAGATCGAAGGGGGAGAAAAAGTGTACTTTAAAAACTAAATGAATGCAGAGAAATTAAAAGTGAAGAAACTATGCTCTTTTGAAATTAGTATGGCAATCCTAACATCAGTAGGAAACAATGCATTACCAGTACAAGTAACTGATGTGGAGAAGGCCATCCTTCAAAGAGAAATGAGATACAACATGGGGAAAAAAGAAAGTATCAACCAAAACAAGAATGGAAATATAGTTCACTTCGTTCCTGAATCAGGGTGTCACCCCAAAATTTGAGGAAGGGAGGCAGCATAATAACAAGGCCATCACCAGCTCATTCTCTTCTCATTTAACCAAACACCATGGTAATCCCTTAAATCAGTAAATCTAATACGGGATTTTTTTTAACAGTTGTATAATAGACCATAAAAAAGATGCATCACATTTATTCAAGCATCCTGCTATTGATAGACATTCAGGGTTTCTCAGTTTCTTTTTGCTGCTACCCTCAACAGGACATTTATCATTCCTGTGTATATGCACTTAAGTCCTTTTACTTCTGTTTATATAAGTTTGATTTTGCAAAGTGGTTCAAACGGTATGTGATATATTATTGCTACCTTTTTTATCCTGAACATGTATGTGTTGGGGGTATGGTGGATCAAAAGAATTAAATTAGTAGTGACTTGGTTGTTACTAGAAGAGCTCAGCAATTTCATGAAATTGGCCTCCAGAAAAGCACAATGTTCAGCAAATTCCATTTATTTAGTGGGACTTTTCTTATTAAATTGGCGAGTGTGTTTTCACAAAAAAGAAAGAAATGTTCCTCAGATCAAGGTCAAGGGGTAACAGTTACAACCCGGCACATAAATTTTAGGATGTCATACAAGGATTTTTACAAACTTGCTTCTTTCTAACTCTGCTCCCATTTTTCTTCTCTTCCCCAGACTTATCCTAGGTTCCAATCATATTAATCCACTCTAGTTCAGCAGAGATCATACTTTTTCACAAGCCCACAGAGCCTGTGCAGAAACTGTTTCCTCTGCCTGGAACCTTCCCTTTATTCCACCCCCACTCTGTGTCCACCTGGTAACCCTTCCTCAGGCCTTCAAAACAAATTTCAGGTGTAAAAGAATTCTAGTACCAATTAAAACTTAGGCTAACTCCATTAGGATTCTACTCCAAATTCTAGTTATGGTTGTGGGAGGTGTCCCTAGATATACAATAATTTAACTAAATTCTGACACCACCTACCCAGAGATGACATCAAATCCACAGGTTAAGGGCTTAGTTCCTTAAGACTAGTCCTTACCCCACCCCCTGCACTTCAGATGCCAGATCGAAAGTACCAGCTATCGATCAGAGGTTCCCAGGACCCCCTCCTCTGGTTCAATTAATTTGCTACAGCCACTCACAGAACTCCAAGAAACATTTTACTTACTAGATTACTAGTAGAAGATAACTTGGGGACAGCCAGATTACAGAGATGTATGGGCAAGGTACGTGGGAAGGAGTACAGAGCTTCCCTGCTCACTTTGAGCATGGCCACTCTCACCTAAACCTCCACCAGCTCACCAACTCAGAAGCTCTTCCAAATCCCTCCTTTTGGGCTTATGTAAAGGCTTCATTACATAGAAATAATTGACTAACTCATTGGCTAATGGTGATTGAACTCAAGCTCCAGCCTTTCTCTCCTCCCCGGAAGTCAGGGGATAGGACTAAACGTTACAACCCTCCAATCACATGCTTGGCTTCAGGGCAACCAGCCACTAAACTTAAGAGCTTTCCAAAAGTCACCTCATTAGCGTATCAAAACACCTTTTTGGCGCTCATCATAAGAAATGCTAAGGATTTTAGGAGCTCTGCACCAGAAACATGAAGAAGACCAAGAGTATATTTCTTATTATAAATCACAGTATCACTAGGTGTTACCTTTACAGGAATCCATTGGAAACAGAAGGGATAAAGCCTCCTCCTGGATTCCCATACCTAAATATAGCTCCTCTTCTAGATGGCACAGTATTGCACTATATTTTAATGCTTTAATGTCTTATCTGTCTTCCTCCCTGGATTGTGACTCTGAGGCAGGACCATATCTTCTCTTCCTTATACTACAGTACTTAATATAGTGTAGGCTTTCAGAAACTTTTTACTTGGGGACACCTGGGTGGCTCACTCAGTTGAGCATCTGCTTTCAGCTCAGGTCATGATAGAGGTTGGGGGGTGGTCCCGGTATCAAGCCCTGTGTTGAGACTGCCTCTCCCTCTCCTCCCAGCTTGTGCTCTCTCTCTCTCTCAAATAAATGAATAAAATATTTTTAAAAAGAAACTTTTTACTTAATTGGATAAGAGAATAATAAAGAGGGGCACCTCGGTGGCTCAGTCAGTTAAGCCTCTGCCTTTGGCTCAAGTCATGATTCCAGGGTCCTGGGATGGAGCCCCGCCTTGCATCAGGCTCCTTGCTCAGCAGTGAGCCTGCTTCTCCCTCTGTCTGCCGCTCCCCCTGCTTATGTTCTCTCTCTGACAAATAAATAAATAAAATCTTTTTTTAAAAGACAGAGAATAATAAAGAGGACCAAGAACAGTATCTATTTCAATATCTACATTTAAAGGGTGTGTGTGGAAAAAAAAAAAAGCCTAAGTTGATCGAAAAGGAGTCCTTAATGATGAGAAGTAGGAAATAGAAATGTGGGATATTACAGATTAAAAGTGGCGCAGTAAAACTGTCAAATACTACAGAAAGAAGCTGAAAGAACCAGAAAAAGGGGGAGGGGATATTAAAGAAGGCCCAAGGTGGGGACATCGGGCATACTTAATAGCTTTAGTTGACTATGAAGGTCAAAGGCAACAGGTGCTAGCAGCTCCTGTATCTTGGAACAGGAGGCCCAAATAAAAGAGTTTCAGAGAGGATACTTAAGGGTAAGGATGAGACAATCCTCACAGGAAGTGATCCCTGATCAAGAAAATCAATTCTGCTAGACAAAGTATAAAGTTATTCTCTTTAATTATGAAGTTCCATATTTTATAGAAAAGAATGCCTTATATAGAAATGCATCTATATAAAAACTGGAGTACTCCTATATCCTACAGAAAACAACATTACAAATTCCACTAACCAGAGCTTTCATGCTAAGTTTGGTATATTATTATTAAAATAATCTTAGTATAGTATTTTTGAACCCTCCTTTTAGAAAGAATGTAAGTCAGAGACCATCATTTGGTTTCTAATAAGCTTTACCCACCACTACCTAAGACTCCCATCAGTAACCTAAAGGTGAAAGCTTCCTTCCACATACCGTCTCCAGCTTGTCAAGCATCCTAAGCTCCCTTCATTTTCTGTAGAACAATTTGTTCCTCCTAAGTACAGGGTAGCTTGATATGACTTGGTTATTTGACATCTATGGTAATAAATGTTAAACAGCAAGTGCATTTTACACTGAGTATCTGTCAGAAAAGCTTACTACAAATACAAATTAACTACCATCTTGGGATTCAATGTCTTAATAGCATACCAATAAAAAGGGACTGGTTTGAGTTAAAAATTAAAATAATAATTTCTCTGAAATTAGCAAATCAAACAAATACATTGCAGAGCAATCCAGACCCAAAACTGAAGATTTGAGATTACTTTGGATTTGTTTTATATCCATCTAAACCTCCCAGTTTGTTACCTAAAGAGAATTCAGCAAATGAATTTTAAGACAATCATCAATTTTTTTTCTGTCACACTAGACATTTTTAAAGTTGACTGAGAATTTAATTGTTTCATTATTCCTTAAAGCATATTTTCCAGTTATAGTACCATTCTTGTGAGATTCTTCATTTTTTAATAAACTATTTTTTAGAGCAGTTTTAGGTACACAGCAAAATTAAGCAGAATCTTGTGAGCTTTTCATGACCTGGATCTTCTCTTTCTAGCTCAGGAGAGTTTTAAAATTGTGCTGTTCTGAAAGGAAATGAAAAAAGACTCATTTTGCCTTTTTTTTATCCCCAGGTTTAGATCTTGCTTGAAATGGTCAATTTTCTCACTGTCAACACATTATATATACGAGACAGTTTCTTGGAATCAAAGAAACCAGAGAACCTTAGAGAGAATTATCATGAAGCTCCTTCTACATTTTATCTTGCAGAGCTCTGCAACAACGCATATAGAGCAATAACTCTCTTCCCTTAGAGAATTAGGCTGCTATTGAAGAGTGGTGATGCCAAATCCTCATGGAGTTTTACTGAAATAACTTGTATCATAGAGCCACTGGAAATAAAAATATGCTGACATCTCCCCAATACAGGCCTGTTCATATAATTTAAGGGTTGGAGAAAGGCGAACCAGGCAGGAAGACAAAAATGGAATGAAAGAGAAGTTTGAGGAAAGAACACAGAGTTGGGACATGGACATGAAGAACAAAAGGAGTTTTGGTGAAGGGAAAGAGGTTTGGTCAAGACAGATTAAATCAACTAAAATTAAGCTTAAAGAGATTATTAGCATTGTCATTGACAACTTCTGTGTGGAAGAGCGAAGAAAGTGAGAAAGGTGAAAAGAGACTATAAATGTGGAGGAGAACCAAATGTGCTTTTTTTCTGCTTCATCTAAATAAATTAAAGGAAAAAAATTTTAAATTAACAAACCCATAAGAATACAGTGAGCTAGAGAGAAGATGACCAGAGCTAAGAGTTGTCAACAAAGTTTGGGACAACAGAAAGCAGATGGACAAGGGGTAACTGATGTAGCACGAGAAAGCTGTGACCTAAGTGCCTTTGGAGGAGAATGACCAGATGAAACAGCTGTCTGACCTGCAGAAATCTCCCTAAGGGGCCCAGAATTTGAGGCACAGAAACCACAGAGAGGCAGGATGAATGGGAGCGACCTCAGCTCAAAGTTTATAAGTTAGGTTACCCAGATCCCTTCTCTCATCTTCCAGAGACAACTAATATCCAAACTAGCGAGAGATGAGTGGTTTATTCCCCAGAAAAAAAATAAAGCAACAAATTCCAAGTCTTAGAAAAACTGGAAAGGGGGGGNGGGGGGGGGGGGGGGGGGGGGGGGGGGGAAGGATTATGGCCACAATGTCTTTTTAGTCCACATCAATTAGAATGACTGAAATTTGCAAGATTGACAATACCAAGTGATGGTGAGGAAACAGGAAGTTTCAAACACTTAGGGGAACACAAAGGTTACAACTTTGGGAAACATTTTGACAGTTTCTTATAATTTAAGCATATATAATCTTATAATCTAACAATCTACTCCTAAATATTCACCCAAGAGAAATAAAACATAAATCCACACCAACACTTGTATAATATTTATAGCAGCTTTGTTTATAATGGCCCAACCTGAAAACATCCAAATACACCCAAATATCCAATGACAAGTGAATGGATAAACAAGTTATGATATAACAATATAATAGAATAGTACTCAGTAATAAAAGGGACCATACACACTCAACACACAACAGCATGGATAAATCTCAAAACTGTTAAACTAAAAAAGATGTAAGACACAGAACAGTATATGTGATTTCATTCATATGGTAAATATAAATATATGAAATCTTAAAAATGCAAGACTAATCTACAAATACAGAAAGGAGATATCTGGTGTTTCCTCTGGCAGGAGTTGAGATGGGTATTGACTGAAGATAGTCGAGAGAGAATTATTGTGGTAAGTCTTCCATGTGGTGGTGTATATATAGGTATATATATGTGTGTGTGTATGTATGTATATATATATATGTGTGTATATATATATATTTGCATATATATATATATATGTGTATACATATACATGTTTTTCACCAAAACTAAGCTTTGCTTAAAATGAATACATTTTATTACGCAAAAATCATACTTTACTAATGTTGATTTTTAAAAATAGATCAGGTTAAGTTGCTATGTATCTATATCTATCTTTATAACTATATATGCATGTGTAATTTGTTTTTGACAGAGGCGATGTAAATATACATGAAGACTAAAGGAAAGATACCACTGGGAAACATGTTGATAATGAGCAAAGGAGGGAAAATTGATGGAGCATGGCCTGGAGTTGATGGAAAGGCTCAAAGTCATAAGTAGAGGGTATAGCCCTATGCTGGTAGCCTCTTTAGCACCATTCATCTTGTGTCGGAATCTGTTCTTAGCCCCTATATACATTATCTCAATTTATCATCATTATAATCTTATAATACAGCAATTATGATGCCCATTTTACAGATGATAAACCTGGGATTCATAGAGATTAATAGTTTCTTCAAGGTAACATATCAGTTAAGTATGGTTATTTCAATTACTTAAAGAATTACATTTTACTACATGTTACTTATTGCATTTCTCTTTAAAGAATTACATTTTAAAACATGTTATTTATTTCATTTCTCTTTCTTTATGTACACCCAGTAATGGTTCCCCACAGTCTCATTTCCAATCAGCTGTAAATCACACTCCCGTATAAACAGGATCGGGATTTAAAAGTCCAATCTAATTGTTAATGACAAAGTAAAATTGAGACCATATTCATTAATAACTTTTGACAACAACAAAGTAAAAGTAATTAATATGCATCCAGGTACCCAAGCCCTAAGTTTCAAGCAAAAATATGTTGCTAATTAGTTTGATTGGAAAGATAATATAGAAAAGTAAAAACATTCAATTAACAGAAATCTGGCATTTACAAATAGTGACTGCAAAAGACAGTCTATCACTCTATTAAGTTTAGAATGACAAGTTCTAATTCCAGAATAGATAAACAAAGATGACAGCATAAAGATGTAATTGACTATTATAATAGTATGACTACTGATTTAGACCCAAAGCAAACACACACACACACACACACACACACACACACACACACACAACAAATGCCCAAAGGATGGGTTTGTCCTCAAGACTTAAAACTATTAGAGCTACGTATATTAAACACTGGACATTTGATCCATACTGAGGGGGAATAGAGCATGCCACCCAGAGTGTGCCACCAGCAATTTGATTATTTAATGAATTAAAGTAACCCAAGAAACAGCCAGAGTAAAGACACTCTAACCCTCATTTGCACTACCCCTGCAAGGCAGGTAATAAGTCTCCCATGTGAAAGGCACCCTCCCTCTACTAGGACAGAAGAGGGGATTCTCACAACTAGAGACAGAGAATTTAGGGCTGAGAAGTCTCTGTAAACAAACCTTGTTACTTCTTCACTAATTTGCTATCCCAAGTCCAAATCCCTTTGGCTTGTCAGTTCCTCACAAATTTATTGTTTTCTTGTCAAAAAAGTTAAAAAGCTGCCTGCTTGGTCACTTCTTTGAGCTTTATATCTTTGGGGCTCCTAAACATACAAAATTAAATTTGTTTTTTCTCCTGTTAATCTGTCTTATGTCCGTTTAATTATTAGGCCAGCCAAAGAACCTAGAAAGGAGGAAGAGAAAAGTTTTCCTCCCCTACAGTACCTTTCAGTGAGTGCCTCATAACAAGACTTTGATACTAAATGATGGGCACCCATGGTGTTTTACTATAAACTTGGTGGATATTTAGACAGCTGCAACTTGCCCAGAGAAAGGTAGGAAAAGTAATGGAGATCATTAGAAAAGTATATTATTTTTACATAGTAATATAAATTTATAAGGGTAAATACTAACGAAAAAGTAACATTTAATTCTCCCTGATGAAAATAAAGGAAGAGACATCGCCTCCCTACTTTTCTTAAAGCATTTATCTTAGAAAATCTGTAATTTCTTTCTGTCTTTTTGAAATGTATATAAATCTCTTTAAAAGCTAAATAAGACTCTTGCCAGTGTTAAGAACCAGGAACGCATTTCTCAAGGAGCTGGAAACTATCTCTTTGAAATGTAAAAATCGAGAAAGATAGTCTCCCCCAGTTACTGTGGACATAGAAGCCTGACTCAGTGGGCATCTTGATCCAAGCTCCAAAACTTCCCTTTGTTGTAAAGATAGGGGAGATTTCTGTTTCATTTGAATAAAGCCAATTAGCTTACACAGATGGTCACCCCAATTACAAGGTGAATCTAGGATGAACTATGTATGACAAATGGTACTGTCAAGTCCTTTTCCTTAAAGACTAGGTATTGTTTATCTTGATAATACATATGCAGCAGCTTGTATCTGCTTGGCTATATAAAAAGGTGAAATTTCTTTCTGTCTATAACCTCTTTGCAGATTGCCCCTGATGCACATCACAGTCTGGTTTAATACTTCGTCCATAATTCAGTTGTTTTCTTTCTCTTCTACCTTTGTGGACAGTTTTGCTGGATGAGGACCAGGTTTTTTTTTTTTTTAATTATATTTTCCCTACAGGGGTTCATAATTACTTCTACATTTTCTACATCTGGATACCAGTTTAAAAATATTTATTTCTGGATTTCTTGAATTTCCAGTTAACTAAAGCAAGTACTTCTAGTTAAATTCACTCTCTGAGAGAGAGGGAGAGAAGCTGGAATGGAAATGCAAAAAAGAAATGCCAAATGCTTGACATTTCTCTTCTCTTGATATCCACCAGATGATAGAGAAGCTTGCACCTCAACTACCTGACCTTGATTTACTTTTTAAATACTCACCTCCATCTTGCTGTTCGCTTTTATATCATTTAACAATAATTCACTTCTAAATTTTTTTCTCAAGTGTCAATACAATACAGAATGAACCTACACAATCCATTGAAGAACAAAGCTATGTAAAACATTGCTAATAAGTTAGTTGATGTCAACAATCCACAGCTTTCTTGCCTGGAACTCATTTCATATGTAGATTGTATCCACCTTGTTGATGAATTAGCAGCTTTTACAAGTGAATGGATAGACAAGAGAAGCTAAATAGGCTAATAGGCTGTATACACACATGTGTGTGCACAAAGCTAGCGAAGGCAGAGTATTTTGTGGAGTGAACAGGGTGTTTTTTGTAATTGAAAATAACAAAATAAATTATACACATTGTAATACAATATTTGTTATTGGCTTGTCCATCCATTTAAATATGCAAACTACACTTTCCCAATGCTCTGTTTCCACGACATCCTGCCATATTAGTTCAATTTAATTAAATAGTTGCTATCAGCAGCACCTTTCATAAATAGATTTGGTTTCTCCAGTAAACAGTGACCTATACTGACATTACAAAAATTGTCAGGGAACCACAAGCATATGAACCTGGAATTAATTGTGAATCTAAATCCCAGCTTTTAATCAGGCCCCAGAAAATGAACCATG
Source organism: Ailuropoda melanoleuca (assembly GCF_002007445.2). Taxonomy (NCBI): domain Eukaryota; kingdom Metazoa; phylum Chordata; class Mammalia; order Carnivora; family Ursidae; genus Ailuropoda; species Ailuropoda melanoleuca. Next base: position 15,077,131 of record NC_048228.1, on the reverse strand, counting down.
ACTTCAGATTTATATCAATAACATCTCACAATAGGAAACAAGAAATATGTACAAAATATTTGGTCCAAGAGTAATTATAGCTGGATAACCGGAGTTGCCATTCTACCTGCACAGGAAGAGTCTGCCTTACGGAGCTAAGGTCACCAGTCTCTCTAGCAACATAAAATCAGTAAGCTCATGGGGAAGTTAGAACCAACTCAACATTGTGCTTCCTGCGGAAAAGAGGCTGAGCTGAAACACCTGACAGCTATGTGTCAGCTTCTCACATCACTAAATTACACATTATTCCTCTCTCACACTCTGAAGGAAATGAGAGAGATGTGGTGTTGTCAGACATTGGGGACTCGGCCATTCATTAGGTAAGAAGTGTTATATCAAATCAGAGATTTTTCCTGCCTGAAATGACCTAGAGCTTGAGCAATCACCAAGGAGCATGACAGCTATCACTTTTCTACCTGTTTAACCCGAAAAGTCAGGTTTCATCATTGTGACTGTTATCTGCACTCGGGAGTCTGTATGTGTGTGTATTTTTATTCCCTATGTTTAAAAGTTCACTTCCAAGCAACATTCACAAGAAAATTGTCCCATATCTCAGCAAGGGGAAAATATTTATTGAAAAATGCTCTGCATAGCATAAAATTGTCCTTGGCAAAGAAACAACTCATGCTTTTTTGTTCACGATCCACTAATCATTTACTTGGATTTCCAGGAAGAAATAGGTGAATGCCCTCTACCAAGAGAAAGCAAGAGAAGGTGTTGGCAAGGCTACATGCCATAGAGTCATGGAATGCACAAGTATGAATGACTATTCAAAGTACACCTTGTAAAATTAAAGTACGGTTTACTGGATATTTGATATCATGCTCTCTGCTAATATATCTCAAAAAATAAGGATTGAAATTTTATTTATATTTAAACATGAGCAATTCATATTAAAACTGAATCTTCCTTTTAGTGCATAAAAGTTAACGTACTGTTGGGACAGATAAAACAATCAGTCTAACTTACTCACTGAGCTTTCTCCTTCACTAATTTGCTTCCAAGAAGTTCACCCTTTGGTTCACCCTTGGAATGAATCAGAAATGGGATTTCTAGTGACTTTTCATATGTCAAGAACTGCAGACTAAGAATGGAAGGTCCATTTTGGTCAACAACCTTTTGCTATTTTTTAATAAGCTTTATTTTTTTAGAACAGTTTTATGTTCACAGCAATATGGAGCAGAAAATACACATTGTTCCCATAAACCTCTCCCTCACACACCTGCACAGCTTCCCCTCTTATTTGCATCCTCACCAGAGTAATACATTTATTACAATTGATGGATCTATATTAACACATCATCATCACCCAGTGTCAATAGTTTACATTACCATTGACGCTCAGTGTTGTGCATTCTATGGTTTGGACAACTTTACATTTCGCTATTTTTAAAGAGAGAAGGTGGGATTGTACTAAAAAAAAAATAGTGCCATGGTCTTCTCAGTGCCTCCCTCTGACACATCTTCCTCACTGATTCATTTGGAGACCACAAAAACCTCTCTGCATAGAACTGTGCGGGATCTTGCCAAGGAGACAAGAATCCCAATGCCTCTTTTCCTCTCATATGAGGGCATTCAGTGCAGAGATGGAGAATTATATCTTATGCAGATTTTTTTCATCCAACACTTACTGAAAATCTATTACATACAAACATGCTCACAGTCATCTGTGGATGACTGGGACACAAAGATAAGGAAAACAATTATTAAATATGATGTGGTTAGTATTTTGATAGATGTAAGCATAGGGGCACATAGAGCTGTCCCTTCCACTCAGAAACCACCTGATTTCTAGTCACTAGTCTCGAGTCTAGCCCCTGTTTTGAGCCAAACAAGTGCTTGGAATGTAGCAAATTTACTTCTTTTAGGGTCCATAATCTCACTTTTAAGAATTTTAAGAATGTGACTTCATTAAGGCTATATCCACCTTCTGCCTAAAAGTCATTGTCTACTTGTATATGTAGTCACATCCTAGTCACTACACAAATATTATCAGAAATGTAATGCTAAAAATGCCATCTTGATGTTCCATATTTTCTTCTGTTTAAACTTTCCATCTCAGTATTTTTTTTTCCCCAACCTCAACCCAGGACTAATTCAAGCTGTGATCGCCTAGGTTCTTACATCAGCAACATCTGTCACCAAAAATAAATATTCTGCAATCAAAACTTAACTGGCCTAGCAATTTTGTTAGTGATGCATGAGGCAGAACAGAATTCAGCTTCATTCTTCCTCTGCTAAATTGGCTTCACAGCACTGAGAATAGGAAAGATTTATGTGTTAGTAAATTAAGCAGAGATGGCCCAGAGAAAACAAAAGATACAACTACATGCAAGACCACAGTATTCTCTAATATTCAGTATTACTCCTGTACAATGTAATATATTTTAACAAGTTGAAAAACACACAGAAGAGACAATGTTTCTAGTTAAAATGAAATTTGAATTTCAGATCTAAACTGTTTAAACAGCTGAACAATGCAATTCCTGGTCTTATTAAATCAAGAAAGAATTGTTGTATTATTAAACATTTGTAAACAGTAGTAATTATGAAATCCCTAGCAGGGTTTCTGCTTCTTAAATAAATTGTGCTTACTGCTCCTGTTTTAGCATTTCAGTTTACAAAGCAATCTTGTACATATTACTTCATTTAATCTTTAAAAAACACTTTTCAGACAGTAGTTCAAGGAATTATCATTTTTATTAAAGAAATGGAGAAACTGTACTCTAGAAGTGCAATCCAAGATAACAAGCCTAAGGACTGCAATGAGAATCTGGGGAAAAATTAACTGTTGTTTCTTATTATTCTTGACCACATACAGCAAATTCTCATTATTCATGGTAATCATGTTCTATACAATGGCCATGAACACTGAATTCATGAACTCTGAACCATTGCTTTTAGGGGAAATACACTATGAGCCTCTGGTCACAACATTTTCATCAACCAATCAGTACATAATGTTGTTTCATGTGTTTCTGTTTAAAACACGTATTTAATATATATTATATATTATTGAGTAACACTGAGCTCACAGCCAGCAGCACTATAACTCATGCCTGAATGACACTTAGGTAAGGCACCCACATTCCCCATATGGCACATCACAGCTTTCATGCACTTAAAGACACTAGAGAGCACTTCAGAAATCGGCTTGGGGGCCATTTTACACAGGAGAATCAAAGAAAAACAAAAAATGCAAAATATATGGCACTAAATAGTTTGTAATAAAAGAGCAGAAACAGGGGCACCTGGGTGGCACGGCGGTTAAGCGTCTGCCTTCTGCTCAGGGTGTGATCCGGCGTTGAGGGATCGAGCCCCACATCAGGCTCTTCCGCTAGGAGCCTGCTTCTTCCTCTCCCACTCCCCCTGCTTGTGTTCCCTCTCTCGCTGGCTGTCTCTATCTCTGTCAAATAAATAAATAAAATCTTAAAAAAAAAAAAAAAAAAGCAGAAACAAGGAGGTAGACGGTCGGTGTGTTCAACCTCAGCTGGGAACACGGGCATTGCGTGACTCAAGTTAGCCACTACTCTCTACGTTTCTGTACATTTTCTGCTAATGACCAAGAAAGTGCCTTGAGTATTTTGATTTGGGGTTATAAATAAATTTTAGTAAGTAGGCAAATTTGCAAATATAAAATCCATAGATAATGAGGATCACCTATATATTATTACCATTTCATATCTTTTAAAGATGTTTATATATCCATGTTAAACAATAAATTTAGAAAGAGGAAAGAAAAGGGTGAAAATATGATTAAAATTGTGTACACTCCAAATGTTAACAGCAATGTTCCCCTGATCATTTGAAGTATAGATGAGGGATCAGAACTGCCCATGAAGATGTTGTATGTCTTTAACCCTTCTCTTGACCTTTGACTGTTTTATACTGAGGGAAACCTGGAGATAAAAGATGCATGGATGGATGAAGGGAGAAGGAAGGGTTTAGATTTAGGTTTATCCAATTGTACTCTGACTTACCTGCTTAGGAAGGCAATGATTATGTATTAGTCTAGGTTCTCAAGAGAAACAGAGCCAATAGCAGAAAACATATGTGTGTGTGTATATATATATATGTATATATATATAATATTTATATAAAATAATATATTATTACTATTATGTGTTTACATATATACATGATATATCTTATATATTTTAAATATATAACATTAATATATTAATAATATATATATTATTAAAAAGAGTTGGCTCATGTGGTTATGGAGGCCAAGAAGTCCCAGGAATTACAGTTGGAAAGCTGGAAACTAAAAAATTCCGAAGGCCTAAGAACCAGGATAGTGAATGGTGTAATTTCCAGTATGAACCTAAAATCCAAAGGCAGGTGAAGACTGGGTGGTTCCAGATGAAAGACAGGCAGAGAGAGTAGATTCACTCTAACTCAGCCTTTTTTTTTTTTTTAAGATTTTTATTTATTTATTTGACAGAGATAGAGACAGCCAGTGAGAGAGGGAACACAAGCAGGGGGAGTGGGAGAGGAAGAAACAGGCTCACAGCGGAGGAGCCTGACGTGGGGCTCGATCCCATAACGCCGGGATCACGCCCTGAGCCGAAGGCAGACGCTTAACCGCTGTGCCACCCAGGCGCCCCTAACTCAGCCTTTTTGTTCTAGTCAGGAGTGGGCGATCTGCTTTATCCAATCTACCGATCCAAATGTTACTCTCGTCCAGAATCATCCTCATAGACACAACCAGAAAAATGTTTTATCAAATATCTAGACACCTTATAGCACAGTCAAGCCGATACATAAAATTAACCATCATAGATTATAATCTCTTTTTTAGAGAGATGTGAAGTCTATTTAAATACAAGTCTACAGAGAATAGTAAATAGGAAACAATGAAGCAGGAAGGAAGTATGGAATGGACATTTAACCTCCAACATTAACCACTTCAGGACCTTTAGTTAGAAATGGTGTGTCGCCTGAGAATATCATAAGTAACAATTTGCAATATACTACATAGCCATACTCCACCTTCAGTGGACTTATATATATATATGTATATTTTTTACTATACCACTCTTTCTGTCCAGTGTCATGACTTTATTTTTTAAAATAGAGAAATCTTCTAGTCATCACCATTTATGACCTTGATTTTTAACCTATGAACTGAGTAATAAAAGAAATACACTCGGCAAACCTAGCATGTTCAGGGCCCCCAAACTGAAGCACAGATAAAAGTTAAGTACATTACTAGCAGGTTATTCTTTAAAAAAAGAAGAATCTTTTTGACTTCACCTTTTTTCTTTCTTCTGACCAACTGCCTAAAGAATTTACACAATGAAACCCTTATTAATTAAGCAAAATATACACCAACACCACCTAATTTTTTAAAAGGGTGATGACCAGTGTGAAGATTAGTCAGTTATCACGAAGAGTTGAATCATCAGCCACCAGCTTCTGGGTCTTCTGCTGAACTAGGGATAGGACTTTGAGACTGAGATGATCTTATTCATTTGATTTTGAAGACCTGGACCTACATTTGGCATATATTGGTATTTGCTAAATGCTCTTTGAAACTAAATAAAGAGGTAGGAACCATAAGAAAAGTGTAACTTTCTACTCCACTGAAGTAATTTCCACTTCAGGAACAATAGTGACTTACTCAGTGACCATGCTATAGAAATTACACTTCCTAGAAATTTGATAAGACATGTAAGTAAGAAGGAACAAAGAAGAAACCTGTCACTTTCAGTGAAACTGTTACTTGAGAAGATAGAATCACACAATCCATGAAGGGAAAGACCTCCAAGGTGAGAAATTTTCTTTACCACCCATGTCTCCAAGGACCCACAAGGAAGCTTCAGATGAGTGAAATATCTAAGCAGCACCTATTTTGTCAAGAATGTGAAGAAATCACCCAGGAAGTCATCTGTGATAAAATCACAAGAGATACAGCCTACACAGACATTCAACTGAAAAATCAAATATGATGCTAATGGAAAATTATTAGAATGGTCAAAAGTCAGCCAATATGCCTTGGAGTAATCAAGAGACAAGTTACTGTGACCAGTGTTGTGATTAAGATTTTGGTAGCATGTCTTGTTTAAATACCTTTATTTCATGTATAAAAGCAATTATCCCTGTATCAGGTTTGTAACTTTCATAATAAGAATTATTGATAAGGAAAAAATTAAAAATTTAATTTGTATTTTATTATGCTAAAATTTTAGGTAAGAAATATGAGTTAAATAGAAAAGATGTATCTATCCTTTTAAGGACCCCCAAAAGTCAAATTAAACAGGTTTTTTTCTTTTGGCACATACATGAAATTACATAGAACACAATAGTAAGTATTGATAGAAAATTTTAAATAAATGCTTTTTTCCCAGTACAAGTGCAAGGAACAGAAAGCAGATCAATGTTTGACCCTCATGACCTTTTCTTTTTATGAAAACCTCAGTAAGTTACTATTTCTGTTTCTGAAAAAATGTAAGTAGAAATCCTTTCAGAAGCTTTGGTAATTTTTCCATTACCAAAAATTATATTTTTTTTGTATAATCATTTGAAGAGTTTTTCAAAACCTTTGTTTTGGAACATCGAGAAAGCAAGGTTCTTGAGATTTTCTTAGTAATAATGGAAGAGAGCATTACAAATAGAAAAGCCACTGGAATTATAACTTAAAGTTTAAAACTAAAAGATTCATTTTTTTGAAAGCTAATATAAAAGTAAATTAATACTAGACTGAAGAGCAGACTTTTAAAGGAAATAACAATATTTAGATGAGATTTGTCTAAATGACAAAGTGAAAACTATATATAAAGTAAGCAAAATGAAATCTAAGTACACAAGTTCCCAGGATAGATAATTCATTATTGAAAACTTGACTGTCAACTAATAAGGCATTTTGCAGATTATAGAGGTAGATAGGTTTCACCCATTGGTAGAGATATTATAATGACTATAAGAGAAGAGAAGTGCTTTCTCCATTAGTTCTAAAATAGCAAAATGAAAGTCTGATAGATATTCCCATATCCAATGGAAATTAATGCAAAAGAATATTCAAAGACCTTCTCTACTATTAACTCAGAGTGCTTTCTGCATGCAAAATGAAGAGTATCCACCTTTTTAGTAAACTTCTTGAAATTCTACACAATCATGCCATTCTCTTCTTAGCGCTTATGTGTCTGCTTTTGTTCTCTTTACCTCTTTTTAATATTATCTACTACTCAAAACAGTTTAAAAATGTCTTTTCTATTTCACATGACTTTATTGTCCATTTAAAGTGCACTGACTAGTTTCAGCCCTTTAATGACAACAGCAGTCTGTGCCTCCTTCACTCAATGTTCTTCAGTAATCAGGGACATTATGGGGGAGTTAGAAAATCATATTGCTCAACTGACCTTGCATCCAACATTCTCTTTAAGGCAATAATGAAGCATAATATTAAATAACAGTCAGGAGTACTTTTCCCCTGAAAAGGCACAATACAATACAGCAACCACAAATCTAAAAACTCTTAAAAATACGTTTTAAGTAGAATTTTTGGAGAATTTTCTAAAATTAAAAGGTATTGTTATAGGCTTTCCCACTGCCCTACTGCATAATTTAGAGAATGTCATCCTAATATCTCCAATTCCTCATAAGTAAAAGGGGGAACATTTTTGATGTTCTATTACATGACACGATTGTCTTACAAAATTTATTTAAGTAAAAGCATACCTACATAACAAGATTGTGTGAAAGCATTTAGATATCTAAGGGATCTCTGTTAAGTTGTAGAGTCCTAAAATCCAGAGTTTTAAACTATGAGTTTAAACCTCTGATCCCACTCTGTAAAAAAACAACAGAAGAAAAGTCAACTGTAAGCTACTTGGAACACACACACAGACACACACACCGAATACTCAAATGATTGGGGAAAATCAGCATGACTTGTTAAATAAAGATACATTTACCTTTCATTTGGCCCATGCTTAAATGAGAGAAATCTATAAAGCATGGGAAATAGAGTCTAGAACACGGCTGATACACAATATCTCCCTCAACATCTCCTCTTCCCTGTTTCTCTCTTCCTTTTTCATTCTCTCCTTCTGTTCCTATATGTTTATGTGCATATAACATCTTTTTCAAAACTAGGACCATACTCACCTCTACAAAGCCTTCCCTTGATCTCCAACCCACTCTGTTCTACTCAGTGCCTCAAGCATTCATGTGATTTTTACCAGACCATGCAATTTGTACCAATGCAATCTTCTTATACCTATGTATCTTACCTCCAAATGAACTTGTAAGTCCTTCAAAGACAGCAACTATAGATTAACTGCCTTCTCTAACATCTCTTTTTAAGTTGTTGATGTACACATAAAAACACATACATACATACTCAATGCCTACGCAGTGAATGGCGTTCTATGCATTCTACCTCTATAACAAAGGGACAGGACCAGTGGATCGAAAACAAGTGATAGATATATTTTTTACTTGTAAATTTTATGGTTCTGTTACATACAATACACATCAACAAACCGGGAAAATTACCCCCTGAAGAACAAACAATGGCAAATTGGTTTGAGTTATACCGAAAAGAGTTTTGTCAGTTTTCTGAGAGTAAAGCCTTTTTTTTTTTTTTTTAGAGAGAGAGAGAGAGAGTGTGCACGAGCAGTTTGGTGAAGGTGGATAGGGGCAGAGGGAGATGAAGAGAGAGAATCCCAAGCAGGCTCCACACCCAGGGCAGAGGCCAATGTGGGGCTGAATCTCACAACCCCAAGATCATGACCTGAGCCAAAATCGAGAGTGGGCTGCCAACCAGCTGAGCCACAGGTGCCTGGATGAAGTCATTCTTATGTGATTTTAAATCATGCATCATTAGTCTGGTGATTTTCTTTATCAGGGTGGTCAATTTGATATGTTACAGAAATCAAAATTAAAATAAGCTAGGTCATGCAAAAATATTGATATATTTTTACCAATACCTTGATTGAGAATCTCTCCTTTGTTGACCTTTATTGATAGTAGATTTTCATATGATTAGTTTCTAAGTCAGAAAAAGTGAATGATCCTACAAGTTCTATCATAATTTTAAGAGTCCATGAAATTTTGTTTCTAGGCATATAATTTGATGTCTGTCTCAAAATCAAACAGCATGAAGGACACTAACATGAAGTAATTTTCCACATATGCAAAAACACAGGGGTGGATCAAGAAACAACATCTTTAAATGTGTTTAAAATTTTTAAAAAATGGATCATGTTGTCTTTAAATAAAATGTCAGTATGTGATTATAAAGTTCTCAAAGCAGTGTTTCAATCAAGTATAGAAATAAATCATGAAGGACTTCAGGGAAAAATGTTATTTCATCCAGTGCAACTAGAAAATATATACTTCCCAGCAGAGAAAACAAATACTGAAAGCTTGAGGTAGAAACCAAATCTCAATGTACCCAAAGAAAATAAGCAAAATTAACATTTCCCCTCTGCAATCTTGCTTGACTTCACTTCATGTGAAGAGTCCTTCACTCTCATGCACAGAAAATCACTTCAAGATCCAGAAAGAATTATAGTATGTCTTTAGATGAATTATCATACACCCTTTAAAATAATCATAATGCCTATCAAGATATAGGAAATTATTAACATATAAACATATAAATTAGGTAATAAAACAGAAATATATAAACTTAATCATACATCTTCATATTCTTTACAATTTAACATACAAAAAGAGAACAATTAAGATACAAATGTAGTTAGAATGGCATGCCTAAGCTTAAATTTTTATTTGAATTTCCTTAATATTTAAATATTGCATATAATTCGGGGTAATTAATAATTATTTTCTAGAAATGTATTCTTTTCCAAGTCTGCATTTAATAGAACTTTCTTTTGCTTTTCAGGTCAGTACGATCTTCAGACTTTTGACATATCTTCTGCTTCATGATTAATGAAAAATTACAGCTTTTTAATCACACCAAAATCACCTTTTAACCCCTAATCCAGTAAACTTCTCTTAGTTTCTTATTTATAGATTTTCCAGAAATCCTTGATATTGTTGAACACACCAGTTGTATGAAAAATCTCTCTTTTCCAGGAGTCTCGTCTTCTCCCTTGGTTCTTTACACCATTCCTTCTCTGCTGGCTTACACCCTTAAACTCAAACCTGCTCCACAAATGCAAATGGTCTTCACAGATTTGCCTTCTTCCCTCAGTTACCTTTTTCTTCGCTTAACTTTTTACTCTAGCTCTACCTGTCACATTGTGAGAACTTACAGATTTGCATTTCCAACCACAGTCTTGCTTTTAGCTTCCAATGCTGAAATTCTAATTTTCTGCCAGATTTTTCTATCTTATTACTAACCAGCAGTCCAAATTAATGTTGTCAGAATCAATTTCATTACATTTCCCTCAAAACAACTTTTTAAAACCAAACAACATGTTTCTATTACTTAAACTATTAATCTACTGTTTAACAAGTCTGAAATGTGAGAGCCATCATTTCCAGCTCTCTCCTTTATGCCCCAAATCCAGTTGGTCAAATATCACAACCTATACATTGTTCCCAACCTGGCCATTTCCACCTTCATGATTATAATAGAGATCCTTATCATCTTCTCTCTATACCAGCAGTTTTCAAAGTGGTCTGAATATACTCAAAGGGTAACATGATAATACACTACAGCATTTGTATTTCTATTTTTGTTAGTATTTTATAATGTCTATAAGATATTAATATGTATATAATTTTTAAACAAACATAGAATAGGATATGTTCCAATTTTTTTAATGAATGAGATGCACAATCAAAAAAGTTTGGATACACACCTGAAACTAATATAATACTGCATGATAACTGTATTGGAATTAAAAACAATTTTTAAAAGTTTTCATATTTCTATAACAGTATTTCAAAAGCCCCCACATTTATCTTCCACTTCATGTGCACATAACTGCCAGATAAATGTTTCCTAGGCATAACAATGCTTGCCTCACTATCTGAACAAAGTTCTTCAATGGCTTTTTATTGCCTCCTAATGAAACCCAATCTCAGCATCCTGACATTCAGGGCCCACCACATGCTGATTAGCCCCCTTCCCCAAGCAAACACACATGAACACACACTATTTTTCCAGCCATAATTTTCACGGTACATTTTCATAATCTCGTAATTCCAATGAAACTAAACTGTCATCACCTAGAATACATCAAGTGCCTCTATACGTCTATGAACATGTAAACTTAATAATTAAGCCAGGCTCTCATGCAAAGGTGTATACGGAACCATATTTATGGAAGTTTACTCCAACAACCAAAAATAAGTTTTAATGGAAATTCATTCTACTTGCATGTCTTCAGGAATATTAGAGGGGATTCAATTTCTAATCTATAAAAGCCCATCTCAACTTCTCTTCCCACTAATGCCCACTTCACTTGTACTTGTTAACTGCTCTGGAGTTTCTTACATCTCAAAATCCCAACAACCCTCCCTGCTTCAGTCCATGAAGCATGTCCTTCTCTCTCTCCACTCTCCACTCTTTCTCAGCTTCTCATTATGTAGCTTCTCTATGTGAGAAAAGCTACAACATAGATATTTTCTTTCTCTGGTATTTTCCAGCATTTTCTTTGGAAAAAGCAGAACTTCTATTAGGGGGTAGAGGTCAGAGTAGAGGAGGAAGATGTACATCACCTGAATGGTGGATTGAGGGTGATGGAGACAAAGAACATTCATTAATAGAAAATATTTTTGTCCTCTGGGCAGTCACGGTACACCTTCAGCCATGAAAACCTGTTTATCTCCAAATGTAGGATTTCAACATTGCCTCCATGATTCCTACAACCAAAATTACTTTTTTCTTCTTGTCATCCTTTGTCCTTGATTTATCTTCTATTACATTCATAACTTATAATACAGCCTTTCAAAATAGTTACCATCCTATCCAAGTTTTCCTAATACATTGATAAAGTTGGGAGTCAAGATTAAATTATTATCTTTAAGATAAAATGGTATATCTATCAGAAAACATTGCAAACAATATATATATGTTAAAATATATAAGGAGACATCAAAGAGTTACATGACATTTTCAGCAGAGTTTTTTGAACACAAATTATTGTATTCCTTCCTCATTTTTTTTTTGAGTTGGGTACTATTATTTAGTGGCCTTTGATAGTACTGGGCATAGTTTACCAAGTTAAAGGACATATTTCTAAATCAAAAGACATAGTGTAATATTCACTGTGATAATACTTATGTTTACTTCAAGTTGGGATATAAAGTATATATCTTGACTTTAAAATCTATTACTTTTCAAAAGATAAGTACTGGAAAAGAACAAGAGTTGAACAGGAACAGCTTTTGACATCAAAATAGTATATCTGTTTGAGGTCAGTAGCCAATTATTTAAAGAAACAGTAATTATGTGGAAAAGAGTATAAAGCTTCCTCAAAAAATTAAAAACAGAAATACCAAATAGCCTAGTAATTCCACCACTGGGCATTTTCCCAAAGAAAATGAAAACACTAATTCAAAAAGATATATGCACCCCTATGTTTATTGCAGCATTATTTACAATAGTCAAGATAAGGAAGCAGCCTATATGTCTATGAGATAAACGGATAAGGAAGATGTGGTGCACACACACACATACACACACACAAATGGGATATTACACAGCCATAAGAAACGATGAAAGCTTGCCATCTGAAACAACACGGATGAACTTAGAGGATATTATGCTAATGAAATAAGTCAGACTGAAAAAGACAAATACCATATGATTTCACTCATATGTGGAATCTAAAAAACAAAATAAATGAATAAACAAAAGCAGAATCAGACCTATAAATACAGAGAACTGTTGGTTGCCAGAGGGAGGGGGGGAGGGAAATGGGCAAAAGGGGGAGTGAGAGATACAGGTTCCCAGATATGTAACGAATAGGTCATGGGAATAAAAGGTACAGCATAGGGAATATAGTCAACAATATTGTAATAGCATTGTATGGTGACAGATGGTGCCTACACTTGCAGTATATGCATAACATAATGTATAGAGAAGTTGAAACTGAAATTGATGTAACATTGTGTGTCAACTACATTCAAATAAAAAGAAATTTTAAAGAAACAGTAATTAAATCGATAAAACATAATTTTATAAAAATCATATGATTCTTAAAAGTTATTAAATCCAGAAGGAACTGTGCAACAGACATAGTTACAGAAGAAGAACTCTAACAGGTGTCTTTTGCTTACACTGCTCTGGAACAACATTTAGTAATTCATTAATTTATTCAAAAAATTATTGGTAATTTAGTACTTGTCAGGTATTCTATTGTAAGGACCTGTAATACATTAAAAGTGACGAAGAAGTTCATCCATTTCTTAAAGTGTTAAAAAATTAGAGTTGTGAAACAGCTTAGTGATTTAAGTAGTTATTCATTTATTGAAAACTCAAATAACTTATTGAGGGTTGTGTGACAAGCAATTTGCTAGGCTGGTGCTGGTAATATAAAGAAAATTCAGTCCAGGTCCTAAAGGAACTTGTAAACCTGTGCTACAAGAGAGGCATTCATAATGTGCACGACAAGCTTAAAGAAGCCCTGAACTCTGCCCAGTGATGACAAAGAACTCACTCAGGAGTTAACCTTTAAATAGTGTCAGGATGGACAAGCAGTACCTCACTTGGTAAAGGAATAGAAGAAAGAAATTACAGTCAGAAGTAAGTGAATGTGCTAAGGCATAGGGAATGAGAAAGTGTGAAATGTCTAATGAATGAAAGGCCATTAACATGGAACAGAACATGAATATAGATGAGTGGCAGAGACCAGACTGTGAAGAGTCTTATATGTCACATAAAGATTTTGGTCTTCAATATATTCTGAATAGAATGTCACTTTTTATGTGTCTTAAGCAAGTGAATAGCATAGTCACATTTACATGTTAAACAAAAAAGTTTCAACCATGACGTAAAGGGGTGGAGGGAGTAGAGACCAGCAAATGAAGTTATAACAGTGGTCTAATCAGTAATGATAAGATCTTTTATTGAAGTCAAGGGGGATTTACTATAATAAGAAGACAGAACAATGTTTGGATATTAGAATCAGCAGAACCTAGTGACAAATAAGCTGGCATAGGATGAAGGAGACAGAAAAGGAGAAAGTAAAGTGAAAGCTGATTTCCAGGTGTCAGATTTGGATGACCAAGTAGTTGGTGTGTCTATTTATAGAAATATATACAGAGAATATATCATGAAAATATCTATAAAATATCTAATATGAACTGGAACATTTAGTTTCCAAGTCTAAATCATTTACGTAGGCTTACCCTAAGGATACACACATTGGCAAGAAAAAGAAAATTAAGCAGACTCAAGATCATCAGGTATGGTTTAAATTTTAATCACTGGTTCATTAGTTGAATTACATGTATGTATAAATTTTAAAAAGTTTCCTTGCTTTAAGCAAATCTAATACACTAAAATTGTCATTTATATAAATGAATAATGTTACTATTTCCTTTTTTTAAAATTCAGTTATTTGCCTCAACAAAAAATTGTCTTTAAGATTATTTAAAATAGTGTTCCCTAATGATTTTAAAGTAAAGTTACACTTGGGTAGAAAAATAAATCGACATATACATCTATAATTAGGAGAGATAGTCAGCTAATTATCACCAGCACAGGGGTAGCAGCTGTTCACTCACTGTTCATGGCTGTTGCAAGGGGCTGGTGGCCACACCACGCAGGTTGTGGATACCATGAATATCCCACTACCTATTTCACAAACTAAGAATGTTACCAGGTCATTCAGTTCTGTCCCAGATGCACCAAAGAACTGAAGACCCAAAACCTAACAGAAACAGGTTGAGCTGGGTTAATTGGCACTTGAATTAAAAAAAAAAAACAAAAAACAACCTTTCAAAGGATCAAATAACACTCTACAAAGGAATTATTCATAAATCAGAATAATTCTTTTTTATTAAGTATACTTACGTAGTTGACCCTTCAACAACACAGGTTTGAACTGCATGGGCTCATTTATATGCATATTTTTTTCTGATAAACACAATACAGTGTTGTAAATGCATTTTCTCTTCCTTATGATTTTCTTAATAGTATTTTCTTTTCTCTAAATTACTTTATTGTGGGATACGGTATATGATACATACAACAAACAAAACATGTGTTAGTCAACTATTTACATTACTGGTAAGGCTTCTGGTCAAAAGTAAGCTATTACTAGTTAAATTTAGGGGGAGTCAAAGTTATGCATGAATTTTTGGCCACATAGGGTTGGTGTCCCTAACCCCAGCACTGTTCAGGGGCATCTGTAACCTTATCTAGATGCTTCCTTATATTAAAATAAAAGAAAAACACAGTTTTTGAAAAAAATACCCATGTGTATGTGTTAAAAACCACCAAGCAGAATTGCAATGTCTCTGTTTTGTGGCCCTATGGTATTTAATTTCATTAGGTTTTCAAAATAATCATATAACTTCTTTTCATTCAAACTCCAACAACATGCTAAGGAAAAGTTAGGCGGTTTTCCTAGAGAGTCATCTAAGTACCCCAAAACAAAATTTACTTACTGAAGGAATGTTTCAGAAGTGGAATGTGCGAAGCAGGATAGGACAAGGAAGAAAGCTGAAAAGGATGTGGCCTTGGCTAGAGTCTCACTTTTGCCTTATCCCACAAGGCACTTTGCAGCACAAATTGCACCAAATTTTTGTTTGAGACAAGGGACTAGCCCTCTGAATACCCATGTTATTAAGTTATTGACACTGCCCCAAAAAGTGGGTGGAGGTTGGGGGTGGGTATATAATCTCTAGGCACATTAGCTCTCACTGGGCCAGATGGATGAATGCACTTGCCTAGTAAAAGGGAAATAGATGAAACAAGAAAGAGAGGCATAAGGCACAAGTATTTTTTTTAAAAAAATAAGTGTTCTGTGTTACATAAAATCCAAGTAAGCTGTGAATAAACATACTGTTTGATGAGAGCCATGAGGTGCTGAGAAGAGAAAGTAAATACTAAAACTAGATGTACATATTCCATCCTAAGTTAGTATAGAGAGAAGTGTAATCTAAATGTAAACACCACTGAAAATAATATCATATTTATGATTTAGGGAGCTGTGGTAAGCAAATTCTAAGACGGCTCCATGATTTCCACTCCCTAATGTTATATCTTGTAAGAACCTCTCCTAAAGTCTGGGTGGGACCTGTGATTTGCTTCTAGACAACAGACTGTGGGAAAGGTGGTGGGCTGGCACTCCTGTGATGACCTTTTGTTAGCCAACTGGAAAGACTATCCTCCTGGCCATGAACAAGCAAATACCCAGATTGCAAACTGCCAATTGCAGGGACACATGGCAAGAAATTGTGAGTGGCCTCTAGGACTTGAGGGCAGCTCTGGCCAATAGCCAACAAAAAAAGAAAGAAGAAGAAAAAGGAAAGAAAGAAAGAAAGAAAGAAAGAAAGAAAGAAAGAAAGAAAGAAAGAAAGAAAGAAAGAAAAAGAAAGAAAGAAAGAGAAAGAAAAAGTAAAAGGGAACAGAGCCCTTAGTCATGCAGCCACAATGAAATGAATTCTGCCAACAACTAGATGAGCTCAGAAGCAAAGTCTTCTTGGTCAAGCCAGATGAGAACACAGCCCCAGTGACACATTAATTGAAGATCCTGACACAGAGAGCCCAGTTAAGCTGTGCCTAGATGCCCAATGCACAGAAACCATGAGATAACGAATGTAGGTTATTTTAAGCTGCTAAAGTTGCAGTAATTTGTGTCTCCAGACCACCAGATAGGGAGGCTTAATGTTCTGCTTTGTGTCTAGTCTACTAGCCAACGCATTGCACTACCACATCACTATGGCAGCAATGCCTTTGATCACTCCAAATTAGTTTTGATAACTTGTTTCATTGTGGTTTTTTATAGACATGATCTTGATAACTGTGAAGAGAGTTTGAAGTTTCATGGCAAATGTTTTTATATTTTAAAACTTATTGCAAATTACTCCTTCAACGTAGGATGAAGTAAGACAAGAAGCCCACTTAGAACTATTACAAGCGCTGGATAAAATTTAAAAATTATCTGTTTTAATGTAGTAGGGAGCTACAGAAGATTTGAGGACTACAGGAGCTAAGGTATCAGAGGACAGAGAAACTCAAAATACTGAGCTGATGATTTACAACTCCTATTACTCTGGGGCCATTTACAGATTTTGTGGCACACATAAGAGGATATCCACATAGTAAAAATCTCTTAATACTATATGCCCAAATCAATTCTAGACTGATGAATATCAAAATATGGAAAGTACAAGTAAAGCTTTTAGAAGAAAATATAGGACACCATATGTACAACCTTGGATTAGGCAAAAAACATTATTTATTTATTCATTTATTTTTAAAGATTTTATGTATTTATTTCAGAGAGAGACAGAGCACAAGCAGAGGGGAGGAGGCAGAGGCCAAGGGAGAGGCAGGTTCCCTGTTGAGCAAGGGCCCCATGTGGGGCTTGATTCCAGGACCCCAGGCTCATGACCTGAGCTGAAGACAGACGTTTAACCAATTAAGCCACCTGGGCGTCCCTAGGCCAAAACTTATTAAGTAGACTACAAAAACACACTACCAATAAAGAAAAAATAAGATAGGTTATATTAAAATTAACCACTTTTATTCAGTAAAAGAAGCCATTGAGACACTAAAAGTGACTAAAACTCAAACTTAGAAAAAAAATGGCAAAGACTGGCAGATACTTACTAAAAGAGGATATTCAAATGGACAATAAAATGTGAAAGGCTGCCCAACTTCATGTCATCAAGCAAATGCAAATTAAAACCAAAATGCAATGCCACCAAACTGACTAAAATTAAAAAGAGAAATAAGACCAAATGTGAATGGCGGAATTCCAAAAGCATGATTCCAGCATCCTGGTCTCCATGTCTTTGTATAATTCACAACTCTTAATTGATTGGTAGGTGTGGTCTGTAACTTGCTTCTAACTTATACAAGATGGAAAAGGTGAATGGATTGTGCAGACATAATTAAGTTTTCTAATCAGTTTAAGTTAATAAAAAAAAATTATTCTGAATGATACCAACCTAACCAGGTAAGCCTTTTTGAAAAAGGGTCTTGAAGAGTAGAAACTCTCTATTGTTGGCTTTGAAGAAGCAAGCTACATATTCTATAGCTGCAAAGAAATGAAATCTTCCAGGTATGTAAGAAACTTGGAAGAGGACCCATTCCTCGAAAAGCCTCTAGATGAGAAAACAGCCTGTCCAACACCTGGATTTCAGCCTGTGAGTCTCTAAGCAGAGAACCCAGCTAAGCCACACTCTAATGTCTGACCCATAGAAACCGTAAAGTAATAAATGTATGTTCTTTAAAACACAAAATTTGTGGTGATTTGTTATACAACAATTAAAGTGAATACACCAAGCAATTAGAAAGATGTGGAAAATTGCATCTCTCATATGCTGCTAAAGGAATTGTAAGCTGGTGCTATCATTTTGAAAAACTATTTGGCAGTATCTACTAATGCTGAATATGCATAACAATGCTATGACTCAGCAATTTAACTCCTAAGTATGTATCAAACTCAAATGTATGCATATTTTCACAACAAAATATGTTCAACAATGTTCCTAAAAGTACTGTTCACAAAGCCAAAACTGCAACCTACCACTTATCTCTAATCTACATAATGGATAAATAAATGTGTTATGGTAACCCAAAGGAATGCTCCACAGCAATAAAAATAAAAGAACTACAATCCTATGCAACTACAATGATTTTTGCATACATAATGCAAAATGAAATAAATCTGACACAGAAAATTACACACTGTTTGATTCCATTTATGTAAAGCTCAAAAAAAGGAAAACCAGTCTTTGGGGTTATAAACCAGGAGAGTGATTACTCTTTGCGGGGTAGTGACGGGAAGAGGCACAAATAGGGGCTCCTAAGGTTCAGAAAACGTGAACTGTAAAAAAAAAAAAAAAGAAAAGAAAAGAAAAAGAAAACGTGAACTGTGTTTTTTCTTAATGTGGATGATAGGTTTTTTTAGGAAAATTTGTTCACTAATGATGAGTGCACATAACAATATATATATTATTTTTCAGTAATGGCTTACTTTAAAAAAGTAGTGTAATAAACTTTCCTTTTTTGTATCTCATAGTCACAAATAGATATTGTTGGAATGTTTCAGGAATCCATAGGGATTTATCAGTTCCTGTGACTTGATTTGCATATAATTTGCCACACATTAAAGAGAACACAAAGATGAATTTTAGGGTGGTTGTCAAGATCTCTAAATACCCTATAATTTTAATAATGTATAAAATTTAAAACTTCTATAAGACATAACAGATCATCAAATTAAAAGGCAAGTAGAAATCTGGAAAAAAATATTAGCAATATATATAACAGACAAAAGAATGTGTGTCCTTAATATGTGTGTGCATGTGTGAGTTTCAGTGTGCATGTTCATATAAATTCCAAGTCAAGGAAAAAATGAATGTTTGAGGGCACCTGAGTGGCTCAGCTGGTTAAGTGTCTGCCTTCGGCTCAGGTCATGATCCCAGGGTCCTGGGATTGAGCTCTCCCTCTCCCTCTGCCACTCTCTCATGCTCTCTCTCTCCCAAATAAATAAATAAAATCTTTA
This sequence comes from Ailuropoda melanoleuca, assembly GCF_002007445.2. Lineage (NCBI taxonomy): Eukaryota > Metazoa > Chordata > Mammalia > Carnivora > Ursidae > Ailuropoda > Ailuropoda melanoleuca. Next base: position 15,057,479 of record NC_048228.1, on the reverse strand, counting down.
AAAAAATAGATGTTTGAGAGAAAAATAGGAAAATACCATAATAAAAAGAGAAAGCTGCAAATACAAATAAGCTCAAAACATAAACTCTAAAATAATTTCATTTCTAATCGACCAGTTGGAAAATGTTTAAACAAATATTCACCAGTGTTAATCAGGGTGTGAGCAAACAGGTACGCTCCAGCTCTCCTACTGCTGATGTAAATGGATACAACTTTTTAAAAGAAGCTTACTCATATATTTGCAAGCCATTAACCGAACAATTCAAATTCTAGAAATTTAAAGCACTTTAATCAGAGACATATTTAAAGATACTGTAATAGATGCACATTACTAACATTAATAGCTTAAAATACTAGAAAATATCATGGAACATATTAGCATTTGAACAACTATTACAAACTTCTTTGTGGACAGAGTTACCTATGTTGAAAATATGCAAGTGAAATAAAGTAGAATGGAGACTTTTTATCAGGGGCATATCCACTCGATCCAGCACAATTTATTAACAATATTATTTTTTTAAGGTCAATATCCAGAATGAGCATATCCCATTCAAACAATGGAAGAGAATTCAAAAGTTATTATGATGAGTTATATGGAAAAGAAATTCCCTGGAATTTTTTTGGAAACCAAAGGAGAATATTAGAGTTAAAACAAAACAATACAATAAAATATTGAACTAAGGAATTTGTCTATTCCATTTTTTTGCTTCACTTAGTTGACTTACTTTTATTTTTTTAATTCAAAATCAACTAACCAACATACAGTAACATCATTAGTTTCAGATGCAAAGTTCAATAATTCATCAGTTGCATATGACACACAGTGTTCATCACATCATGTGCCCTCCTTAATGCCCATCACCCAGTTACCCCATCCCCCCACTTCCCAGCCCTCCAGCAACCCACAGTTTGTTTCCAATAGTTTAAGAGTCTCTCATGGTTTTTTTCCCCTCTCTGATGATTTATCATTCAGTTTCACCTCCCTTCCCCTATGATCCTCTAAGCTGTTTCTTGTATTCCACATACAAGTGAAACCATATGATAATTGTCTTTCTCTGATTATTTTGCTCAGCATAAATCCTCCAGTTCCATCCACATTGATGTAAATGGTAAGTATTCATCCTTCCTGATGGCTGAGTAATATTCCATCATGTTGAGAAAATTGAACAGCCACACGTAAAAGAATGAAACTGGGCCATTTTCTTACACCATACATAAAGATAAACTCAAAATGGATGAAAGACCTCAATGTGAGACAGGAATCCATCAAGATCCTAGAGGAGAACACAGGCAACAACCTCTGTGACCTCGGATGCAGCAACTTCTTGCTAGACATGTCCCCAAAGGCAAGGAAAACAAAGGCAAAAATGAACTGTTGGGAATTCATCAAGATAAAAGTCTTCTGCACAGCAAAGGAAACAGTCAACAAAACTAATGGAATGGGAGAAGGCACTTGAAAATGACATTTCAGATAAAGGGCTGGTATCCAAGATCTATAAAGAACTTCTCAAACTCAACACCCAAAAAACAAATAATCCAGTCAAGAAATGGGCAAAAGAGGGGAGTTAAGATGGCAGAGGAGTAGGGGACCCTTTTTCAGCCGGTCCCCTCAGTCAAGTTGGATAGGTACCAGACCAGCCTGAACATCCATGAATCAGCCTGAGACACAGGAAGATACATATGGATCTCTACAAATGAACATCTCCAGTGCTGAATATTGAGGTATGAAGCAGGGAGCCGTGAAACCGAGCACAGATATCAGAAGATAAATGGAAGGGGGAGGGAGCAGCCACGTTCGGGCGCCGGTCTCGGACCGGCACCTGCGAGAGAGTAGACTGAGACCGTGGCCAGGAGCGCACACCACCAGATTGAAACGGAGCTCTGGTGTGCTCACTGGAACCAGACTGAGACGGGGAGCTCCGGGAGCGCACGGGTGCAGCTGGCGGCTGGTGGTGTTAGAAAAACAAAGGACAGAGATGCGCCAGCCCTGGAAGTGAGGGCTGGGAAGCTGGTGGGGGGCGCACATCCCAGGACTCTGCAGGGTTTGAGCAGTGCCAACAGAAACAGAGTTAAAGTGGCCAGAACATCAGTGGAGAACGGTCCGCAATCCCTCTGTTCTGAGACAGAGGCTGAGATTCGGCCACTGCTGCTCTGTCAGGAGAGGCACAGCAAACCACCAGGGAAAGCCGCCAGAGAACAAAAGCCTGGAAATACTGGCTCACAGTGTGCCCATCCCCATCCCCCCTCGCAGGGGACATGGAGACTCTACCCAAACAGGGTTGCCTGAGTATTGGCGAGGCAGGCCCGTCCCCCAGAAGGCAGGCTGAAAAATCAAGAAGCCCATATCCCTAAGATCCCTATAAAATGAGGGCGCATAGCCTGGGTCCTGGTCAATAATTTGGGCTCTGGACAACTCCACAACTTCTCCTCATCAGAATGATGAGAAGGAGAAATCCCCCCCCTGTGTAGACTTGAAAACAATGAGTCTGTGGCCTCTGCCACAGAACTAATAGATATGGATATAACCAAATTATCAGAAATGGAATTCAGAGTAACAATGGTCAAGATGCTGTGTAGACTTGAAAAAAGTATTAACGAGAATGTTAATGAGAATATAGAATCTCTAAGGGCGGAAATGAGAGTGAATCTGGCAGAAATTAAAATTTCTACGAGCCAAATGCAGTCAAAACTAGAGGTGCTGACAGCCAGGGTGAATGAGGCAGAAAAACATATCAGTGAATTGGAGGATGGGTTAGTAGAAGAGAAAGCTAAAATAGAATCCTGACTCAAAAAAATCCATGCTCAAGAATGTAGGTTACAGGAGATTACTGACTCAATGAAACATTCCAATGTCAGAATCATCAGAATCCCTGAGGGGGTGGAGAAAAACAGAGGTCTAGAAGAGATATTTGAACAAATTGTAGCTGAAAACTTCCCTAATAGCAAGGGAAACAAACATTCATGTCCAAGAGGCAGAGAGGACCCCTCCCAAGCTCAACCACGAAAAACGTACACCATGTCACGTCATAGTGCAATTCGCAAATATTAGATCCAAGGATACAGTATTGAAAGAGGACAGAGCAAAGAAATGTCTCACATACCAAAGCAAAGGTATCAGAATTACGTCAGACCTGTCTACACAGACCTGGAATGAGAGAAAGGGTTGGGGGGGGGGTGCAATTTAAAGCNTTTAAAGCTCTTTCAGAGAAAAACATGCAGCCAAGGATCCTTTATCCAGCAAGGCTGTCATTCAGAATTGATGGAGAGATAAAGACCTTCCAGAATCGCCAGTCATTGACCAATTTAGTAACCATGAAACCAGCCCTACAGGAGATACTAAGGGGGGTTCTTTAAAAGTAAAAAGGCCCCAAGAGTGATACAGAATAGAAAGTCACACTCTACAGAAACAAAGACTTTACTGGCAACATGGCATCATTAAAATCATATCTCTCAATAATCAGTCTCAATGTAAACGGCCTAAATGCTCCCATAAAATGCCACAGGGTTGCAGATTGGATAAAAAGACATAACCCATCCATTTGCTGTCTACAAGAGACTCATTTTGAACCTAAAGATACATTCAGACTGAAAGTAAAGGGATGGAATACCATCTTTCACGCCAACGAACCTCAAAAGAAAGCAGGGGTAGCAATTCTCATATCAGACAGATTGGATTTTAAACTAAAGTCTATAGTTAGAGACACAGAAGGGCACTATATTATTCTTAAAGGATGTATCCAGCAAGTGGATATGACAATTATAAATATATATGCCCCCAACAGGGGAGCAGCAACATACAACCCAACTCTTAACCACAATAAAGAGACATATAGATAAAAATACATTAATAGTAGGGGACCTCAACACTACACTATCAGAAAAAGACAGAGGACCCATGCAGAAAATCGACAAAGAAACAAGGGCTTTGAATGCCACACTCGACGAGTTGGACCTCATAGATATATTTAGAACAATACACCCCAGAACCAAAGAACACTCATTCTATTCTAATGCCCATGGAACATTCTCAAGAATAGACCATGTTCTGGGTCACTAAACAGGTCTCAACTGATACCAAAAGACTGAAATTATTCCCTGCATATTTTCAGACCACAACGCTTTGAAATTGGAACTCAACCACAAGGAAAAATTTGTAAGAAACTCAAACACTTGGAGACTAAGAAACACCCTGCTCAGGAATGACTCGATATACCAGGAAATCAAAAATTAATTTAAACAATTTATGGAGACCTATGAGAATGAAAACACAGCACTCCAAAACCTATGGGATACTGCAAAGGCAGTCCTAAGGGGGAAATACATAGCCATCCAAGCCTCACTCAAAAGAATAGAAAAATCTAAAATGCAGTTTCTATATTCTCACCTCAAGAAACTGGAACAGCAACAGAGGGACAGGCCTAACCCACTGACAAGGAAGGAGTTGACCAAGATTAGAGCAGAAATCAATGAATTAGANGCCTAACCCACTGACAAGGAAGGAGTTGACCAAAATTAGAGGAGAAATTGATGAATTACAAACCAGGAGTATAGTAGAGCAGATCAACAGAACTAGAAGCTGGTTCTTTGAGAAAATCAATAAAATTGACAGACCACTGGCAAAACTTATCCAAAAACAAAGAGAAAGGACTNTACTACCCAGAGCAATCTACACTTTCAATGCTATCCCGATCAAAATACCGAGGACATTTTTCAAAGAACTGGAACAAATAGTCCTTAAATTTGTATGGAACCAGAAAAGGCCCCGAATCTCCAAGGAACTGTTGAAAAGGAAAAACAAAGCTGGGGGCATCACAATGCCGGATTTCGAGCTGTACTACAAAGCTGTGATCACAAAGACAGCATGGTACTGGCACAAAAACAGACACATCGACCAATGGAACAGAATAGAGAACCCAGAAATGGACCCTCGGCTCTTTGGGCAACTAATCTTTGATAAAGCAGGAAAAAACATCCGGTGGAAAAAAGACAGTCTCTTCAATAAATGGTGCTGGGAAAATTGGACAGCTACATGCAAAAGAATGAAACTTGACCACTCTCTCACACCATACACAAAAATAAACTCCAAATGGATGAAAGACCTCAATGTGAGACAGGAATCCATCAAAATTCTAGAGGAGAACATAGGCAACAACTTCTATGACATCGGCCAGAGCAACCTTTTTCACGACACATCTCCAAAGGCAAGAGAAATAAAAGATAAAATGAACTTATGGGACTTTATCAGGATAAAGAGCTTCTGCACAGCCAAGGAAACAGTCAAAAAAACTAAGAGACAGCCCACGGAATGGGAGAATATATTTGCAAAGGACACCACAGATAAAGGACTGGTATCCAAGATCTACAAAGAACTTCTCAAACTCAATACACGAGAAACAAATAAACAAATCATAAAATGGGCAGAAGATATGAACAGACACTTTTCCAATGAAGACATACAAATGGCTAACAGACACATGAAAAAATGTTCAAAATCATTAGCCATCAGGGAAATTCAAATCAAAACCACACTGAGATACCACCTTACGCCAGTTAGAATGGCAAAGATAGACAAGGCAAGAAACAACAATTGTTGGAGAGGATGTGGAGAAAGGGGATCCCTCCTACATTGTTGGTGGGAATGCAAGTTGGTACAGCCACTCTGGAAAACAGTGTGGAGGTCCCTTAAAAAGTTAAAAATTGAGCTACCCTATGACCCAGCCATTGCACTACTGGGTATTTACCCCAAAGATACAGACATTGTGAAATGAAGGGCCATATGCACCCCAATGTTCATAGCTGCATTGTCCACAATAGCCAAATCATGGAAGGAGCCGAGATGCCCTTCAACAGATGACTGGATTAAGAAGCTGTGGTCCATATATACAATGGAATATTACTCAGCTATCAGAAAGAACGAATTCTCAACATTTGCTGCAACATGGACGGCACTGGAGGAGATAATGCTAAGTGAAATAAGTCAAGCAGAGAAAGACAATTATCATATGATTTCTCTCATCTATGGAACATAAGAACTAGGAAGATCGGTAGGGGAAGAAAGGGATAAAGAAAGGGGGGGTAATCAGAAGGGGGAATGAAGAATGAGAGACTATGGACTCTGAGAAACAAACTGATGGCTTCAGAGGGGAGGGGGTTGGGGGAATGGGATAGACTGGTGGATGGGTAGTAAGGAGGGCACGTATCACATGGTGCACTGGGTGTTATACGCAAACTAATGAATCATCAAACTTTACATCAGAAACCAAGGATGTACTGTATGGCGACTAATATAATATAATAAAAACACATTAAAAAAAAAAAGAAATGGGCAGAAGACATGAACAGACATGTCTCCAAAGAAGACATACAAATATCCAGCAGACATATGAAAAAATGTTCCACATCACTTGGCGTCAGGAAAATACAAATCAAAGCCACAAAGAGATACTATCTCACACCAGTCAGAATGGCTAAAATTAACATGACACAAAATAACAAATGTTGGTGAGGATGCAGAGAAAGGGGAACCCTCTTACGCTGTTGGTGGGAATGCAAGCTGGTACAGCCAGTCTGGGAAACAGTATGGAGGTTCTTCAAGAAGTTAAAAAGTGAGCTATCGTACGACCCAGCAATTGCACTACCCGGTATTTACCCAAACGATACAAATGTATCAATCCGAAGGGGCACGTGCACCCCACTGTTTATAGCAGCAATGTCCACAACAGCCAAACTATGGAAAGAGCCGAGATGCCCATCGACAAGATGAATAGTTGACTTAATTTTAAATATTAACATTAAAATCTCTGAAATCTTTTACCTATATCCTTAGCATCAAGAGGAAAGTGTGAGAAAATCTCTCTCATTGCAGTCACATTTGCAAAATTCATCTGAAACTGCTTTTATTATGATGCAGTAAAGCTAACATATATTTTTTTAAATATTCGATCAGCTCCTGGAATAGCTTTAAGAATAACCTATGTAGGAAGATTCTGTCTAGATAGGAAGCTAGAACATTTTCTTCATTTTTCTTCATTTTTCAGAAGTTTTTTGTAAGGTGGTATTTTTAATTAGTTTCCAAGGTGCATATAAGTTCAATCTATAAAGTAATTAAAGAGTTTGAAAAACACATTCCTCTTAGTGTTTCTTTGTAAATCTATGTGCAAGAGTGATATGTGAGACATTGTTTACTGTTGAGGATTAATCATATTACAGTCTACCGAAGAAATTAACAAATTAGTCATAGCTCCAGTTCATAAAAAAGCAACTTAAGAAGAATATTGTTAAATAGAACTACTGAATCAATCCTTGTCTTCACCGTAGATGACACACTTTATCTGACTGAGAAAAATTAAACATATCACTATAAGTCATAACAAGTATTTTCAAAGGATGAGCTCAAAAGAGGAATTCTTCTATTTTTTTTCTATTTCTAGGCCCCCAATTTCTTTGTAAATGAAATATAATGTATAAAACATTTTCCACTTACTTGATGAAGACATTTTATTAACTCCTCCATGGAACTTTTTTTTTTTTAAAGATTTTATTTATTTATTTGACAGAGATAGAGACAGCCAGCGAGAGAAGGAACACAAACAGGGGGAGTGGGAGAGGAAGAAGCAGGCTCATAGCAGAGGAGCCTGATGTGGGGCTCGATCCCATAACGCCGGGATCACGCCCTGAGCGGAAGGCAGACGCTTAACCACTGTGCCACCCAGGCGCCCCATGGAACATTTTTTTTTTCACCACAATCCTCCATGAAATATTTTGAAACATTCTGCACTGTATGGTGTAATGAAAAAGCACAGTCTCCTTTAGGATGAAAAAATGTTCAAGACAAACATGGTCAAGTTGGAAGAAATAAATGGTCACTGACTCTCATGCCATTTTATAACTCTGTACAGAGACAAAGTAAAGACAACTGGTCAGTAAATCTCATTAACAAATTAGAGATTGTAAATAACACTGACCCAGCATCAATTATTTTTCCTCCCAGGTTTTAAGGATATGAATACATTAACAGAGTATGGAGTGCTGAGTTCATAAATTTGACAAATCTCATTTTGAAAGCAAATATCTGCCAAGATTTTCGATATATATGTGTGTTGGAACTAAATAAGCAGCATGTGTGCAAAAGTTGATGAAGATGAGAGACACCTATTTATTTGTATTATAGAGAATTTACCCTGAAAATATCTTGTTTACCAAATGAAAAAGAAAGCCATAAACACAACTTTACCTTTTTTTCTTCTTTTTCTCTTTTATATCACAAATAAGCTGATTTCCCAAGAAAGGTAATGTGCTAGTAAATGTCACCACAATTCCACAGCGCCAGTGTACTGAAATAACTGAAGCTGCTAGTTTGGAAGGATGGTTGTTTTACTGGCCAGGTTGGAGAGCTCTATTTTTCATTCTCCTCCCTGTTTTGCAAGAAAACAAAATGAATTGATTGTGGTTCAGTATACTCTACTTATGGCTTGTTTTATTATTAATGACAAGAACACATTAAATCATTTCCTGATTACATCAACATTTAGAAAGAAAAGATAAATTGAGCCAACATCATTTTTCAAGTATTGTAATGGTCTTGGCCATTTGAACCACATCTTGATTTTAAGAAGTGGATTAAGGTTCCCTCTTTAGTTTAAAAAAAAAAAAAAGAGGAAGAAGGAGAAGAAAAAAGAAAACTTGGGGATCATTAAATCTTGTCTGCATTGAACTACCCCATTTAAAATTGTAAAAAATAAGACTATTGAAACATGTTTCAAATATTGAAGAATGTTTCTGTTTGTTAAAGATTTAGAACTATTGAAACTTTTTTCATTAAGCATAGCCTTTGCCGTTGAAAACCAATACAGCTATTTCTTTGACTAGAAATCAAAATGTAATACAGTCATGATTTGCTAAATATAACCTGTGTTTTAGTTGCTGGGCAGTGTTCCATCACTAATCAATCACAAAACATTTTTAAACATTATTGTTTAATGCCTGTAGAAAGCGTCATGAGAAAATATAAAGACTGTTATACATAAAATATTCAAAAGTTCCGAAGTCTCAGAAACTAGAAAGAAGAGAGACAGCAGATGTGTGAGTTGTATAAAGGTTAACTGATTCCATCTTATGTCATTTTATAATTCTGCACAGAATAAAGTGAAGTAAACAAAAAGTAATTAAATCTTTTTTAACAAATTTTTATCTTTAGAAAATAAAAAAAACTTTTACACAAGAACAACATTCTAGGGTTTTTTGTTTTGTTTTTTGCTCATTGGCAATCTGAATTCACTTCTATGTTTTAATTTTTCAAAGATTTTTAAATGTGTATTGCATATGGATATTTATATTGGAACCTATCTTTAATTATAAATATGCTCAGGTAGCATTACACAAAGATTTATACAAGGGAGCACGTTTTAAATTTCTCTCTCTCTGTCTCCTATTTTTTAAAAGTATTGAGCACACTTTTTCACTTTATTAATGTTTAAAATACATAAGTTACACTTAATCTATGAGTCTAAGAGAGTGCCCATGTGTATACACACCCTTTGAGCGAACTAAAGTTAGTAGGAGTTCTAGCCCAGATTTGACCTTGAATTAAGAAAAGTGTGCTATAAATGTCTTCCAATATCTGAAAGGTTTTCCCATGGAAAGCATGAATGGGTATAAGCTAAACAGAGAGGTAGAGTTTTATACAACAAAAATAATGACTTTCTAACATGGTTTTTTGATAATGAAATAGACTATTTTTAAAAGCTTCTCATTGCTGAATTTATGAAGCAAAGGCTGATTTGAAATGTTTTAGCAAAAGAGTCAAGGACCTCAGAGGGAGCTTTGGAGAAAGGCAAAAGAGGGTGGAATGTCTCCTCCATCAGATTTTATTCTTCCAGTTTTAATAGGTTTATGGGAAAGACTCTTGAATAAAATATGGAATGAATAAAACAGTCAAGAAACAATATCTGTTCTGTAAGTGCTCAAGACAGCTAAACAAATGATCAAAAGGCAACATCAAAAGCAGAGTCACAGAATAAACATCTAACTGTTCTTTGAAGAGACATATAGGAAAAACAAATCTAGTATTAAGAGTTCAAGAAGTGGCCAGTGAAAGATACGCCCGCAGCAGAGACTCAATAGATGAATGTACCAAAAAGGGATAAACCCTTTGCCCTCAAAGAAATGACCATGACCCTGAAGAGACCCAGAAATGCCAGCAGTGCCACTATGGTGGAAATGAACATGTGACAACTCAGAGGCCACATGTACTAAAACTCTTTCTGCAGAGTGAGCACAATGGTCAAGAGTCAATTTACTGACCTGCCAATACAGTCTCTCAAAAAGAAAATATAGTAATCAAAACCTCATTTGTGTTTTCTGCTGTGCAATCAGTTACTACATCTACAGTTGTCGGGAACTAGTCAGTTGTGCTAACCATACCTTGAGTAAGAAGATAGTAACATCCTTCTTGGGTCACTAGTCTCCTCTCCTCCTCCACCCTTAAAAGTAAAATATTAACCCTTCCCACAGAAATAAAGCATTAACCCTTTCCTCCAAAAGGCACCATGCGTCTCTGGGCACAGCATCTGTCTTTTTAATTTTTTTATTTTTTATGTTTCACCTCTCAAGTTTCAACCCTTTGAAAGGATTTTTGATAACACTTACCAATGACTTCAGGACTTAAGGAAGAACTGAAAGCCTGATGTGCTGCATATCACACCTGCATTACTACATTTGCTAAGACCCTAACTGTAGTATTTATAACTACAAAACAAGAAAGCCATATCTATCCTATAAGGAATTTAGCAATATAGAATTTCAAATCCTCTAAAATATTTCTCATTACACAGTATTGTTAGCACAATAAGCTGTTCCAAACTCTTAATGTCAATATTTAATAACAAAGCAAATTAACCTACATTGCCATAGAGGATAAAAGAATACTATACTGTATTCTCCACCCAGCATAATTGCATCAACAATGGAAACAAAAGTCCTTATCTGCTAAAATCTTTATTGAAGTACGTAAGGGCGAAATGATATGATGTCTGAGTTTTGCTTCAGAATACTTCAGGATCAAAACCAAAGGTAAAGTACAGGGAGATCAATGAAACAAAAGTGACTCGGGTAGATGATTGTTGAAGCTGGGTTACAACAACACAAGAATTCTTCATAGTATTCTACTCTCCCTATATTTGAAGTTTGAATTCCTCCATAATAATAAAAACAAATAAAAATGTTCATGTTAATCTGCATATTCATTGTTCAATTCATTTCCTTCTTTTCCCCTCCTCATTGGAACTGCGAGGACAACTCCAATTCATATAAAAGTAAAAATAAAGGCTCAGAAAAACTTTCAGACTGACTACGGCAAAGAAATGTTCTGATAACTGCTTGTAGATTCACTTTCCACCCCAAAGATTAGGTAACAATGGAGACAGAAAACAAAATGGAGGAGAAACTGAGATGAAGGATGACTACATGAAGGAAGTGGGCCCTTCCAAGTGGGAAGAGAAAGAGGAACCTAAGCTCTAAAGTGCCCTTGAAAGTTCAACCCCTCTTCACCCCAACTCTGTTGACCTATGACTTGTGGAAAACCTGCTATCCAACAGTTCTGATGAAAGAAAAGGCAATTGATACTTTTGTGTAGCTGCTGTCAAAAAAAGACATGTTTATTTTCCAAAAAGGTGCAATAAACAAATCAATGGAAGTCCTATTAATGCCACTCGATGGCATAAATACTGTGCACAGGGCGCTTTGCACAATGAGACAGCTTTGTTTCTTTCAGATACCTGAAAATGAATTTGCTTTGAGAAAACTTTGAAGCTCAACTCTCCAATTTTTTTTCAGCACTATTGAGATATAATTGACAAATAACATTGTAATATATTTAAAAGGTACAGCATGAACATTTGATATACAGGTACATTGTGAAAGAATTCCTACCAAGTTAATTAACACATCCTCACCTCTTTCTTTCTTTTCTTTCTTTCTTTCTTGTGTAAATTCTACTCTCTTAGCAAATTTCAATTATACGATACAGTATTATCAGCCAGAGTCACCATTTGACTCTCCAAATTTTAATGCAATGTGAAAAAGACACATTTTAAAAGACATTAGCAATGCAAATGAGAAGCAAATCTTGTATTTCTCATTATAGTCATTCTAAATAAGAGAAGTACCAAAAACATACAGGCCTCTATTTATGATACAATTTTTCAACTTTATAATGATGTGAAAGCAATACACATTCAGCAGAAATTGTACTTTGAATTTTGATAGTGACATGTGGTACGATCATTTCTGGTGATGCTGGGGAGCCACAGGGAGCCACAGCTTCCAGCCAGACACCCATCACAAGAGTAAACAAGGAATAGATACACTTATGACCATTCTGTCCCTGCACAACCATTCTGTTTTTTACTTACAGTACAGTATTCAATAAATTACATGAGATAGTCATTTGATTATAAAATAGGCTTTGTGTTCAATGATTTTGCCCAACCATAGGCTAATGTAAGTATTCTAAACATGTTGAAGGTAGGCTAGGTTAAGCTAAGATGTTTGGTAGTTTAAGTGCATTAAATGCATTTTTGTCTTACAATGGGCTTTTTAGGACATAGCCACATCATAAGTTGAGGACGATCTGTATTTTAAATTCCACTATCAGAATAATTAAAGAAATTGCACATGTCATGGTGTGACAACTAGGGAATGTCAGGTAACACCTCATCTTTAGTCTGGCTTTTAGACAGAACCATCTCTAGGCTGACAATTTGCCATATTATAATGCACTCATCCATCTTCTTTTACCAAAGTAGCTGAATCTGCATTAAGTTAAATGCACATATCATAGGTTTATATAATTAGAAATAAGAACAAAAAATTAAAACTTCAGTGCAAATCCAAAACTTGAATAAATAACTTTGTAAATTCACATTTTTCAAGTTAGTTTAATTTCCTTATTTGTTTCAGATGTGTTGTCCATTTGAAGGTATTTTGAAGAAAGAAATCTGGATGTGAAAAAAACTAAATTTTTAGGTACTTTGAGCTATAACATAATAATAATAACTAACATTTATTAAAGGCCCTCTCTGCATAAGAATTACTTAAATACTTTATGCAGATCATCATGCAACCATTATAACAACTCTAGGAGTAGATGCTATTCAGAATAGATATTGGAAGATGGAAACTGAGACTTAAAGTATTCCTTAACTTACCTGAAGTCACAAAACTAGTAAATGGTGAAGTTAGAATTACCATATCGTATAACTTTAGACACACCATTCTATTGTACCTATCAGGTGTCAGTACAACTCTTATAAACTTATAGCTGTAGAATTGGACATACTTGCTTCTCTGGACTGATGTACAACTTAGCCAACCAATTCCTCATGATGAAAAAATTTATGTCGCCCTATCCCGGCCCTTCATGAGAAAGAGACACTCGGTGAGAAATTAACTAGCTGTAAAGGTAGTGACAGTCTGTAACTGATGAGTGTAGAAAAGGATCATTAGATTTAAGGATACCATTTAAAAGGAATCTGGCAGAAAAATTACACTGGGGACTAATAGGCTAGTGGTAAGAGTATTAACTGGATCAGTTTAAAATATGGTTCCTAATAGAGAAAGTACTTAGGTGGCACTTGGGTAAAAAAGGATATTGACTCTGAAGTTCAAATGGGTAAAATCTCAGTAGATTGTTCAAATAATTTTAAAGCTAAAGACTTATTTACAGGTGAGTTTGATTACAGAAACTTTATCAAGCCCATCATGACCCTTTAGGACTACATAAATAATCTATAGTGAACTTCAGAAGCACTATAGTGTATCCATTTAAGAAATATGAATTCTTTTATACAAAATTTGATTTTTCAGAAATAGACAGTTATTTAAAGACAGATATACTGATGAAGATCAGGATTCAAATTCATTAATACATTTTTAGTTATAAAATATCTATGGTTCTTTAGGTCATTAGGCAAATATTGAAAACATCTAGAAAGAGTAGTGTATTGAGATATGAACACATCTTCAATATAAATGACTGGCCTTCCAGGTCAACTACTTTGAAACATATGTCAGTTTGAGTCCTTCAAGAAGTAGATGTCAAGATGGAATTAAATGTTGAAAAGATTTATCAGAGAGAGCACCTACCAAGGATAAAGAGGAGGAGATAGAGTAGGTAGGGAAAACTTCAGACCCTAATCCCAGGTCTCATACCAGTGAAAGGAGGGTGGAAAGGAAAAAGAATTGGTTAGGAAGAGACTTAGAGCAGTTATAAGGATGTTTCAACCTGGCCGATGGGGAGCTAAAGCCATGACTTAGATGAGTCCCTCTACAGGAATGGGCCTGCACTAGTACCCCCATAGTGCTCGCATATTCATTGACAGCACTAAAGAAAGTTTGGCCTTAGCAGGAACAAAGTAGTGAATACAGAGGGGCAGCAGCTGAAGCTGTCAGACAACCACATCTGAGCAGCACATTTCCATGGCCATTTCAAAACACAACATTCATTTTACAAAGTATATATTTTTATATGATCATTAAAGCCAGTTCTGTTTGCAGTACTCAAATTGTCATGACATTTTTTCTCTTGTGTTCATGGTTGTGACTAACTTTCAATGCTCTGCCAGAGAATGTCAGATGTGCCTGACATCACAGATGAAGAGGCAAATCGGCCACTGACATTTTTGTGGGGAAAGCTGCCATCTCCCCTCTCCATGCTTGGGCAGGCCTTTCCAGGCATGAACTCAGAGATGAAGGCTCTCTTCTCCCCTTCTTCCTAGTCCTTCCATTTCACTCTTTGACAGAAATAATAATATAGTACACTTATGCTGAAAAACAAACACATAACCAAAAAGTAGAGGAAAAGAAAAGAAAAAGTAACCTCCTTTTTAATCTTTTTGAAGCCTGCTTGAATTTATCTGTTGAAGAAGAGAGATGGGATTTATTGCACTGATTCTGTGACACTGTATGAGGTGGTAAACATCAGCACTACGATTTGGATCCAAATAGACTGAGTTTTGATGCCAGCCCAGCTGCTTGTTACAAATTATGTGACATTGAATAAGTTCTTTATTATCTTTCTTTACCTGTAAGATGGGCACAAAATCTTACCTTATAGATGTGTCAAGAGGCTAAGACATAATTTATGTAAATGACCCTGACACAGAGTAAGTGCTCAATAAACTTCCTCCCTGTTAAAAGATGATTCATCTTCCTGAGAAATAATCTTAAGATTCTGGAAGATATTGAACAGTAAGACCCTTTTAGACATTGAACCTTCCTGAAAATTTTCTTTAAAACATTAGAAGTTCAGTCTGTATTCTTAGACCATGTTAATTTTGTTAAGCATATACATATTTATCTTTAAAGTGGTAACAATAACAAAAATATTTAAGCACAAACTGGCATTCCTGAAATTCAGACTTAAGGTTTGCAAACAAACAGTTGAAATATAACCATTCTTCATTCCCCACTTAAAAGAAAATGAAAACAATCTTGAGCAAATTACATATAAAATAGCAGTGAGGCTCACTGGGCAGTAATTCTATCTTCCTGGAAACAGTGGTTCCCACCCCACTATGTTTGGGCTCACAAGTCCCTCTGAAATTAGAATCACATCCTGATGTAATAGAGCTCTTGAAAAATGACTCTCAATTTGGAAATTATGTTCAAACAGAAGTTGAAGGTCACAGATTTAGTGTACACTTTTTATTTTTATCTAATCTTAGGTGATGATATAACCAGAGATAACCAGATGACAGAATACATAGGAACTTCATTCAAATTGAGAGAGAATGATTATCACATGCTGGGTTCAACGGAACAATTAAAATAAGTTACTCATCTCACATGAATTATATTTAATACTGTGTTCGACTTGAAAACTGTAAAATAGCATAAATCCTAAATATAAAACAACTAACCCTACTTATGCTTCTTAGCACCCAGGTCACATATAAGTGTGAAAATGTGTTCTGGGAAGATCAAATTTCCCATCTAGTTGTCTAAAGGATATTAACCCTCCATTATTTATTAGGTCTCTTATAAAAGAAATTCCTGCATGGTACCAAAAAAGAAAAAAAAATTGTCATGGTTCCCAGGGGAAAAAAAATAATAAAAAGCAAGGATTATCCTTGAAAGCAAAGAAGAGAATGGATTTTTTGTCTTTTTTTTTTTTTTTTTTACTAAGTTGTTACAAGAGTTGCCATGGGCCCGGGGGGGGGGGGGCTAGGTTTAAATGTCAGATTTCTCTTCAACTACTGTCTTTTTAGCATTCTTTCTTTGTTATTCTGTTTTCTCCATTTTTTTCCAAGATTTAACTAAACATCCTTTTTGCTATACCATTCTTGAAGTAAGCTTTTTCCCCAAATAGCCAAAAAAATTGTGGGTTTTCTTTTTGCATTAAAGTAAATAAATCAGTGCTTTTTATGTTTGCTTGTTGTTTCACTGCACTTATATTTATATGGCATATAAGTGAAAAAAGCAAAAGTATTTATATCATACAGAGGTATCCCAATGTAATAGAATGTTAGTCTTTATAAATCACAGAATTTAGCCAAATCCAACCACCTTGTCATCATCAGAATGCTACTATATGCCACATAGTACATAATATTATGTACTTGTTAGAGGCTATGTGTATGCTCATGTGTGTTCATATGTATGTGTGTGTGTGTAAAATAAAGAAGTAACCATGAACAGACAAATGAGAAAGATAAAAATCTTATTCTTAGGGGGCAAGATTGATATGGGCCAGCCACAGTATTTGAATTGATATACCTTATATCCAAGTTTAAGAGTAAAAACCCTGGGGAAAAAATCAAGTTGCCTAATCTGGCAAGAAGCAAATGGGCTTGACTACATTTTATTTTTAAGAAAGGTAGATTGGCAAATTGATTTTGCTTCTAGACATTCATTGTCTAGAAAGCAAAACCAAGCCAAACTATCTGCTCTGGGCTTTATCCTTCTCCCTTGTCTGCCTCCCTGCTGCATTACTCCCTCCTCCCCTTTGAAAAGTTCAGCATTCATGTTTTGCATACTTTTCGCTAGTGTTAACATGCAAATGAACATTACTGAACACTGAAGCAGCTTCATGAATAGGGAAGGCAGGCAAGTAGAGGGATTTATATCTCTGTTGATGCAATTGTGTCAGGCGCTCTCTTGTGGGCCCCCAGCATGAGGGCCATCATTTGCATAAGTGAAGGCCAGCTTTCCATTGGAAGGAAAGGAGAATGCTACATTTCTTTCAACTGATAAAAAAAAAGAGAGAGAGAAGAAAAGAAAAAAGAAAAACAACAACAACAACAACAAAACATGTATTATGTGAGTGGATTGGAATAACCCTTCAGGAGAGGGGCAGTACAGAATTACTTAGTAATCCATTTAACTTCCTTCCAGACTGGCAGCATGGCCCCTTTACTTCCTACTTCAAAAGTTGAATGTCCTCAAATTAAAAAACTTTTAGATTTAACTCATAGAGTACCATAGAGTTTGACTATTAAATTGTGGAAATCAAATGGTCCCCTAACTTCCAGGAAAATGCTATATATCTGAGTAACTCTTTAGTAAAGCAACAATATAATTTTAACATGGCACAAAGCAGCAATTAAAATACTACTGTCCTAATAGTAATAAACTGTTATTTAACTGTATATCAGAAAACAGTCTTTGCAAAGCATGTAACAATAATGCTGTTTTAATTCCTCCAGGCAGAAATGAAGACGGAAGCCATTCAAGACAGAGAAAGGTACTCAAGAAGAACAAGGAGAAGCCATTTTGGATTCCCTTCCTGCCAGAAGAGTGGCCTGGTAGAGGGTTCCTCTATTTTTATCTTTTATTTTTGTCTTGTTTTAGTAGAGGAGAAGCATCCCCTTACAACATAAATAATTCAAAACCTTAGTCAAGTGTGTATTGAGGGTTATACTATAAGCTCAACATTGTAAGTAAAAGAGAAAACTGAGATGGGGAGAAACAAGGCAAGTATAAAAACATCAAAGTAGAAAAATATAGAGATAAATGTACAGCTGTGCTATATAGATCATCAAAGCTGCTTGAGTTTCCAGGAGGGGGAAAGTCTATAAAAGTTTAACTGATCAAATGACTTCAGGGAAGTAATGGGATAAGGTGTAGTTCCTAATGTGCTGTCAATGTGGCAGCCACTCGCCACACATGGCTCTTTACATTTAAATTTAAATATAAGTAACATTAAATATAAGTAAAACTATAATGTAAATATAGGTTCCCCACACACTTCAAGTGCTCAATAGTTGCATGTGGCTGTTGGGGAGGTAGAAATTTTCCTCTGTCTAAGGTTCTTCTATCTGGACTAAAAAATCATTTTACAGTATAGATGAACAGGAGAAAATCAAATTTAGTTTGTACTTACAGGGAATCCACACAGGCATAAAATTCCAAAGATCATCAGACAACATGAGGCTTGTATTACATCCTGAGCTAAAAACAGGAGTAGAGGTCTGGGGATACAAAGGAGAGGACAAGGATTAGCAAGACAGTGCGTGAAGATGTTTGGAAAACAGAGGCAGCCCTGTTATGCAAATAAGTTTCTTAGGTAAAAAGAGATGTCTGTTACTAGCACTTTTCCTGGTACAGGCTCTCCTTTCCAATGTAAATGTAAGCAGTTGAGGAGAAATTGAAAGAGTTTTTCCTGAATCTGTTGGGTTTTGATTGCTTTTAATTCAAAATAATCTTCATGACAAAGTGGCCTATGTTGGGGCAGCAGACCCTTGGTCCCTACATGGCTATGCAGATATAGATGCCCATCATAACATAAAGTTCTTTTGGATAGTGGAGTCCTAAAGAATGGGTGTAATTTATTCTCCTGAAAAGATCGTGTTTGCACATTCTAGCAAGGGAACTTTGAGTGAACACAGAAAAGTAGAAGGAAATATTACACTCCTGGTCAAAGGAAAAGACTAGACTGACAGGACTAGAAAATCTTATATTGCAAAGCACAGGGGGAAAAAATGTAAGGAAGACCTAGCCTAAAGACCTTTGAAACTTGGACAAACAAGGAAACAACATGACAAAAATTGTATTTATGGATGATAATCCATAAATCCAGCAGTGTGGCTGGATCAAGAAGAGAAAAGGAAATTTCTGCTGAGATTTATATAATAATCCTCCTGTGCAAAGATGACAGCTTACATCAGAGGACTGAGAGTGGGATAGAAGGGAAAGAATGGCTATTAACTAAAAAATCATAAGGAAAATCATTTTTAGAAATTGAGTGTGGAAAATAGAAAACAAAGGAAAGGTAATAAATAATTCCTTCAAGTTTGTTAACCTGAGTGTCTGAAAAAAATAGCAATCTTCCAAAATAGAAAGAAGAATTTGATCATTATTCTGTCATTCACTCATTCATCTGTATTTCCCCTTGTTAAAAAGAAAATCACTTGGCATCACTTAGGCCAAGACTCCAAATTGGGGCTTAATACCTAATATAATTGCAGTTTCAACCTCCCCAGAAACATAGTCTTAACCAGTCAGTCAGGAATTTTCTGATCAGCACCTATGAGTCTGCCACATGGACCCTCTTAATCCCTCAAAGGAAGATGAGGTAACCTGTATAAGTCACCCTGTTCTTCTCCTTAAGGAAAAGTAACTTTGCTCAAAACCTTTTCTTTTGCTAATAACTTTCTTGCCCCACTCTGCTTCCTATAAAAACCCTCTATTTTGTAAAACTTCGCAGATCCCCCCTCTATTTGCTAGATGGAATACTGGCTGATTCATGCATCACTTAATAAAGCCAATTAGATCTTCAAATTTATTCAATTGAATTTTGGTTTTTGATACCTCACATGTCATTTTTACAGTCTCCAAAATGATGATTTCATATCTTCTCCTCTTGCATCAACATTCCTCTTCCTCTCTGCCTCTGTTGCCATCAACTGATGATCTTGTCTGTTGCTTCCTTGGGAAAATAGAAGCCGTCAGATGAGAATTCCTCTTTCCTTCTAAATGCAGCCAGCTGCTTTCTTCTGTCTGTCTTCTCTTTCTCTTCTCAGTGGAGAAGGTGACCCTTCTCCAATCCATCACCAGCTCCTGCACTTGTGCACTGGATTATTTCTACTGTCTCAGAGATCTTGGACTAAAATTACATCTAGTCTCTGTTCTATTATTGATCTCTTCCTCTAGATTCTTTCCCATAACACACAGACAGCATATTGGGTTATGAACTTTGCCAGCCCCTCCATTCCCCATTGTCCATTAGCCAAATGTTAGATGAGACTGTCCTCCACCTTCAGCTTCAAGGTCTAAGCAATCCAGGCAATGGTATTCACAGTCACCTATACACAGTAACCAAGATCCTAGCCAATTAGTTCGTGAAATTCCTCTGGACACTGATTGATTTATATTGGTCTAATCAGAGTGAATGTCAGGACTTTTGTGTTTTCCACTCACTCTGGTCTATGTTCTGTAAATATATGAAGGCCAGAGTGTTGTTGTTATTTCACTATTAAAAAAAAACTGAAACTGGGCACAAAGAAAAATGCAGAGAACTGCAGAACTGAGAGCTGCAGAAAAATGCAGTTGGAGCCTCCAATTCAGGACTTTTTCAGTTACATGAACCATTCACATTTTTTACTGCATAAGTCAATTTGCATTGGAATTTCTATAACTTGCAACCAAAGCAAGATAACTAGGTAAGGTACCTCCACTCCAAACGCATCCTTCCTTGACTCCTTTGCCCCCCTGTAGCTACTATAACATTTCTCTGCTCCATGTTACAACAAAACTACCTAAAAGATTCATCTATATAGTTCCTCCGTTACTCCCTAATTTCCTGTTTACTCCTCAACCTCATCCGCTTGGACTTTACTCCAACATTTTAGTGAACTATTGTTACCATCAGTGCCAATTACTTCCATGTTAAATCCAGAGATCACTCCTTTTATTCATTTTACTTGATCTCTTGGCAGCATTCCACAATTTGAGTTGACAGTTGTATTACATAACACTTCTTTCTCCTGACTGCAATGAAACTATATTCTTGATTTTCTCCAGGCTCCCACTAACATAGTTCAGTTGCAAGAAAGAGAAATCACTCTAGGATGTAAAAGATGAAGAAATGTAATACAGGGAATTAGGTCTGGAGCAGGCTGTCTATGAGTCCTGAGATTATTACTCCTAGAATAATACCTTAGAGTTACCAAAATCAGAACCTGGGATAATCAAAGTTATCCTGGAATACTTGTCTCTAGGAATATATGCTTTAGTTGTATCCATAAATCTCACCATCATCCTCTCAGCTACTTGAGCCAAAACTCCAGGAACCAAACTCGAATTGTATCTTTTTCTTCATTCTCTATAGCCAACCACTTAGCAAATCAGTCAAGTCTAACTCCCAAATAAATTATGAATCTACCACTTTCTCTTATTTCTGCCACCAACTTCCTGGCACAAGCCTTCATAACTTTTCACATAGACTATGAGCAGAGTCTTTTAACTGGTCATCCTGGATGAGCTATTTCCCTTATTCTCCACCTAATATTCAGAATGATCACTGTATAATCAAAATTAGGCCATGAAGTTTTCTTGCTCAAAATCCTATAGTGGTTTTCAATTGCACCTGAAATAAAAGCTCAATTTCTCTTATTCTGTGTGAACTAGTTTCTTTTCACCAGTCTAACTTTCTCATATCTTTCCCTTTGTCTATGGTCCTAAACCCACACTAGCCTCTTCCTCTTCTTAGAACATACCGACTTGATCCCACATTAGGGTATACTCACTTTCCTTCTGCCCAGAAGATTCTTCTCAGATATTCACAGAACTGGCTCCTGATCATTCAGGTTTCAACAATTTCAAAGAATAGTCCTTGATTTCCAAATCTAAAACAGCCTCTCCTACTCATTCTCTATCCCTCCACCCTGTTTGTTGTCTTCATAGCACCCTCTCCATTTAAAATGCCTTTGCTTATTCTCTATTAATTCCAAGAAAGCAATGATTTGTCTGGCATCCCCTCCACCATATGACTAGCACATAGTCTTGAGATGTAGAAGGTACTCCATTAGTCTGTTACATGCCTGATTGGATTCTTGGCAAACACTCACAAACTAAATAAGTGCTTAGAATCCCAGGTGTATATTTATCTGGGATAATGCTATCTGGTGGGTGGCATAGTATAGTGACAAATTTTCTCATTCCTCTGCAGGCATGGGACTCTCTCTGGGACAGGCCTGGGTAAGAGCCAGAGCCCAGAATGGCAAATTAGGATTAGGAAAAGCTACCACTCAGCACTAACATCTAAGGAGAAATGAAGCAGTATCCTCCCACATCTGAGAAAAATATTAGCAAACATTATACCGATTTCCAAATGTCACTGAAGTTAGAAGATTATTTTACCTGTAATCCAACTCCATGATATAACACAGACCTACGTGAAATAAACCAGAATCTTTCTAATATCTTGGAAAATTCTGGTCATGAATTGGGCTCTCAGATTAACACCTGAACTCCTTCAACTACTGAAAGATACCTTTAACTAGACAGCAAAATAATTAAAATTATCCTGATTCTTGCAAGAGGCAGTATAAATTTGAAAAGATATAATGTTAGAAGAACTGGAAACCAAATGAATTTATAAAGAGTTCTAGATGTGAGATGTTTTAGAAAAAAAGGAGATCCTGTCAGGTTTTAAGGAAGACTCAAGCCTCTTGAGAGGATTGATCTGGATTGATGGTATTTAGGTTTAAGTGAAGTGACTGACAAAAAGAAGAATACTTCCAGGAACCTCACCATATTTGGGGACATTAATATTTCCCAATGAGAGGAAATTTGAACCTCCTCCGGAATACACCAACCAATCCATCAGTCTTGGATTGATTCTGCATCAGAGAAAATACTAATTCAGGTTAGCAGGCAGACAACAGAATTCTTTCATTCGTAGGGTCCAGATTTAAAAAAGAATAATATTGTATTACTTAATAACTGTGTGCTTTGGAATTTTCCTACACAAATCCACAGTATTATTTACATTTATTGATTAATAAAACATTTACTTAATTCCTTCTATTCAAAACAGAATGATCATCATGAACCTTAAAATGACTATGGCAAGTTATGTATATTTTTTACTCTTGTCAAAACTAAATATAACTGAGACTTTTTACTATCAACTATCAATCCTCCTTAGTTTTCAAAAAGATTATATTATTAAATGTTAATTACCTTCCCTCCATTCTTCCTCCTTTATATATCTCTGTAGCTTTTTTTTTCTTTCTTCTTTTATTCAAATATATTTGACATATAACATTATGAAAATTTAAGTTGTACAACATTTTGATACATTTATATATTAGGACATGTTTGCCACTGTAGACATAATTAGGACCTCTGAAGCTCTTTCTTTATCCCATTTTTTTTCTAGCATTCCATTCTTTTCTGATTTAAAGTTTCTTTTTTTCCAAGACTAAGTTCTAGTTCTCCTGGATTCTGAATATCTTCTCATGTTTTCTTGAACCTCTTTAATTACCTCTTTCCTTTCTGGGATACCCTGTCTCTTATTTACCTATGTTTTCAAAAGGCCCAGAAGATAGTTAAGAGAACTTCCAGTCAACTTGATCTCTGAGGGCAGCAAAGTACTGTGTGAATAATCAGAAATACTGCAGAAGTTAACTAAGGTTTCTATGTACAATTACTCATAAAATTGGCAAAATGTTAAGTGGCAACCTTCCACAAAGTAGAGCTCTCAAGTGAATATGATAACACTTCTTATCATTGCCAATCTTTTTCTACAATTTAAGTATCACTTTTTCAATGTTTAAGCACAAGTTTCTCAAAATGACAACAAAACTCAATGTTTTCTCTCTTACCAGTGAGCTAATAGCTCTCACATCACTTTTAGATACTCCAGCCTTCAATATTTTTCTATTATCACTAAAAGAAAAGTTTATCCATACTAACTACTCCAGTTTATCACTAACTACTCCAGTTTATCATTAACTCCCCAATATATGATTTTTGATCCCTTCAATTCACTACCTACAACAATGAATTAAAAATTAACAAATACATAGACCTTTTGTCAGGCCTTAACTCAACTGACTCTAGCCACTAACAATACCCTCTATAACCTCTCCCATATGAGTTCAGTGATTTTGCATTCCTAATTGCCCCTGTACCTCTTTGACCCTCACTAAAAAGTGAAAAACTCCCCAAAAAGCATTCTCCAAACATTCATGCTCAATGCTCACACATTCCCAAGTCAGATGAAGCCCAGAGTCCCACTCAGATTCCTGAAATCACTTCTAACCTAAGATCAATGGTTTCAGTGGCTGCTGGCTCTCTTCCTCTGTCACCTCAAACCCAAGTGCTCTTTCACCCATGTGATGCCTTTTAAAAGCAATGTCTTCATAGGCAGATGAGAGTTATCTCTAAGTATCTGGAGAACTGGTATATAGAAGAAAAATTAGACACCATATGAAGAATACCTGTGCAAATAAATAGAAGCCTCAGAGAGGAAGAGTTTCAAGTCACTATAGATAAAAACCTTCTAAAAGCTGGATCAGTCAATTTTTTACAAGAAATTTTAGACTAATCTGTGCGTATTAGGAGTTTAGTAAGTATGTATATGTTGTTTCCAGTAAACTCATAGAACTTATGACTTATTATTACATTAATAATTTTTTAATAAAACTGGGATGCTGTCATACCAATAAGATTGATTAAATGGCAATGCCTTTGATTTTTATGTCATACACGAGATAAAATTATGCTTTAGGTGAATTCATATTGGCATTCTCTCTTCCTTTGCCTTAAGGAGGCAACAATTTTTTTAAATTATTTTTTTAAAGATTTTATGTATTTGAGAGAGAGAAAGAGAGAGAGTGAGCACAGAGAGAGAGGGAGAAACAGACACCCCGCTGAGCAGAGAGCCAGGTGCAGGGCTAGATCCCAGGACCCTGAGATCATGACTGAGGCAAAGGCAGAGGCTTAACCAACTGAGCCACCCAGGCATCTCTGGAGGAAACAATTTCTTAAACAGCACATGAAGCAGCATAAATCATTAAGAAAAGAATGACAAATTGGACATCATTAAATTTAAGAACTTTTTTTTAATAGAGAACTTTTGTTCACTAAAAATACCATTAAAGGGGCACCTGGGTGGCTCAGTCAGTTAAGTGGCCGGCTCTTGATTTTGGCTTGGATCATGATTTCAGGGTCCTAGGATCCAGCGCCCCCCCCCCCAGTCAGGCTCCACAATCAGCAGGAATCTGCTTAAGGATTCTCTCTCTCTTCTCCTCCCCCTACTTGTGCTCACAAGCGCACTAGCACTTTCTCTCTCTTTCTCACTCTCCCTCTCTCTCAAATCAATAAATCTTTTTTTTAAATACCCCTAAAGGAATGAAAAAAAAACTGCACATTCAAAGGAGATATTTACAATATGTAATTCTAACAAAGTATTCATATTCTGAATATGCAGGTCAAAATGAAAAGGCAAGCTTTTCTGTTTCTTAGATCTTACTGCTTGTCCAATCCATAGGGCTTATGCTTATTACATGCTGAATGGAGGATTCAACTGGGTTTATTTCTGCCAAATGAGAACTGAATAATCGTGAAGGCCACATTACCAGCAGAAACTAAAGGGCATTATCTGGCCTTTAGTTGTGAATTCTAGTCAAATAGTACATTGCCATACTTGGCATATGTATTTACTATTTTAGATGAAAAAGATACTTACCTAGTGGAATATTACCTACACTTTTCCTGCTGCTGTAACACAGTAGAATTCCACCGTACTTTATTCACAATGTTTATTATTAATTCCTTTAGTAAGTACTCTTCAGCATGATTCAAAACAAGATGTTCTGATGAAATGAGTATGCAGAACTGTCAGTTTTGCCTGAATTTCTCTTTCTTAGTATCTTTTATGGTGGTTATTAGTACTCTCTAACTTCTGCATTCTCAGTACCAGTCTTTTTTTAATAATCACATTTTTAAGCTTTGCCACGATTTCATCCACATATTTTTCATGTTTATCTCCTGGTGATATCAGACTGTTAATTAAGCAGTTATCTACCGTTTGAACAGTTTCCCTGGCACCTAGGCCCCCAAACCGCTCTAACTTAAAAGACTACCTTCATGTGTTTTGATTGGTGCTGCAAACCGCAAACAGGAACAGTCCATCCAGATGATTACCATTCAAGACTCTATTTTGGGAAGCCTGTGGTTGAAACCTCCTTTTAAGACTAAAGCTATCTTAAAGTGTGCAGTTCAATTAATGATTTTCCCTATTTTTGTGGAGAACAAATAGATTAGTAAATTATGACTATTTGCTGCTGTATGTCAACCACAAGAAAATAACTACTATTGCTATCCCCGCTTGATAGATGACAGTGCCAAGGCACAGACTGGTTAAGTAATTTGCCCAAGTGGTAATAAGTAGAATTAGGATTTGACCCTCCTCAGTCTATTCTCTTATTTTAACTTATTGTTTTGGTTTTTACTGTTGAGCTTTCTATATATCACCTCTTTTTTCATAAAAGCTTTGAACCAATAGAGAAATAAGGTAAAATGACAAAGACGAATGCGAAATTGAATACTATAAGCCCCTGTAATACTGTGTCCAATGATCATGTGAATTTGGACATATGATTGCTGTTTGACTCCCTCCCTTGCCTAAACCTTGCTTTCAAACTGAGGTCGTCTAAAGCATGTACCCTTCCTCACAACGTTGTTATATAAGTGCTTGCGTTACTAATTCAAAGATGATGAGATTCTTAAGTTGAAAAATTTAGCCAAGGTCACGTTTCCTATAAGAAATAAAGCAGGATTTTGGATTTTCAACATAGATATGACTGAATTCAAAGTCCATGTTCTTTCTAACTTATGTATTCTTTTAGTTCTTTATACATAATGAATTGCTGCTATTATAAAATAATTTATTAATACTTTGGAAGGGAGCATGCCACATATTTTATAATATACTTCTTATCCAGATGAAATTATTAACAAATCCCAAGTATAATTTCTTGTCATCATAAATTTTTACTTCTTTTTACTTAATTCAGCACACAGTATTTAAAGTCTGGTGGCCAATAAGTAATTGGGGAATTGGGGATAATCTTTGGAATAAATGTAATTTATCTTGATCAATTAATATGTGTAGAATTCAATGCTTACATTTCCCAACTAATTCCTGATAAGTACTTCTTTTTTTTTTTTAAGTTTTTGTTTATTTATTCGACAGAGATAGAGACAGCCAGCGAGAGAGGGAACACAAGCAGGGGGAGTGGGAGAGGAAGAAGCAGGCACCTAGCGGAGGAGCCCGATGCTGGGCTCGATCTCAGAACTCTGGGATCACGCCCTGAGCCAAAGGCAGATGTTTAATGACTGAGCCACACAGGTACCCCCCCCCCGATAAGTACTTCTACGAAACACATTTTGTTTTAATTTTTAAATGTCAGCCACCAGCAAGTTGATATTATATATTTGATAAGATTAGGCAGCTATACTAAAAAAGCAGAAATTAAGGTAAAATTTACCCGTGCATGCCTAGGATTTCAGTCTAGAACTGAGAAAAGAATAGCTCAAATTCAACTTTTTTTTTTTTTAATTTGAGAAAGAGTGCACACGAACAGGGGGGAGGGCAGAGGTAGAGGAAGAAGCAGGCTCCCCACTGAACAGGGAGCCCATGACGTGGGAATGATTCCAGGACCCTGAGATCACGACCCGAACCAAAGGCAGCCACTTACCCGACTGAGCCACCCAGGAGCCCCTCAAATTCAACTTTGAATGAAAACTTTGATATGCTTCAACAAAAGTCTCTTATTTAATTGTATTTTTCTCTTGAAATGAACATCCTAATTTACTAATTTAGAGAGAACAATGAAGGAAGTAACAAAATAACAAAATTATTCTGATAGCTTCATCAGATTATTTCCTGAAAAATATGTGTTCTCCACCTGAAGAACTAAATTCATAAGACTCTGGCAATTGCATTTATAATTATTATTTAGGAGTGCCTGGGTGGCTCAGTCAGTTGAGCATCTGCCTTTGGCTCAGGTCATGATTCTGGGGTCCTGGGATGGAGCCCCGAGTCGGGATCCCTGCTCAGCGGGAAGCCTGCTTCTCCCTCTCCCTCTGCCTGCTGCTCCCCCTGCTTGTGCTCTCTCTCTGTCAATAAATTTTAAAAAATAAAACAATTATTTAAATAGCAATTTTTGTAGTCACTTTTTAATATAAAAGTCACTATTAAATATAGTGACTCTTGTCATCACTATTCCAGATTTTTGTTTAATCGAAAATAAGAACCATTAACTTTTATCCTTGTTTGTATAGCTCTGAACAAACATATTACATATTATATAACATTATAAAGTTATAAAACTACTGTCATCAAATAAATCACACATACACATCAAAGTTCTAGCTTAATCCTATAATGAAAATAACGTAATACAACCCCTTATTCTGTTCTCCTTACATCACGTCTTTCTCCCCACTCCCAGCACTCCTCTTCAAAGCTATCTCAGCACCTCTCACTTGAAGCATTTCTTTACATTTACCAAGGTGTACAGATACCCAATCCTGAAAAGTTGTTTCCAGCCAAGATTCAAAACTAAAGGACAAGAGTAAAATTGGACTTAGTAATATTAAAAATTGAATTTCAAAAATAGTTCAGATTTTTTATTTTAAAATAACACATTAGAATGATAATTTTTCTCTTCTTCCCCTTAGAAACCATGCAAAATAATAAAGAGAAACAGAAATGCAAATCCATCTCTGATGAAACTAGATTTCTACAAATCAGAACTATACAATTTGATAAAAGGCTGCTAAATGCAGGGAAGGTCAACTGAGGTACAGGTTAGCTCAAGAGAGAATGTCTCAGACTACAGTTCTCTAAAGAGAAACACTTGATGTGCAAGATCAACAATGTCTTGTTTGGAACAATAAGAACAGAAACACAGGGAGGGAGCTTTCCTAGATCCAGTTTGTTATAAAATTTTAAGAAGCAGAGAAGATGGCGCTGAACAAGGATCCACATAGCCAAGCCCGATCTGTAGAAAGCATCTGTTGATTGGACAGGAGAGAAGAAAGACTGCATTATGAGAAGACAATAGTGTCCACATTAGTGAGCTGGGGAAAAATAAACGTGAAAAGAATCCACTTACAAACATAACCAGGTGTCATGGGAGAACTCCTACTAGAGAGATACAGTCCTGGATCCATCTCCACACACACATTTTGCAAGTAGCTGATATATAGAGAATTTATCTCATTCAAAAGACTGTATTAACCAAACAGAAACCAGGCTAGATCCCATATGAAGATTAAAAAAATAGACAAGAAAAGAAACAGAGAGTAAATCAAAACAAAATACATTTGACCCTCAAATATTGTCATGTCATGTTACCAGTGAAAATTGTGATCAATAGTAGTTACAACTGTAAATAAATTTGACAAAATCACCTCTTCAGGGACAAACCATGATAATAATAGAAGATAGAATTATGACATGTCAGAATTCAGGGAAGAATGAGAAGAAAAGAAATAATAGTATTACAGAAATGAGAGCAAAATTAGAAACATCATTAAAAAATATACACTTGTAAAAACCGGTAAAATATCATAATGTCTCTACATTTTCCATTAAATTTCTATAAACCTAAAACTGCTTCAAAAATAAATTCTATTAATTTTTTTAAAAATTATTTCTAGCAATCTACAGATTTAATGCAATTCCTATCAAAACACCAACTTGATTTTTCACAGAACTAGAAAAAAAATAATACTAAAATGTGTTTGAAACCACACAAGACCCCAAATAGCCATAGCAATCTTGTGGAAGAAGAACAAAGCTGGAGGTATCACAATCCCAGATTTCAAGATATACTACAAAGCTGTAGTAATCAAAACACTATGGTACTGGCACAAAAATAGACACATAGATCAACAGAATAGATTAGAGAGCCCAGAAATAAAGCCAAGTTTATACAGTCAATTAATCTATGACAAAGGAGGCAAGAATATACCATGAAGAAAAGATAGTTTAATAAATGGTGCTGGGAAAACTGGACAGCTATATGCAAAAAATGAAACTAGACCATTTTCTTACACCACACACAAAAATAAACTCAAAATGGATTAAAGACCAGGGCACCTGGGTGGCTTAGTCGATTAAGTGCCGACTCTTGATTTTGGCTTAGGCCATGATCTCAGGGTCAAGAACTCCTAGGTTGGCTAGGGGCTCAGTGGGGAGTCTGCTTGAGATTCTCTCTCTCCCTCTGTCCCTCCTCCACTCCATGTGTGGTCTGTCTCTCTCTAAAATAAATAAATAAATCTTAAAAAAATAAATAAATAAAAGTGGATTAAAGACCTAAATATGAGATCTGAAGTCATAAAACTCCTGAAAGAAAACATAAGCAGTAATTTCTTTGGTAGAAACATTTTTCTAGATACATCTCCTAAGGCAAGAGAAAATTACTGGGACTATACCAAAATAAAAAGCTTTTGCATATTTAACAAAATGATAATGGGAGAAGATATTCACAAATGAAATATCCGATAAGGGAGATAAATATACGTATAAGAATTTGAGAAACAAAACAAAGACAAAAAAAGGACAAAAAAAGCCCCCAGACTCCTAAATACAGAGAACAAACTAGTGGTTGCCAGGGGAAGTGGATGGGAGGATGAGTGAAATAGATAAAGAAGATCTAGTTAATGTGATAAACACTGAATAATGTGTAGAATTACTGAATCATTATATTGTACACCTGAAACCAATATAACACTGCATGTTGATTACATTTCAATAAAAAAATAAAAAAATTCTATCTGAAGTCTTCACCAAAAGATATTAACGGAAGATTTGAAGGAAGAAATTAAGCAAAATGAAATGGAAATGAACTCTTATTAATGCAAACAATTAAAAAAATAAACACATGCCCTTTTTCACCACAATTTTTTAACTTTATTCCAGAAGTACTAAACAACAACTTTAGGGAAAGAAGCACTTGAAACACAAAACTGCACAGGAAGAAGTAAAAATAACATTATTTGTAGGTAATATGATTATTTGCTGGGAAAGGTCAGAAGATCAAGCTGAAAGCTATTATAATTTTTAAGAAAAATTACTAAGATGAATGTATCCAGAAATCAATAGTCTTCATAAAGGTAAGCAATCATTAAGAAGCTAATGGTAAAAAACATCATTTATAGTATTACCAAAATGATAAAATATCTAGAAATGAACTTAAATATGTGAGATTAAAATAGCAAGCTTACAATAGCACTGAGGGACAAAGAAAATGGAAAACATGGAAAATCATACCATGTTCTTGGATTGCAACCCTTTATAACATAAGCATATCAATTATCTGAACTAATCAATATCTGAATATGACCCCTAAAAAACATCATTTAAGAAAAATCAAATGAGGCAGTTTTAAGTATATATGCAAAATCAAAATGCAAGAATAACCAGGGTAATGTTAATAGCAAACAGGGGCAGAGGCAAGACTAGCTGTCCATATACTAAAATAATTTATAAAACTATAGTCATTAAGAATGTGTGATATCTATGCATTATGCACATTTATACATTAGAAAAATAGGCCAATAGAAGAGAAATGACAAAATCCTGAATTTGATCTAATACATACAAGAATGTAGTCTGATAAAAATGGTACAGTATTTCAAATGAGTATGGGGAAGATGGATTATTTAATGAAGGGTTTTCAGACAACTTGGTAGATATATAGAAAAAATTAAGGTTTCTTCCTGACGCATGTCTTACACAAAATAAATTCAAAATAGATCAAAGATTTAAACATAAAGATATTTTTGAAGTACTAACATAAAACATGAAATAAATACATTTATAATCTCAGAAAAGGGAAGCCTTTCCAAGTGAGTTGCAAAATTCAAACTACAAAAGAAATCATACATTTAGTTGCTCAGAAATTTAAATTTTCTGCATATAAAAAAGCCATAAACACCAAATACAAATGACAAATAGAAAAAAAATACAACTTATGTCACTCACAAATGACTCATTTCCTTATATACAAGAGTTTTACAAATCAATGAAATAATGCAATAGAAAAATAAGGGGGAAAAAAGGCAGTTCACAGGAAAGGAAATACAACTAATTCTCAGTATATAAAAGCGCACTCAACCTGGTTAATAATGAAAGAAATCAAAGTAAACTACTGATCCAATGAACTATTTTTTTCATCTAACAGATTGTTGAAAATCAAAAAGTACAACTCGGCAAGTCAGCTAGGATGTCAGATAACAGACTCACTCAGACATAACTTGTAAGAATGTAAGTTAGCAATTTCACAGTCTTTATCAAAATTACGAATTCTCAGACTTTTTATTTTGGCAACTCTTCTAGGAATTTAACCTACTGACTTGGTGGCATATGAGTAAAATGGCATATATAAAAGAATATTTATTGCAACATTATTTTTATTAGCAAAGATTTATCCAAAAAATGCCAAGATTTTATATCAAAATCCTTCCTGAAGTTTGGTTAAATAATTGATGGCATAATCCTAAAATAGATACTACACAGACACTAAAAATATTGATTCCATTATATATATTTTAGCACAGAAAAATCTCCAAGATACCTTAAGTGAAAAAATAAGGTATAGAACAGGCTGAACACTATGCACATTATGTTACTATTACTGATTATATATTATCTACATAAAATATAATATTATAAAGTATGATTATGTATTGTATATTAGATATGTACATATATATTAGTTATATTATGGGATGCAGTTATATATTTGATATATACAGTGATATTTATGTACATATATGTATAAGCACATTTATATGCATATAACTTTGAGTATACACAAAACAACCGGCATTATTGTTTGCCTTTCAAAGAAGAAGCACTTTGTACTATTTGCATTATCTATGCCACAAATAGAATAAATTTTAAATTTTAATTTTAATTTCAAATTAAACCACTATCATCAACAAAAGATCTCCCTTCAACCTTCCTTTCTCGGGTGTTCCTGTACTCTTTTCTCTGCATGTGAGTGAGTAGAGCAATGTGAAGCTGGTTGGGATGATAAATAGTGTCTTCTAGGCTGGAAAAGATCAGATTCAGAAAAAAATAGAGCCGTAAAATTTGAAATATTTTCTGGTAAGGGGTCTGCCATCTGTACATTAAAGAAAACAATGAAAGGTGTTCCAGACTCCAAGGTCAGAAAGAGACACAGAAAAGGAAAAAAATGCTGGGAAATTTATGTTTGCACAGACTCTTTTTTAATTCCTCCAGTTCTTTAGGCTAACACAGCACACATCAGCAATAGTTTCCAAGCCAAAATACCAAAGATTTCTGAAGAAAGAGAAAAAGGTGGTGGACCTTTCATTCTAGAACCCACAAATCCTGTAGACTTCTCCATGGGAGTGGCTACATCTTAATTATTCTCCTGTACTAATGCAGGCCCAAATGACAATTTATTTTAATAATCATCATTTAAATTAATATAACATGCTAGCTGCAGACATTCTTGTTTTATTATGAATCAATAGCCAAAAATAAGAAAAGTTTTATCTCACATAAATGCTAGCAATCATGCTATTCATACCAGTTTTAAGGTAGACAAGCCAAATGAAAATATAAACACATATATTTGCAAAATTCTAAGCACTGGGTTTTCTTTTCTTCTCTGCAGGGAGTGGAAGGGGGTCATAGGAGGTCATAGCTAAGTATTTATATGGGAGTTGTTTCAGTTTGGTTTTCCCCGAAAGCAGAGCCTGAGACAAGGACTTAGTGCAAGTAGCTAATGGGGGGTGGGGGTGTATGGAATCTCAGGAAGCAGAAGTGAGGGACCATGACGAGTGATACATGGAAGGAAAGAGAGCCAACTGAGGGTGCATTACTGAGCTGGTTACCACTTAACAGTAGCTGAGATTCAATCCTAGCTGAGATCTTCTGAGGAGCTGTGTAGACCATACCTCTGCATTGTTCTTCTGGTAGTTGGGAGGTTTCATTCAGAAATTTTAACCCTCTTTGGTTAAGGTTGCCCAAGTGGAATTAACTCCTTGCACTTTTAGGTTGCTCTGTTTGGGGCTTTACTGAGCTGCCCAAAGCTTAAGAAAATGCCAAGAGACACAGCAAGAGCTTGAGGCAGGAAGCTATCAATGTGATAAGAACAGCCCACCACAAATGCTACCAGTCACAGGGGCTGAGGGGATGAGGTGCATTTCAAAAAAACCCAAAAAAACAAAAACAAAAACAAGTGTCTGCTCCGGGGTAAAGAAATAAAATCGAAGACTGAAATAAAAGGAAAACTAACTGCATAAACACATTTAGATCATACCAAATGCTTTCTCCCTACAAGTCTTAAGAGATTTCTAGTTTCTTATATGAAGATAGTCATAGAGTTATCTGATAGGATTTTTGTGACCAGCGTCTAGTGATTTTATAGAACCATGATGATAACCCCTTGTATTTTGAAACACATTTGAAAGTTCAAACATTTATATGAGAGTTTATGAGCATATAGAATAAATCCAGACTATATAAAATACCCAAAATGAAATAATTTTATTTGGGAGTCACCACTGAAAAGAACAAAGTCAACAATTAAGATTATTCCCACACCAAGTAGTTAGTCATACTTGTAAAGTTCCTTAAGGTCAGTGTTCGTCATAATGAAGCAGAGATTGTGCATAACCCACAATTCCTACCCACTTTCCACAATGGAGCTATCATTCCCAGCCACTTAAGGGCTACATTTCCCACTCCCTTTGCATGTACTTAGGAACATGAGACTTGTGTCCCTGAAGCCATTGCCCCACAAGTTATTTCTCTCCAGAGTCTCTTGCTGGCATAGGGTACATGAATTCACCCAGTGTTTCAGGGTGACAACTGGGATAAGTGGGGCCAAATTCCTTATTATATAGATTTTTCAAACAGACCTCTTGTTTACAGTGCCCCCCTACCCTCCCCTTTTTCGGAAGTTCTTGCTTTTTTCAATTCTTGCGATCTCCTGGCACTGCCTGGTGGGAAATAGTTATTTCTAAGCTTTCACCACAGTCAACTTCAGTTTCCATTTTTTTTCTTTTTGGTCAGCTAAGTTAATTATCATTTGTCCATCTTGATGTTTGAAACTATGACTGCTGTTTCTTCTCCTCCTCCTCCTTCTTTTTTGGTTGCTTTAAGCCTTCGAAAATTCCTTTGTGTCATTTTAGTATGGTTTCAAGAGCGAGCACATGCAAATCCAGGTATTCTCTCATGTTTAATCCTTATTGAGAAACATAATTACGTATCAACCATGTGATAGGGATTTTGAAAAAATGAATATAGCCTGGACTGCTTCTACCTGGGCTTTCTAATTAAAAAAATAAATCTAAACTACCTACATTCCAGGTAAAATAGTCTGCCAGAAATTTCCTTACCCACCCAATCAAGGAAGTAACAATGTCTGATACATATTAGAACAACTCTTGCTGTTTTATACTATTCCTGGATGCCCTCATGAATTAAACTCTGAAAATGTATGATGCCTGCTAAGGGTCTACTTTTGTATTTGCAAAGTTACTCAAGGTAGAATATCCAAATCTTGAATGATTCAGTGAGACGTCATTCCCAAAACTAGTCACTTTCCAAAGTTATATTTCAACAAAGAAAAATCATTCACCACCAAGACGGAGTTTTGGACGAAATTCTGGACATCTGCAAGGAACCAAGTATCTAGAGTGATCCACCTTCTCACAGAGAGAAAAGGCTGTTAGAGAGGACTGACAAACAGCTTATGGAGGCTATAATACCCAGACACAAATCAAAAAAATGAGGGCACAGGAAGGAAGCCAATACAAGAAAATAGAGTGAGGAATTTGCCAGTGTCATTCATTTGCTTGATTGTTATTCACATATAAATATATAAATATAACTGATGATGCTAGAAAGCAGCAAGGACTGCATGAATCAATTATATCGCATTTACTGCCTGAACACTCTGTACTGGTAGCACACCCAAAAAATTCCTCTTCTATTAACGTGCTACTATTGATTTGTGTAGCTTTGCAACAATTTCCTAAAAGAAAAAAATAACTAGGAAAAGGATTGCATGCAGACCAGCTTCCTGTTGTTTGTGCTTTAGATTAATTCACCGTAGCCTTCTCTGAAGCAGTGTTAAACCCATAAACAAGGCTCAGTGTGTATCTGCCAATACAGATTAAATACATATTCTACTTTGACAACCACATCCACCTTATAAGAAAATAATGAGAAAAAATAATGATTTTAAAGTATATTCAGGGGCGTCTGGGTGGCACAGCGGTTAAGCATGTGCCTTCGGCTCAGGGCGTGATCCTGGCGTTATGGGATCGAGCCCCACATCAGGCTCCTCTGCTATGAGCGCTTCTTCCTCTCCCACTCCCCCTGCTTGTGTTCCCTCTCTCGCTGGCTGTCTCTCTCTGTCAAATAAATAAAATCTTTAAAAAAAATAAAAAATAAAAAAAATTAAAAAGTATATTCAGGGATACACCCTGATTGTTCCCTCGTCCACCTCCATTAAAACTTTTGCTTTGGTCACGAGGAAACAAAAATAAAATACAAAATATGTTGATCTGTCATTTCATTGGAAAAATACACTCTCAGTCCTTGCCATAACTACTTATACATTTCAATTAGTGAGAAGAGAAGAAAGGAGGAAAAGAGGGGATTTGGGCACTATAAGTGCTATTTATCTCAGTCAAAAGGATGCTTTCACTATCCAACACAAAGGGACAGTCTCTTTTATGTGAAGAATTATTTGGAGTCATGGAACTCATGGCCAAAACCAGGTACAATAAAAGACAATTACCTGATCCTCCTTCCTTTAAACATCATTCAATTGCCAGGTAATCCAAACAGTAAGAAACAGAGCTAAAAAATTAGCTACGACATTTGGGCCAGGAAGAGAGCCAATTTGGGAACTTTAGGTACCAATTTAGCTTTTTAACAATTAAAGCATTTGGCCATCTATACTTCTAAATTACTGAAAGTCAACTCTTGCCCTTAGATTACTGTACTAGAAATTACCTTTTCAACAATTTAACTTTGTGAAATGTAGATTAATTATTTCACTAAGGTTTATTTCATTTTCAACTCTGCAGTAGGAAAAACTGTAGTTTAGTCAAAGATATATTCTGAGTGGGCAGGGAGAGGAAAATCTGAAAGGTCAAGAATATATAGCTTCATCTCTATGTGGCTGTCATCATTGAGTCTCTGAGCCAAGTCGTGAAAAATATGTGTCAACCCCAAAGTCTTTGGAAAGAGGGTTTCTTTCCTTTCATTTTCTTCCACAATTCCATACTTAGAAGAATTGGATGACATCATGTACATTAATCCAAATTTGTCTTTTTGTCTTCTTTCTCTCGTCTGCCCTCTCTCCAAATTCTAGCTCTTTGGTTATAAACCTGAAATCATTTTCCCTATTATCTACCCTGATAAAAAGAAAATTTTCATCTGTCCAGAGGGAGATTTGTTCTTATTTTTGTTTTGTTTTTCCCATTATCCACACCAAAGAAACCAGGACAAAGATTGGGTGAAAAGATAGGATGCCAGGCTTTCTTTTTTGTCCCTCGAATTGGGAGAGGAGAATGGTCAATTCTAAAGACACTTCCAAATGGATATTAATGCAATCAAGAACATTGGGAAAAGTAGGCCTAACAGAGGCCATGCCAATAGGGTTGAGGAAGGTGGCTATATAATATACCGGAAGAAATAATACTGGCTCCCAATAAGTTATTAGTGATAGTCAAGGATTTCATAAATTGTCAAATCTCCCACTGTGAAGAATTAGAAGTGTTGATGGGTTGGAGGCCTTAGCAAAAAGTAATAAAGAAAACATTTTCAGAATAACCCATATCTTATTTCTTGCACTCCCAAAGTACAAAACTAACAAAAGTTCAATATGTATAAACAAACAACCTTATCTTTCCATTGGATATTATGCAAAGATTAATAAGCTCCCAAGCAAAGGGACATTGCCAACTCCTTTTTTGGAACTTTGTATTATAAACACATCGTAAAACGTGCTTTCTATAGCTTTCACAATATCTGATATATAAATGTGCACCATAAATGTTAAAGGAAAAGAGAAAAGAACGGAAGAGGGAAGAAAGAGAAGAAAGATGGTAGAAAGGAATTAAGGAGGGAAGGAAGACATAAAGGTGGCAAGAAAAGATGGAAAGAGGGAATGAAGGAAACAGGTAAGGAGAGAAAGGAAAGAGGAAGGGAGGAGAAGAAAGAAGAAATAAACATTTCTATTTTTAATATTTAGCAGCTGGATCAGTGATATCTCTTCCCCTTTTCACTCCTATAATGAAGAAATCTCAGGTCTTCTAGAGAAAAACACAAATATATAGACTATTGCCTCTATAAATTCATGTTTTCTAACATTACCTGAGCCCTCCGCACTACCCATTTTTTATTTGTCTATGGTCTGTGTTGCCTCCCATTTCCTCCAATATCTGCTTCATACTTTGTCTTCTTTCCAGCCCACTCTTAGCTTTCAACAGAAACATAAGGAAATTGAAACTATAAAGTGAGCTTTCAATGTTCTGCCCTCATATCTATAAATTAATCTGCATCCATATCAGTGCCTAACTTATAGGTCCAGAAGTTGGAAAGTTTCTTCTTCCAATCAAGCTTAACTTTTCTTCATGTTTTCTTGACCTTGTCTTGCCATATTCTGGAATATTTGATTCTTTTGCCCTTCATCTCCTTCACATACCTTTATTCACTCGCTTTCTACTGTGTTCTTCTCAAATCTAAAAACGTGCTGACGTGCTCTTTGTCCTAAAAAGCATAATCTCCTCTAAGACCTCATGCCATTCTACTGTGTGTCCAGGTACTTTTCTTCCTTCCTTAACAAATATCTTTTTAACAGATGGCTCTACTTCTTTTCCAAGTCACAAATGACTTTTCAATTGCCTCCATAATTTTGTCTTTGCAGTTGCCATAAACAATTAAGTTTTCTTTTTTTAAACTATCATCTTACTAGATCTCTCTGTTGTATCTTGACACTGATAATGACATTCTCCTTTTAAAAAATGCTCCATCCACTTATTCCCATTATGCTGCACATTCCTGTTTCTCTTAATAAGTTGATGCCTATGCCTTCCTTCCCTCCTTTGTTAGATCCTCATCCTACACCTGCCACCTCAGTGTCTGTGTCCCCAGTATTCTGTCACCAGCCTGATGCTCCACAGGGGTGATCACATCTTCCAGTTATCCGCTAATGATTTGCACATGTATGTCACCAGTCTAGACCTTTTCCCATCTATCCTCTTAGGAAATATCCTCAAATTGAATTTCCAGGACCCTCAGACTCAACACATCCCAAACTACTGGCCATCTTTATCAGCAAGGGTCCCCATATGAAATTGCTGATGTGCTTGAAATAGGATAATTTAAGGAGAGTTCATTATAAAGACACTATTCACAAACATGTAGGTATAGGAGAACCAACAAAGATAGTCGAGTAACACAGAGCTTACGATCCCATGCCAAAAGGAATGAGGAGAGGAAAAGTTAATGAAATAAGGAAATCTGACAGAAGAAAACCTGTATGATGATGAGAACAGTGATGTCTATTCAGGTCCATACTGCATATGGGAGAGAAGGAAGGATAGAGAGTACATCTGGAGGAGCAAACAGATGATATGCAACACAATATATCCCTTTGTCTTTTTATCATCTACTCCTATACTTTGCTGGATGAAATATGAAACAGTAATGCAGAGGATTCAAGAAGTCCTGCCAGTTAATGTGTAATTGCATAGTATTATCAATCTGGTCACAACTAGGATTGTTATGTGAATCCTAGAACATTACATGCAACTGACATTCTTCATATAAGGTTCTGGGTGAAGAAGGGATAAAATAAACACATAACCAAAAGGCATACCTGCTATGATTCATGACTCTATTACCTTTTCATGGTGACAAATTTGGTAATCCTAATTTCTTTGTCCCATACATATTCCACATACTCTTTACCTTCTGCCTTACACTTTGGCTGCACAAGATTCTTTACCTCATAGAGTGACCCAAACCTTTTATTTCTGCAGAATTGGTATTCTTGGTGGTGTTATCTCTTTTTGGCTACCACTATTTTACAATGACTACAATTTCGGGATGAGAAAGTACTAAGACACCTCCCAATGAATCTCCCCAATTCCAAAAAGAGTCTTCTTTTCACTTATTGTTTAGCAGCAAACCAATTTAACCCTAGTTATTATAATTAATCACCCTAAAAGTTGGATTCTTGTCATGAAGAGTTCAAAATAGCCAGATCAAGGCCTCACATTCTAATTTGTTAGAACCAAGACTGTTTTTCCTAGCAGAAATAGCCCTACCTTGGGACTGGGACAACCAAATTCATTACTCAAGGTCATGAAAAAGGGAAGCAAAAATTCTAGCAGATTATAAAGTATAATGTGAGAGATGGCTACTCCCACCTCTATAACTTATTTGGTATACCTGTGTACACTCTCTGTGGGCAAGACAGTGCTATATATTAGTTACTTGTTGAAGGTCTATACCACATGCTACATAATCGTTCCCCAACTTCTCAGGATATTTGCATCTCAGCTTTCTCCAAAACTGAGTCTTAACAGTTTATTCCATTATTCCACTATGCCAACTCCTTCTATGTGATGGGGAATATAGTAAGATAAGTAAAATCTTTGGTACGTTGCCACATTTTCTATAACTGTGCACAACCTCTACTAAAGGCAGTATATATA
This sequence comes from Ailuropoda melanoleuca, assembly GCF_002007445.2. Classification (NCBI taxonomy): domain Eukaryota; kingdom Metazoa; phylum Chordata; class Mammalia; order Carnivora; family Ursidae; genus Ailuropoda; species Ailuropoda melanoleuca. The sequence goes on along the minus strand of NC_048228.1, from coordinate 15,016,740 downwards.
AGATACCATGGCATTGATAAGGCACTCTGAGAGTATAGGAAGGCTGGTACTAGCAGCAGTGCTTGAGGTAGGGAAGACAAACAAATCCATGTCAAGAAACATGTGTTTATCTCCGTGAGGGCAAAGCACTATAGCCTACATCATGGAAAGTGTTCAATGTAGTCAACCTTCCAAAAGGTAACTTACTGATCCTGCTAGAAGATATTGGTCTCAAGTGTGGTACTATTATTCAGATGATATTGTTGAATCTACACATAGCCTCCATTCCTGATGCCTTGATCAATCCATACCTATGACCAAGGAGTAAAGACAAACGAAGCTAAGGCATAGTGTCCTGAAGGGTACCAGGAGGAAAGAGCCCATTACTAAAAGCAACAACTTGACCGTTAAAATAACCTATACTAGGATTCTTCCCTTACTTGTTTTACCTACTCCCTTACCAGTGCTTCTTAGAATCACATACTAATAGAACACTGGAATGAATTCTCAAAGGTACCTATAAGGCATTATTTGGAGATAGCACCTTGTTTATTTGGGAAATTCTCCATAACATGCAATACAGACTTTGAAGCCGCTTCTATATGGTGTTGTGTTAATGATAGTTAGAATATATGGGTCCGGAAACCAAGGGATAGAAGCAGAAATGGCCTCCCTCAACATTATTCTTGAGGGCCCACTTGGGGAAATTATGTTTTCTAGATGAAGAAATGCTTCTAGCTCTGGACACAGTAAGAACATCACAAAACCTAAATCTACAGGTGCCCCCTTATTCTATATGCCTACAGATCATCAAGCAGAAAAGGGAATTACTATATTGTTAGGGGTAATTGTCTCTGATTATCATAAGAAGATAAGGCTGTTTCTACATAATGGGGTAGGGAGGAAAATGTTATAATTAAGGGAACTCCATGGGGCTTGCATTTTTTATAATAACCAAGAATAGGCAATTACAGCACGCACAGCATGACAAAGACACAGTAAGAAAAGGCTTAAATCCCTTAAGGGTGAAGATCTTCATTACTCCAGTAGGCAAAAAAAAACCCAACCTACAGAAGCGCTGCCTGAGAACAGGGAGATCTAGAGAAATAATAGAGAAGGGATATAATAAATGTCAAATATGACCTTGGAACCAGCTACAGCAGCAGGGACCAGGAACTGTGGTTTATCCCATTGTACTCTTTGTTTTGAGACTTTAAAAAAAAATATGACTTTCTTGAAAAATCAATGAAAGAACAGAGAAATATTAACATGGAAACAAGTAGAACAAATTCTAAGGGGTAGACTATTGCAAATATTGTCAGTGCCTTCATTCCTCAACATTTCCATGCATGCTAATGTTTTGTTACAGCAGGCATATGCCATTTTCTATCTGAAGGCTCTCTCTGGCTTCAGACACATTTTTCGTTAGTACACTAGAGGAAGACCAGAAGTGCTAGGCAGTTAATACGTTTGTAATCTGTTCTTAAAAAATCGTGAAGGGATGTTGGTTGGTAATTACTCCAATTTCCTTGAGACTGATCTGGGGCAATTCTAAAGGGTATTTTTCACTGTTTCCCAGAGTTCACCAGTAGTATTGAGTCCTAGTGGTCCACAGAATAATCTTCCTATTCACGTATCCTTCTATATCTACTTCTGTATTAGTTTGCTATTGCTCCTATAACATATTACAACAAACATGAAACAAAACAAATGCATTATCTTACAGTCCTTAGGGGAGATGTCCACAGTGCCTTTGCTGGGCCAAAACTAGGTCTTGGCAGGGTAACACATCCTCTAGATGCTCTAAAAAAGAATCCATTTCTTGCCTTTTTCAGTTTCACTTCCTCCATCCTCCTCCATCACTCCAATTTGTGCTTCTAGAGTCACGTGGCCTACTTCTCTTCTGTAGTCAAATCTCCCTTCCCCTCACTCTTACAAGGACACTGAAAATAACATGTAGGGCCCACTCAGATAATCCAGGATAATTTGTCCACCTCAAGATCCTTAACTTCATCACATGTGTAAATCTTTTTACCGTATAAGGTAACACTCACAGGTTCTAGGAATTAGGACATGGGTATCTTGAGGGCCATTTATTCAGCCTAACACAGCTTCTCAGCCTAACACAGTTTCCTCCCTTATCTGACTCACTTAATTCACTTCCCTACCATGCTCCTGGAATCAGTTCTCAAACAAACTGCTTCCACTTAAATGCTAATCCCAGAGACTGCTTCTGACATTAGGAAGGCTATAATTATTTACAGGCCATAACTGTTACAAAGCATCTCTCCCTAGATTCTAGCAATAAAATATCTCCAAATATTCTCTTGTCCCCTTGTATACAATTTTCTGATAATATTTCTTCAATTCCACATACAGTATTGATATTTCAAGTACCAAATATGAATTACCAAGTCCTTAACAAGGGCTCGAACGGCACATGGGGCTTGGCACTTTCTCCTCAGCAACATTCTCTCCCAAACATTCTGGACTGATTTCAGTTGTACAAATGCACCAAGGCTTTTCTTCCTGATTTAGATATTTTGTTCCTTCTACCCCAAACTCAAATCCTCCCATTCAGTGCTTGGTTAAGCCCTACTGATCCTTTGTTTCATTGTAAATATGCCCTAGATCGGTCTTCCCTAACATTCCATCAAAATTAAGTCTCTTAATTATAACAGCTCATAATGTCTTATATTTTCCTTTTTTATCGCTTGTCAAAATTTGCAGTTATATATGATTAGTTCTTAGCATCTGCTACCATGGTAGCCTCTAAGCTCACAAGTCAAGAATCGTTATCTGTTAAGTTCTTAAACACAGCGCCTATCCCAGGTCTCACACATATAATCAATGCATATTTGGTGAATAAATGAATAAAGAAGTAAATGAATGAGTAAAACTTTAAAAGCCACCTCAGTCTTGCGAGATGCATTGTCTGGGAAGCATATCTCATATGGAGGGAGTGAGCATGCTTTTTATTTTATTTTATCTGTTTTTGTCAGGACTGTGGTACAGAATATCTTTTTAAATGCAATGCATAAAATATTTAAATTCCACAAATAAGCTTTTCTCTTCCATTTTATTCTGTAGGCTATAAATATTTAGTGCTTTATTCATTTTCATATTTTCTAGCATAAGCTAATTTCTCTTCTCTGCAAACAGATAAGCAGTGTTAGAATCTGTGTAAATAGGTGGCATTAGCATTTGTGGTTCCTAATCTTAGCTAAGCACTAGCATTCATTAAGGCCATTTATCTTCTTTTTGCTTTTCTCAAATTTTGTCCTTTCCTTTGTTTTCATTTCTCTATGCTAATTTTTCTTCAGATTGCTTTGCTTTTCCAGGCAGAGGCAAGAAAGACAGTAGCTATCATTATTGAATTTTAAAATTGCACAATGCAAATCAAGAAATTATTACTTCCTTATTTTTTATCATTATCTTCTATTTTCCTTTTTCTTCGATTTACAACAAATTTGGTACTTACATGTTGTAATGATTTCTTCTTCCTCTTCACTATGTCTCCCAGTGTTGAGTTGATCTTTTTTCCATGCCATTGCAAAGACTCAGTAATTGCCAAGGATTTTTCAACTAACTCAGAAACTCAATTTATTTAAAATTTATTCTGTCATTGATTTATTCAATAACTATTCACTGAGTGCTTACTAGAAGTCCAACACTCTTCTAGGGATCCATCAGAGGACAGAATGAAGTCCCTATCTTCATGAAGTTCAGCTGTTCTAGCATAAGCAAAGAAAAAGTATTAAAAACCGTATGAATATAATACATATGGGCTCTGGAGAAAAAGAAAACAGGGTACATGAAATAGTGATTGCCATGGGGCAATTATATGGGGTTGTTGCTATTTTGAACAGAGTGGTAAGTGAAAACTAAATTGAAAAGATGACTGTGTAGTTAGGGTTCTCCAAAGAAACACGGCTATATATAAATAAATAATATATATATATATATATTTTTTTTTCTTTAAGTAAAGCATATTTTTCTCCATAATGTGGCCGGGCCTCATTCAATCAGTTTCAGGCCTTAAGAGAAAAGACTAAGGTCCCCTAAGGAGGAAGGAAGTCTCTTTTCAGACTGCCTTGGAACACAAAACTGCAACATCAACTCCAGCCAGAATTTCCAGCATGCTGGCCTGTCTTGCAGATTTCAGACTTATCAGCTCCAATATTCACATGAGAGATTTATTTTAAGGAATTAAATTTGGGGTTTGGGACTTTAGATTTTACTCTGGGTTACTATAAGAAAGGTAACATGATTTGACTTTTTTTAAGGATCATTCTAAATGTTAGGTGAGGAAAAGACTATAGAGGAACAAATGAGGAGAAGGGAGACAAATTGAGGAGCAGTACCTTGGGAGAGAAATGATTGTGGTTTTGATGGAAGTGATGAGAAATACCAGATTTTGAATATATATCTCATTAAGCTATTCTAAATAGTTCCTATACTCAAATCACAGGCATTGACTGCAAGTTTGGATGACAAAGATATCATTATCCAAATCCCTTAAATTACGAGCTTTAGAGAGTGAGAATTTGTTTACCAAAGCTTACCTCTATTTTGAAGGTAGAAAGCCCTTATTCCATATCACTCATGAGGGTTCTGCTTCTGTGATCAAACCCTAATGGATATACATGGTACTTAAAGCCATAGAACTAGATGAAATTACTTAGGGATTATAGCATAACTACAGAAATGATCTAAGAATTGGCTCATTGCATTTATGAATCCATTTCTGTTTTATTTTCCTTTCCTTTTAGTTTCCACATATAAGTGAAATCCCACTATATTATACACATGAAACTAACATAATATCGTGTGTCAACTATACTTCAATTAAAAATAAAGCAAACAAACAAGTAAATAAAGATACACCACCTTGGCTTTAAAAAAATAATTGCATCCTTGGTCAGCCTTCTCTTTAAAGGTCAATTTTATGAGCAGAAACAAGCAAGCAAGACTGAGAAATAGCAGCCTGTATGGTGGAAAAAGACCAGAAAATTTTTCAAGAGAGAGTGATGGATTATACCAAATATTATTGACAAGTTGAATAAGATAAGCAATGAGTTGGCCATTACACTGGATGGAGTTAATCAGGTAAGAAGACATTATTCAAGACTATTGCAGTAGGAGAGAGGGATTGAGCTCAATTCTGTTGATACAAAAGATGGGAGTGTTTTTAAGAACAGGGTGAGCTACTGGAAAAGTACTAGAGAATATAGGTGAGGTTGATCACTGTGAGTAGCTCATCTGTGTTTGCTAACTGATGCTTACCAAAGTTAGGCTCCTACCCTCCCACAAAGACTGGGACATAGGGGCACTACCTTAATGATTCCACGTTAAATGGATGGTTCCCAGTCTTTGAGAAATATCATCCTGGTTTATGAAATTGGCAAAAGTCTGGGAAAAGATTTACATCTCAAAGGGGAAGTTTACAATGGCAAGCTTTTTGAAGTCAGCGCTCTAAGAAAGGGAAATCGGGGGCCTATTGTCAGGAGGACCACCTGTCGAAAGTTTAGTCAAGCTAAGGGGAACATTAAAGCCTGTCTTGGTCAACTTACCAAGATAGAGATCATTAGTAGCCTTGGGAAGTGCAGTTTCAGTGGAGTAGTGGGAACAAAGGATTAATCACATTAGGTTCAAGAGAGAAGAGAAGAGGAGATAGAGATAAAGAATAGAGACAACTCTGAGAATTTTTCTTTAAAGGAGCAGAGGAATGGCCCAACAGCTGGAATGGGAAGTGATGGTCAAGAGAAGACATTTGGGGCGCCTGGGTGGCTCAGTCATTAAGTGTCTGCCTTCGGTTCAGGGTGTGATCCTACAAGAAGCAGGGAGCCTGCTGCTTCTTCTCCCACTCCCCGTGCTTGTGTTCCCCTCTCTCGCTGGCTGTCTCTCTCTCTGTCAAATAAATAAATAAAATCTTTAAAAAAAGAGAGAGAGAGAGAGAGAAGACATTTAGGAGGAGAGAAATAACTGCATGTCTGTACAAAGATGAGAATGATCCAGTAGAGGGGGAACTATAATGCAGGCAAGAGAGAGGACAAATAGTAGAGGGAGATTCTTAAATAGTCAAGAGGAACAAGATTTAGTGTGTAATTTAGGGGGTTGACCTTAGACAGGAACACTAATTGTTTATCATAGTAACAGTAGGGAGGGTGGAGTCTTTTAGGGGCAGGAAGGTGGGGAGATGTACTGGTGAGAACCTGTGGAAGGTCTCTTCTGTTTACTCTGATAAGAAACTAGGTTTTTAGCTTAAGCTTAAGGATGGGGGAGAAACTGACAAAGGATTAAGACACAAAGAGAAGGTATAAAATAGTTGGTCAAGGACAATAAGTATGGATGGGCTACGAAAACATGGATTGCACTAGTGTTTGACTATTACTGCTCATCAGTGTAAACCAAGGTCAGTCATCATGATTGTGCAGATATTGTCATGATCAGTGACAAATATGGTTTGAGCAGGATCGGAGGGTTACCTAGGTATGTATGACAGAGGAAGAAACATTGAAGACTGCATATTTTTTACTATATACAAAATAAGTTGCTTCTTCCTGTTATCACTCATGCCAGTGTATTTTCTGCTCTTAAAAATATTTTATTAATTATAGTGTATGTGTTTCTCTGCTTTCAATTAACAAGTATTTATTTAGCACTACTAATAATAGCTAATGTTTACTTAGCAATTTAACTGTTGTAGTCACCTCTTTAAACACTTTGCCAGTATTTTTACTCCATTAATCTTCATATCAATCCTATGAGAGAGGTAATATTATCTTTGCTTTCCAGATGAAGGCACTGAGGCACAGAGAAACTAAATAACTTGCCCAAGATCAGACAGTAAGTAGCTGAGATATAAATTCAGTGTGAGGTTTCAGAATCTGGGCTCCTAATCACCTACATTGCAGTTGTCTGTGAATTAAAGAGCCTGCCAGCAATCATACAGCATAAAAAGCAGATAAGGTTTAATTAACAAATTAGTTAGGAAAACATATACCCATGAAACAAAGTGAGAAATAGAGATTGATATAATTATATTAGTACACAATGTTTACTAATTGGAAATTCATGTACGGGATAAGGAATTGTCAAAGTGGATTTTGACATGGGTAGGATATGAAGAGAAGAGAGAAAGCACCCGAGGTGACAGAATAGCAGAAGGGAAGTCTGGGAGGTGGGCTTGCACTGAATGGACTAAGGAAGAGAGGAAAGGGTGTGATGGGGGCGAGGTAAGATTGCATGGGAGCACTGGGAAGTAAATTTGATGAAGGGGGACTTGGGGGAAATAAATTTGTGAGGGGTCTGTTGCAGATGAAGCCAGGGACGGGGAAGGAAAGTGATGCCTTAACATGTATACAAGGTGGGGAGCCTGGGTGGTGCAGTTGGTTAAGCCACAAACTCTTGGTTCCGACTCAGGCCATGATCTCAGGGTCATCATCAGAGTCATGAGATCGAGCCCCAGGTCAGGCTCTGTGCTTGGCGGGGTGTCTGCTTGGGTTTCCCTCTCCCTCTCCCTCCACCCCTCCTCCACCTCTAAAATAAATACATAAATCTTATTTTTTTAAAAAGATGTATGCAAGGAGCTTCAGTTTGATTGGTTGGTATTGAGAACCCTTCTGGTGAGTCTTATAAAGAGCAAACCACACTTGACCCCACACGGCATGGAGGAAGCCAGCAGCCAGGGAATGGATGGAAAGCTGGGCCTGTGGCCATGTTATGTTCATCTTTCCCCTCTCTTCTCTTGACTCATTTCTTTCCCAGTGTCTAGTAAAGGTTTAATGAATGTTAAATAGAAAAACAAATAAATATTCATGGAATTTGGCGACTAAATCAATCAAGGGAATAAAGAAAATAATTCCTGTATTTTAAAATTTTTCGTAGACCAAGAAATTATCAATGTGAATGACAAAATGAGAATGTTGAACACGGAAAGCAGTTTAGAAAGAACAAAGTTTCAGGGTACCATGTTAAGTATAAATACTATGCTTACCAGCAATTCACTCACATGTGTCAGATTTGCTCATTCATTGCCTAAGAAAAGACACATCCAGCATTTAAACCTGGTAGAAAATGGTGGGGTTTTTTGGTCAAAATTCATTATGTAACTCCAGAAGAATAACGAACAGAGGTGTGCCTTTTTTTTCCCCTCATCCGTAGCTGGGAGGCCTGAGTTAACACATAATAACAGGATGATAACAGCAGCTGTGCTTATAAATATCCCCCTTTCTACTGAAAGAGGGTTGTTCCACTAGATGCAAACCTGGTGTGTAATTATATATTTACAAGACATACATAATAATGGTTAGATGGTAAACAGTAAGGAAGTAAAATAACTGGGGGAAAAAACTGAGTAGTGAATGCAAAGAGATTTAAGAAATACCCTGCTGCTCAGTGTACCATGCACAGTTCTTTATGAATGAATTTCATGTGTGCAAATAAAGTAAGAGAAGTTAATTTGACAGCTAACAATATCAAGTGGAAAAATTACCCTTTAGAAAACTGTGGTGAATTTAGATTTTCTTCCCCCAATTTTCTCAAGCTTTGGAGGGTGAAATTGTAAGGCTTGGGTTTTCTCTCTTCCAAAAATAGAATTATAGTGATTCATGGCTACTGAGATGGTGTGTATTGTGTCGGCTTGGTTAATTTGGAACTCGTTTTCCCAGAATTCCCTGCATTAGCGGAATCTGTACATGATTGGGAAAACAGAGTAGCAGCCATTGACCCCTGCAGGTACTGCCCTTCCACACAGTAACAGAAAGGAGCAGGGGTGCCCTGGTTTTTAACTCATCCTCTCTCTCTCTTAAACCCATTAAGTGTTTCTTCTAGTCTTGTGTCCTTTTAAATTTTTTCATCAAATTACTGAATCTTAGGGGTGCCTGGGTGGCTCAGTGGGTTAAGCGTCTGCCTTTGGCTCTGGTGGTGATCTCAGGGTCCTGGGATAGAATCCCACATCAGGCTCCCTGCTCAGCAGGCAGCCTGCTTCTCCCTCTCCCTCTGCCCTTCTGCCTCTTGTGCTCTCTCTCTCTAAGTAAATGAATAAAATCTTTTAAAAAAAATACTGAATTGTGGGAATTATTTTATTTTTTGGTACAAGTCCTTCTTATCGATTTAAATTTCTCTTTTTTAGTTTGTTAAAGTAGAAATTTAAATAATTCATCTGAAATGCTTCTTCTTTTCTAATACAGGTATTTAAAGATACACATTTCCCTCTAAGACCTATGTTAGCTGATTGTCACAAATTTTGATATATATTGTTATAATCCTAATCCTAATACAACATAGCTATCCATGTATTTAGGTCTTTTCTAAATTCTCTCAGCAACATTTTGTAATTTTAAGTGTAGAGGTCATAAAATCTCTTGCCAAATTTGTTTCTCTAAGGATTTTATGTTTTTTGACGCTGACTTTTAGAGAAGAGGATTCTAGTGGGTTATTGTTTGTTTTGTGGGATTTTTTTTGTTTTGTTTTGTTTTTGGTCTTTGGATTCCTTAGGACTACAAATAGAGTCAATTTTACTTCTTTCTTTCCAATTTCTATCCTTTCCCCCCTCCTTCTTGCTTTATTAGAGTAACTAGCATCTCCACTATAATGTTGAATGCAAGTAAGTGGTGAGAGCAAACATCCTCGCTTCCTTCTCTGGTGTTAAGGGAAAAGTGCTCCATCTTTCACTATTAAAAATGATTTTTGCTATACTATTTCTTGTAGATTTCCTCTATAAAACTGAAGAAGATTCCTTCTATTCCTACTTGTCTATCCATCTTCTATTCCTAGCTTATCATGCATGGATACTGAATTTTATTAAATTCTTTTTCTGCTTCTATTGATATGATCAAATGATTTTTTTTCTCCTTTATTCTGCTAGCCATGGTTAATTGCATCCATCCTTTTCAAGTGTTGAACCAATCTCGCATTCCTAGGATAAACCCCACTCAATCATAATGTATTTTCTTTTTTACATAATTCTAGATTTGATTTGCTAATACCCTGTTGAGGATTTTATGCCTGTGATCAGGAGGGATATTGATCTGTAACATTCTTTCTTGTAAAGTTTTTGTTAGGTTTCAGTGTGAGGATTGTGCTGGTTTCATAAAAGGCTTGGTTCCCTCCTCCTGTTCTCTGAAAGATATTGCACAAGATTGGGATTATTTCTTCCTTGAATGTTTTATAGCATTCACCAGTGAAGCCATCTGTATCATTTTTTTTTTTTTTGTAAAAAGGCTTTTGATTGCAAATTAAGTTTCCCTAATCGCTATAGGGGTCTTCAGATTTTATATTTCTAACTAAGGCACTTTTGGTAAATTGCATTTTTTAAGGAATTTGCCCATTTCATTTAAGCTTTCAAATTTATTGGCATAGAGTTGTTAGAATTAACCCTTTAATATCTTTTTAATGTTTATAGTATCTGTAGTGATGTCTTCTTCTATTTGCAATATAAGTATAGTATTTTCTCTTTCTCTTTTTCTTGCTAAGTCTCACTAGATCAAAGTTATTAATCTTTAAAAAAAACCTGACTTCTAGTTTTGTTAATATTCTGTTGTTCGTCCATTTTATATTTTGGTTTTTGCTTCTTATTCTTATCTTGGATTTAAACTTCTCTTCTTTAGTTTGTTAAAGTAGAAATTTAAATAATTCATCTTAAATGTTTCTTCTTTTCTAATATAGGTATTTAAAGATATACATTTCCCTCTAAGACCTATGTTAGCTGATGGTCACAAATTTTGGTATGTATTGTTATTTTCATTCAGTTCAATATATTTTCTCATTTCTCTTAATATGTCTTATTTGATATAGAAGTTACTCAGAAGTAAGCTATTTAATTTCCAAATATGTATTTTTACAATTTAATTTTTTATATGTGTAATTATATGCATGCTTTACTAATCAGTCTCTTAGTATCATTACCTCATCACTTTACAATTCCTACTTTACAAATATAAACCCCCTATGCAGTATAGTTCCATATACCTGCCACCTCCTGTCCTTTAGAATATTGTTAACATCATTTACTTTGCATACACTATAACACCCCTGTAAAAAAAAATTTTTTGTTTCACTTTAAAATGCCAGTTGCCTTTTAAGGAAATGAAAAGAAGAAATATACAGTCTTGTATATCTATTCACATGTTGCAATTTCTGGTGCTCTTTATTGCCATGGATCTGAATTGCTATCTGGTGTCATTTCTCTTCAGCTGAATGAATAACCTCTTTTTAAGTTTCTTATAGTGAAAGTCTGATGGAACTGAATTCTCTCTGCTTCCCTTTGTGTAACAACGCCTTTATTTTACCTCAGCTTCGATAGACATTTTTGCTGGATAGAGGAACCTGTATTGACAGGTTATTTTTCAGTGCTTTAAATAAATTTATTCCATCATCTTCTCCTTCCATTGTTCCTAATGTGGAGTCAGATATCATCTATATCATTGTTCAATTGTATGTAATATTTCTTTTCTTCTTTGGCTGCTTTCAAGATTGTTTTATCTTTGGTTTTCAACAATTTTGCCGTGATGTGCCTAGTTATATTTATCTGCTTACGGTTCGCTAAGCATTTGAGATCAGTAAGTTGATGCTTTTTCATCAAATTTTAGAAGATTTATGCTATTATTTCTTCAAATATCGCCTAATCTTTTTGAGACTTTAGGCAGGTCCTAGACTTTTGATCTGTTACTCAGATCACTGAGGCCCTGTTCATTTTTCCTGAATCTTTTTTCTCTGTGTTCTTCCAATTGGATAATTTTTATTGATGTCTTCAAGCCAACTAACCTTTCTTTTGGCATCTCCAATGTGGGCAAGGGACCTGAAACTTTCATGAGTATCTAAAAGAAATCTTTATCTCTGATAGCTACAAAGTCAAAATTTCTGAAAATCTGGGTGTCAGAACATTATGTACAGTTGTGGCACACCTTATTCCCAAAGAGAAATTGGAGTTGTAATGACCTGCACTTGAGAAAAACACCTTCACTGCTACATGAAGAAGTCCTCCTTCTCAATTATTATCATGCTGTTCTAATTCTTTCATATGCATAATTATTCCATATGCATAATTATATACCTATTTCATATGTGTGATTATTATTTAAAACTATAAAATACAATTATTAATTTATCTCCACTTATGAAAATTCTGTGTCTTCTTTGCCCACCTGTTACAACTTTTTTTTTAAAAGATTTTATTTTCTTACTTGACAGAGAGAAAGAGAGCACAAGCAGGGGGAGTAGCAGGCAGAGGGAGAGGCAGTGGGAGAAGCAGGCTCTCTGCTGAGCAGGGAGCCTGATGTGGGGCTCTACCCCAGGACCCCGGGATCATGACCTGAGCAGAAGGCAGACACTCAACCATCTGAGCCACTGAGGCATCCCCTGTTATGACTTTCTAAGGCACTTAGAAAATTTGAACATTGGCAGGACTATATAAGTCTTTGTTCACTGTTCATGGGAAAAATAATACAATTTTTAATTTTATATGGTGGATTTTATCCCAGTTTTATCAATATCCAAATATAAGGTTCTATGTGAAAGAGTAACAGGTAAAAGTGGAAACTTTGTTATCTATTATAAAGAGTTTTTGGTGTACTTTCACAAAATTAAAAAAGTGAGTGACTCTAATGACTGGGTCACAAAACCAGCAATTTCCAGTTCTTTGTTTTAACAACTTGGAAGGCCTACTCAAGTCATCAGGTGAGCAAGTATTAAAGACAGTTTGTAGTTCAGTATGGGATAGTTGGTATTTAACCAGGAAGGACTGAAAAGAATTGAGTGACATTGTTAATACCAGGATCCTGAAATCTCCAAATTCTTCCTTATGGTAATTTAAATATTTAATTTCAGTTCACAAACATATTTGATGTCCAAGAAGTATGAAATAATTGCGGAAAAATGCAGTGAAGTCATTGAGAAGTGAAATGGAAATATTAGTTTAGATTAAAAAAAAGAATGACAAAATTTCTGACATGAGTTTATGTGACTTACAAATGGATAAAAATAGAAGAATCACAACACTATAATAACATTAGATACATTTAAAAGTTGAGGTTACAGATTTATTTTAGTGCTGAAGTCACAAAATGCCTGTGTGCCAGTTATCAATTTATTGCCTCGCAGTCCACATTCACTATCTGTCCTGTGATAATGGATTTAGACCCTTTAAGCATCTCTCCTTTGCAGCAAGCGTGACAGTAGGTGTTATCATTAGAGGGAGCAGGAGGAATATTGGAAAAGGAAGAGGCTTTTCTCCCCAGTCCCAGTGCGCTGCTGTTTGGGGTTTTTCCCTACTCCGACTTTAGAGTTGATGTGTATGGGGACAGCCAGTGTCTCTCTGCCCCGATTGCATGCCCAGAACATGCAGTCCCTCAGGAAGATCATGATCCCATGGCCAGCTTGTGACCACTTCACTGTGTTCCTTCTGACATGGGCACTGTACCTGATGGGTTTTGCGCCGCTCCGCCAGCAGACCAGCTTCTGAGGCCGTGACTCCCTCTGCATGTCCAGCCACCAGCACTCAGCTCCTGTAGAGCATGATTTCTCCAGTGCCCTGTCCTACAGGGTGCAGCTTTCTCTGTTCCTTGTTTTTGCAGAGTGCCATTTTTCTGATGCTGAATTCCTTCAGATCACCATTTCTTAAGCACTGGGCTCCTGCAAGGTGTGAATTTTTGTTTCTTTCTTTTTTTAGTACCCAGCTCCTGCAGTAGGCAACTCCATGCAATGTGCAGTGGCCAGCAGTGGCCAGCAGTCAGCAGCAGCCTGCCCTGGCAACTCCTCCAGTTAATTTTTAGCACATCCTTTTTTTTTTTTTAAAGACTTTATTTGTTTATTTGAGAGAGTGAGCACAAGCACAGGGGGGAGGGGCAGAGAGAGAGGGAGAAGCAGGCGCCCGGCTGAGCAGGGAGTAGGATTTGGGGCTCCATCCCAGGACCCTGGGATCGTGACCTGAGTCGAAAGCAGACGCTTAACCAATGGAGCCACCCAGGTGCCCGAATTTTTAGCACATCCTGAGACATAGCATATCCCCATGAATGGCTCCCACCGAAGACTAGGTAGATTCCCTGCAAGTCTCACCAGCTGCAGTGACTGAATGATTTCTGCACCATTCAGTGAGCCCAGCTCTGCCCTCTACAAAGAAATATGTTTCTCAGCCCAGAGTGGGTGAGGTGGGGGGTGTTAATCCTTCCTAAGTGCTCTATTTCAGTCCCAGAGATAAGAGATGATGCTCATGATATCTGATATTCATTCATTTTTAAATGTTTAAGGCTTTTTAACTTATTAGCTAATTCCTCATTATTCCAAATTCCTTATAGTAATTCTTTGTTTTGTTTTTTAAGAATTACATTATTATTCATATTAAGTATCTTAATTTTTTAAAATCTACTTTTTGCATTACTTTTATATTTTGTTTTCTGTGATTATTTAGATATAATTCTGATTAAATGGACATTACTCACCAGTATATATTTTACAGTGAGTAGGCAAATGCTTTACTTCTTGAGCTTTGGGCTGTCAAACTCATCTTCATTCTGTGTTTGCAGTGGATGACAAGTCAAGTGTTCATAGGAATGTTGGATTATATTTATTTCTTTTTTATACATTGTAGAGGTTTCTCTGTTGTCATCTGTCATCTAAAGTTGCTGAGAATTCTGAAGTCATCTTCCTATTTTCCTTTTTAAGTGACCTTCTGTTTCTTTTCCCTGGATGCTTGCAAGTTTCCTTCTTTAAACTTGAAAATCAATGAGTTTACCAGAAAATTTCAATGTTTTATATCTTTATTAATGTTTTTTAGTCACTGAAATACAATGTGTTCTGAATCTATTTAGATTTTCTTTCATTATGAGAAATTTTCTTTTCATTTTTATTGTGATAAGAACACTTAACATGAATACACTTTTAACAGATCTTTAAAGTGAAATACAGTATTGCTATCTCTAGAACTTATTCATCTTTCATAACTAAAACTTTATATTCATTGATTAGAAGCTCCTATGTCTCCCTCCCTGACTCCACCCCACAACCACCATTCTACTCTTTGATTCTATGAATTTGACTATTTTAAGTTACCTCATATAAGTGGAATCATGCAGTATTTGTCTTTCTGTAACTAAATTTATTTCAATTAACATAGTGTCCTCAAGGTTCATCTATATTGTTGCAAATGGAAGCAATTCCTTCTTTTTAAAGGCCGACTAATATTTCACTGTTTTTCAAAATATGGTGTGTGGGGGGGCTATGTGTATATAATCATTCATCTGTCAGTGAACATTTAATTGTTGCCACATCTCAGCTATTACGAATAATGTTGCAATAAAAATGGAAGTGCTAACATCTCTTCAAGACTCTGATTTCAGTTCTTTTAGATAAATACTCAGAAGTAGGACTGCTGGATCAGCTGGTAGCTCTATTTTCAATTTTTTGAGAAACCTCCATGTTGTTTTTTGTAGCAGCTGCACCATTCTACATTCTTACTAAAAGCATACAAGGGTTTCGATTTCTGCACACTGGGCTTCTTTTGTTTGTTTTATAATGGCCATTCTAATAGATGTGAAATTATATCATTATGGTTTTGATTTGCATGTCCCTGATGATTAATGATGCCCAGCATCTTTTATATACATACTGGCCATTTTTATGCCTTCATTGGAGAAATACCAATCCAAATTCTTGGCCTATTTTTTAAATCAAGTTATTAGTTCATTTTGTCTGTTTGTTTTTGCTGTTGAGATGTAGAATTCCCTTATAAATTTTGGAAAATAACCTCTCAGACTCATTATTATTACAGGACACAAAATCTACAAAAATCAGTTTCATTTCTATACACTAATAATAAACTATCTGAAAAGGAATTTAGGAAAACAATCCCATTTATAATAGCATCAGAAAGAATAAAATACTTAAGAATAAACTTAACTAAGGAAGTGAAAAACTTATATGCTGAAAACTATAAAACACTGATGAGAGAAATTAAAGATGTAAACAACGGAAAGATATCCTGTGTTCATGGATTAGAAGGATTAATAGCATTAAAACTTTCATGATAACCCAAAGTGATCTACAGATACAATGCAGTATCTCTATCAAAATCCCAATGGTATTTTTTACAGAAATAAAAAAAATTCTAAAATTCATATGGAAGCACAAAAGACCCCAAATAGCCAAAACAATTTTGAAAAAGAAAAACAAAGCAAAAGGCATCATACTCACTGATTTTAAAATATATTACAAGGCTACAGTAATCAGAACAGCATGGTACTGGCATAAAGACAGACAGACAGACAATAGATAGCATAGAGAGTCATATACAGTCAACTTATCTTCAACAAGAATGCCAACACTGCACAATGAGGAAAGGATAGTCTTCAACAAATTGGGGGGGGGAGGGGAGGGTAGTTGGATATCTACATGCAAAAGAATGAAACTAGACAAATTATCTTACACATTACCCAAAAATCAACTAAAATGGATTAAAGACTTAAACATAAGATTTGAAACTGTAAAACTCCTAGAAGAAAATATAGAGGAAAGCTCCATATCATTGGTCTTGACAATGGTTTCATGGCTATGACACCAAAAGCACTGGCAACAAAGTGACTGGGACTAAATCAAACATACATTCTTCTGTACTTCAAAGGAAACAGTCAGTCCAGCAAATGAAAAGGCAAACTATAGAATGGGAGAAAATATTTGCAAACCATATATCTGATAAGGGGTTAATTTCCAAAATAATTCATATATTATACTTTCCTTTTCAAATTACTGTGTGGTTTCTGTCTACTAAGATGACCTTAGTTGATACAAACTGACATTTTATTTTAAACTTTTAATATGTTTCTATATTTTATATATATACATGTAGTATGATTATATTTTTAATTGTTTCAATATGTAATAGAAGTTTTTCATGTTAATTTTAAAATATGTATGAGAGTAAATAAACTTTCACATTTATTTTATAAGATGTACTAGCAAAATGTTGAAATCCATTGACCTATTGTTATGCTCTGCAATTTAATAGACATTAGCCACATGTAACCATTTAATTCTAAATTTAACACATTAAAATGCAATAAAATTCAAAATACAATTCCTCAGTCATACCAGCTGCATTTCAACTGTCAATAGCCACATATGGTGGCTACCATGCTGAACAGCTCAAATGTAGAACATTACTACCATTGCAGAAAGTTCTTTGGGACAGTACCGTTGAGGAGAGATTTGGGTTTGGCTTTCCTGCCTGCAGTTAACTTGACGTATCTCCAGCATTTTAAGGGCTCACCTGCGTCTGACTTGTCATCATGGGATCCTGCATATATCATCCCCTACCAAGGGTCCACTTTTTCAGCTAAAATGGTAACACTGTGAGTCTATGATCACAGATTCACTGTGCCTACACTAATCACATTGTCCAAAATCCTATACTTTAGATTGGCCTCCTATAACTTTAGAAAGGCCTTAAAAATGGTCAACTAAAGCATTAGCTTGGAGATGATATCCTACAATGTTGGGACATTTTCATTAAATGTGCTATACGTATGGGGCACCTGGCTGGCTCAGTCAGTTAAGCATCCAACTCTTGGCTTTTGGCTGAGGTCATGATCTCATGGGTCATGGGATCAAGCCCCAAGTCAGGCTCCACACTCAGTGGGGAGTCTGCTTGAGATTCTCACTCCCTCTCCTTCTGCCCCTCCCCCTCTTGCACACACCCTCTCTCTCAAATAAATAAATAAATCTTTAAAAAAATATATGCTATAAATACTTAAAACCAAGACAGAAATGACACTTCTCACTATTACTCATTTAGCAGATTTAGAAGTGGTACTTGCAGAGGACCTACTAAGGCATCCACTAAGCTAAACTTATTAGGGCTAGGCTACTATCTGGTCATTTGGACCTTTTTATGCCAGTAGACCAGCAGGTTAAAAAACAGATTTAGTATACTGACAAGGGAAAACAACCCTGATTACCATGAGGGGATAGTGCTATTGTTTCACAGTGGTGAAGGAATGAGTGTTTCTGGAAGTCAGGAGTTTGTTTTCTTGATGCTTCTAAACCCTAATTGTGCAACTGTCTGGCACACAGCTTGACAAGGGCTAAATAATCTGGGGTTCCAACCACTCAGGATGAGTCTAAGTCTGGGTTTCTTCAAAAGCAGACACTGAGACAAGAATTCTTAAGAAAATTTGTTTATACAGGAGATGTTCCTAGGAAACACTAGTAGGGGAGTAGGTGGAATGGGACTGGGAATGGAAGAAGTCCAAGCAATAGTATGATGTCAAGCAAAGACCAATGGAAAGAAACTTGCCATTCAACAGGAAGCAGCATATGTGACATCTCACACTGCTACCTAATAAGGGTAAGAGAACTGGAGTAGCTACATCCTTGAATCTCAATCATTGGTTAAGAGTTGCCCCCATGTGGGTTTAAGTTCCCAAGTACTTCTGAGCTTCCTTGTCTGTAGGCAAAGTGGGTTGCAGCAGCTACTGCAGGTAGCCCAGTGCCAAAGTGATAGAAGTACTGACTGCTGGATGTGAAAGCACACTGAGATGCAGTGTGCACAAAAAAATGATGAAAGGATCCAAGAGGATGTGGACAAGGCATCTGCTATAGTCTGTCTGTGTTACCTCACTGGGCAAATGACAGAGATCAGCAGAAATGCTAGGTGAGACTGTGGGATAATCTAGAACACTGGTGGAGAAGGGAAATGATAAATATCAGTTGTGGACTTAGGACCAATGGCTGTAGCAGAGACTAAAACTTGTATCTTAGATGCTCAATATTTATATTGTCTTTTTTTTTTTTAAAGAACTTATTACCAGGGATGCTGGGTAGTGCAGTTGGTTGAGTATCAGACTCTCGGTTTCCCCTTGGGTCATGATCTCAGTTCATAGGCTCCAGCCCTGCACTGGGCTCCAAGCTTGGCTCAGAGTCTGCTTGGGACTCTCTCTGCCTTCCCCCACCCCCTGCAAAAAAAAAATAATAATAATAATCTTAAAAAAAAAAAAGAACTTGTTACCAGCCACTACCTTCACACAAACGGAACCTAAACATGCGAGTCATAGACTGCAGCAAATACTGTCAGTGCCCCCACCCAGATCCCTTGTCTTTCTACTTAATGTTATCTGGAAAAAATTTAAGTGCCAGGATCTGCAACTATGGTCTAAAGGCTTATTCTAGAGCTCTACAGAGCAGTTCTCCTCACAGGTAAAGCAGGCTGGAAGTGCCGGGAAATTAACTGTTTTTCTTTCTCTCTTGCTAGAAGGAAGCATTCTTCAACCAACATTGGTGCATGAATATCATTTCTGTCTTACCCCACTGGTGGGAAAATTCTGAGGCATGCATTTTTTACAAGTTCTCAGAGTTTCCCTGTGAGATTAAGCTCAATTCTCCATCATGACAGCTGCTTTAATAGTATATCTTCTTTCTAGAGACTTTCCTTCCTGTTCTCACTTTCCTATCCACCTCCCCTCAACCCCAGCCCCAGCCCGATGATGTTTTCCATCCCCTCCAAATAAAGTACTTTCACTCAATCCTTATCTCAGGGTCTGCTTCAGGGGGAATCCAAACTGTATTAACCAGTTATACGATTCTTGGGCCCTTCAAGCAAAAGTCTCTGACCTAGATCAAATATATAAAAGCATGTAAACTCAAGAGAACTCTGTGGGAATAATTTTGAAGAAAGATACTAGAGTGTTACAAATCTCAGCTCCTGAAAAGAAGGGGAGGAGAAGGTTGCTTCCTTCTGTCAGCGATAAATAAAGCTGGGTACTAGTTAACGTGGTAAGGATGGATTTTAATCAGTAACACCTACTTCAATAGGAAAGAGTCCAGCATGAACTGAACTCAACTTCAATTTGTACAGAAGTCACTGAGTGGTTTAAAGAGAGAATGAAGAACTAGGGAGAAGGTAGAACAGAGAGTCAGTAGAGTCAGAAAAATAAAAAATTACAAAAAGCAGGAAGGGGAGGTGTTGGTTCATGTGAAATCCATCTGGATTTGCTAACTACAGTTTATGGAAGTTAGGCTCCTACATGCGCACAGAGTCTGAGAGACAGAAGCCGTATCTTCAGGTGCTGTCTGCAACAAACAGAAGATTATTTTGGCAGCCTTGAATTTCCTCAGGCAGGCACTTTAAGGGTGAGTAGGGTCATCCTAAGGATGTAGCCTTGAGCTGTTAGAAACTCTAACAGTGTTTATTCAAGTCTTCATAGGCTAAGATTGAGTCCTACTCAAGAAGAGGTCTCAGAGAGCCTGGCCAGAGTTTGGTCAAGGAGAGAATTTTTGTCACCTCTTCCCCTAAAGTATATTAAGAGAGGCTACAATGACGGAACGTTGGTATGTGTTGTTGGTAGTGTAGAAGCAAAGAAAACTGAACCACCTGAGCAATCTTAACTGAGAAGAGACTGGCTAGCCAGTCCGTTCCTCTGGAAAGAGGTAGTTGACCTTTTCGGAGAACAACATACTTCAAGTACTTCCCAAGAACCAGATGTGCAACAGGTAGTGCAGAAATGAGAGAAGTTTCTTCCCAATAAAACTGCCAGCACAGAAAGGCAAATGGTCTCCACCAGGGACTATCTGCTTAGAGTCACTGCTGGAAAAGCAGGAGCCATGGAGGGAACAAAAAGTCAGAGAAACAGCATACATAGAAGAGATATCACAGGATTTGTAGTCAAAAAGTTCCCTAGAAGAGTCTCCAAAGAATCCATGAAAGATCAGTTAGAGGTATCATCTGGGTCCAGAGAGAAAGATGGCAGTTTACAACTCATCCTAGTAAAATAAGAACATTCTTCCCTCCTTTTCCTTTTCTTCCTCCATTCCAAACCCAGAAGATTAGAAACAGCAGCTTGCAAATCGGAGAGTTGCCTAGCAATAAAGAGAAAAGAAACCCACCTTATATTTTTCTGTGGTGGGTAAAAAGCTTACAGGCCTTACCTTTGACATGAGCTAGACATTTTATTTTTTAAATCAAAACTGGGTTTTATAATGTAAAGAAAGCATTGTACTTTCTATTGCCTAAGAAAACAAGGAAACCTCATGGAACATGTTATGGGTTGAATTGTGTGCCCAAAATTTATGTTGAGGTCCTAACCCCTGCTACCTGTGAATGTGATTTTATTTGGAAATAGGATTTTCGCAGATGTATTCAAGTTATAAAGAGGTCACTAGGGTGGGCCCTAATCCCATAAGACTAGTGTCCTTTCCTTATAAGAAGAGGAAAATCTCATGTGAAGACAGAGACATAGGATCAATGATCATGTGACGGCAGAAGCATCTGTCATCATGGAGTGATGCATCTACAAGCCAGCGATGGCCAAGGATTGTCAGCAAACCACCAGAGGCTAGGAAGAGTTAAGGTAGGATCCCCCTATAGGTTCCAGAAGGAGCGTGGTCCTGCCAACACCCTGCTTTTGGACTTCTGGCCTCCAGAACTGTGAGACAATAAATTTCTATGGTTCTGAGCCACCTTGTTTGTGGAACTTTGTTATGGCAGCCCGGGGAATTAATACAGTACCCGCCAGAGTTTCAAACCTTAGCAGAATAAAAACTTCCCTCACTAAATAAATGTTAAAAGGACAATGGGAACAATCTGAAAGTGAAATTAAGAAAACAATTCCACTTAAAACAGCATCAAAAAAGTCAAATATTTAGGAATAAATTTACAAAAGCACTACAAGACCAGTATACTAAAAACTATAAAACATCGTTGAAAGAATTAAAAGATCCAAATAAGTGGAAAGAAACCCCATGTCCAATCACTGGAAGACTTAATATTGTTAAGATTGTAATATTCCCCAAATTGATCAACATATCCAATGTAACCCCAGTCAAAACCCAGCTGACTTTTTTTTGCAAAAACTGAAAAACTTATCCTAAAATTCAAATGGAAATGCAAAGGACAGGAAGAGTCAAAACAATTTTGAAAAAGAATAAAGTTGGAGGACTCACAGTTCCTGATTTCCAAAGTTACTACGGAGTTACAAAAGTCAAGACAGTGTGGTACTGACATGAGATTAGACATATAGATCAATGGAAGAGACTATAAAGTCCAAAATAAACCCTTCCATTTATGGTCAAGTGATTTTAGACAAGGGTGCCAATTCAATTCAATGGAGAAAGAATAGTTTTCCACAAATTGGGCTGGGACAACTAAATATCCATATAGAAAAAAAGGAACGCAGTTGGATTCCCAACCTTTCATTATTCTGTAAAGTTAACTATCGCGTTAGGTAAAACATCCCAACAGTGAAATTTGAAAGCATCTCAAAGGTTAGGCAGAAGAGGGCTTTTCTTTTATAGAGAGGAATAAACAAGGCTAGAACAAACTGGGTGTGGAGAAGTGGGATGACCAAGGGTTTGGGGGATCAGACAATAGATCTTAGATCAGAGAGTTTTTTACCCTGCGGTTGGACTATTCTCAGGAGGCATCCATGAGGACTGGCTCAGGCTGAGAGTGGGTCAAATTTCAGAGGCCTTTGAGAAGAAGAAAAACTTACCAAACTTTGGTTAACAAGCATTTTGTTTTGATTGATCAGTGGAGACAAAACAGTTCAGTTAATCATTTGTGGAGCAAAGAATGGAAATTTGGAGGGGCTGTATCTGACCTTGTCACAGGTCATTAAGGGGGCATCTATAAGACTTATCTAAATCATATGGGAATAAACTGTAGTAAGCCATTTCCCATGACACAAAAAGGGGTATATTCCTTATGTTGTTACTGTTTTTCAGGAGCAAGGGTTCAGGTAAAATTCAACACTCATTATTATAAACAAAGATTACTGCTTTCTGCAGCCCAGCAAAAGTGAAAGGGATAAAGAAAAAATTTTATAGCATTCTGAGACCTAGAATCCCAATGGGAAGGTATTATAGACAGGGGAAAGAAATGAACAAGTCCTGAGATTAGAATGGCTAAAGAATGCAGTCATGTGCTATCCCTAATTCTTACACAAGTCAGAGAACCCCAAAATCTGTAAGAGGAAACAATCCAGTTTCAATATATTAGACACAGAGTAGAGACATGCCCACTAAGCATTTGCATATTAAACAGAGAAGAGGCTATCAACCTGATTTTCAGAATTATATCTAGGAGGTAAGGCCACTATTATTACTTGGAGGTCAAAGGACATGTCATCAGCCTTGCCAACGCCATTCATTTATGCTAAATCTAGGTAGCTCTCACCCGTACAATGAGTAATAATGATGAAAATAAAGAATATAAAAGAAAATGCTATAGCATAAGAGCAAGGAACATGCCCTAAAGACACAGATGAAAATGAAGATCATGTCTACAAAAATGACTTTCTTCTAGAAAAGTATGAAAAAAATTTTAAAGAACAAAAATCTGTTTGACATTCTTGACATTTTTTTCTTGACATTTTTTAAAAGCAAGTTAAAATTCAATAAGCTTAGCCTTAAGGATAATATAAAAAAAATCATAGACAAAAGTAGAATTTCATGAAAAAGAAAAAAAGGGAATTTAAAATTCAATGACAATTTAAATGTTCATTGAAGTCTGTGAAAATAAAAACACAGCCTAAAATTGAATTGCTAATGAGAAAGACAAAAACACAAAACTCATTCAGATGCAGAGAGAAAATGCAAGAACAAACATAAGTAAGAAATTATTTTAAGCTAGGAATTACAGATGTCCGAATGGAAGAATAATATTCAGATACTTAATAGAATGAAATTTTTCTAACTTAAAATCAGATTCTTCAAACCAAAAAGGCTCACTGGATTCCACAAAATTTTAGTGATACAGGAAGGGTAAAACCTGGATCTAACCTAGCAATTTTTTATTTGAACATGAATTTTGTTTTAATCTTGAAATCATCAAAGCAGAGGAAACTAAAAAAATGATGAGAGAGAAAGAGAAAGAAGAAACAAAATGGAGAATGAGAAAGGGGATAGATGATACAAATGAGAGTGGGCTTTGAGAGATGATGAGAGAGAAAGAGAAAGAAGAAACAAAATGGAGAATGAGAAAGGGGATAGATGATACAAATGAGAGTGGGCTTTGTTATAGATGTGTTGTTTATATTTTACAAGAACATAATGTACAGTTACACGATAACAAACCTGAAAATTCTAATATAACAGACATTTTCGTAGGAAAGAACCAACTGAAATACATATCTTAAAAGGTTACCTCCAAATAAAGTTCCTAATATAGCTAGAAATTTAAACAAGCTCTTTTAAATCTGAGTAGCAGAAAGTTTTAAAAAAAAAACGTAATAACATCTAGAGGCTAGAAAATTAAGGAAAACTGCTCAATCCACTTGATGCCTGAACTTAATACCACGTACATATTCACATGCACCAGTAACAGATGAATTTCATCATAAACACAGTTAATATTTAGGAATGCTTCTTTTCATTGCAATTTTTTCCCCAGAAGCCCTGAAACCAGAAACCAGAAAATAAAAAATGACTGATGTACCCTTTGGCAAAGAGGATAGAATCATCAGAAATAAAGGGGCAAGTTTGGTGCATGCATGTTCATTGCATTATATTTAACAATAATAACAAAAATTGGAGCCAGGCTAAATATCAAACAATTAACATATACAATTATTATTTTTTATTTTTTTGGCAAGAGTATTACTTTTTATCTTCATTTGTAAGGTTATTATGTTTCATATGTTTTCTTTTATCAACATAAAAAAATCGAGTTTCTGAAAGTTTATGACAGGAAGTGAAACACAGTTCTAGTGATTTACAGTTATAGATGCTTTATCTGCAGCTCACACAGACTATCTGTAGCCTAACTAGTCTACGTGCTCACTAGTCGGGATGCGGGCGAACCCATCCCCGTTCTGGTCTTGAACTTTTGATCCATAAGATACAGGTACTTGATCATGAACTTTGGCTTTTCTACTTCCTCCAACCTCTGCTTGCTAAAAAATTTTGCTATATTTAATACTAATCAGAAGTACAATAATCCAGTCTTGATTAATTGCATGGAATAAGAGCTCTGGGGAGTGAAAACATGTAACTAGTCAGCTACAAATTGGTCTATGACTTCATGATGCCTGTGCAGATATATTCACATAGCCACACACAGGACAGCCTGACCCAAAGCTATGAGGCTGCTGCTATTACTTTGGCAAGTTTTCCATCCCTGTGACTGCCCAAAGCTCCCACTGTATTATCTTTTATGTGTGTATCTTAAGTTCAAATTGAGTTATTTATGTGTCATTCAAATCCATCTCTTTCAACTAAACTTATCCCGCTCTGGAAAGAACAGTAATCTATTAATTAGTACAAGGTGAGATGAAATGTTTGCTGTATTAACTATGCCATGGTGCCAGCATTTTAAACCATGATGAGTTCATTTGCTCATAGAATAAATTCCAAAAGGCAAAATTTTAGCCAATATGTTTGAGATGTGTGGTCCTTTCTGGCCGGATTCTGGCACACACATACACATGCACACATGCTATTTTAGTATAACAGACCCTATAAGTTATATGTAGGGGACAGTGGAGGGCCAGTCAAACCCCCTTTTCTGGGCCAGCACACTCACCTCTAGCCACCGAAAGTGCTGGCTCCCAACAGCTCACAGCTGCATCTTCCCTCAGTGAATTGGCCTTAGCTGTTGGGAGCTAAGGAAAGTTATGTCCCCACCTCACCATCCAGCCTCACACACAAATGCAGAGCAATGAATAATGATAAGCCACCCGCCTCGCCTTGAGGGAAGATCTACTTTGTGTTATAGTTTATGCTCCCCCATGCACTCCTTGTAGGCCAGGCCAACTCTGAGCTGAACCTGAGACTATATCCTTACTTAGTTCTCTCCCCTCTATTCTGCGTCACTCACCACCTTAGAGGGTTTTCCTGAACACCACTCTTACAATAAAACACATGCACTTCGGCATAGGGAATATGGTCAATAGTACGGAGGTAGCATTGTAGGGTGACAGATGGTAGCTATGCTTGTGGTGAGTACAGCACAGTAAATAGATTTGTTGAATCACTACATTGTACACCTGAAGCTAACGTAACACTGTGTGTCAACTATATTTCAATTAAAAAAAAAGTGTGTATCTGAATCTCCATCTCAAGATCTGTTTCTAGGGAACGTAACCCAAAGCTATATACTAGCTTTGTTCCGGGATAGCTTGACATTTAACGTCATTAATTCCTGAACTGACTCATCTGATAAAAACATCACAACCATTTATCAATAAAAATAAGAAAGAAATGAAAGCAAACTACAGGAAGGGATGGGAGATGCATGTTTCAATTTTGTGACTGTTTTGTTTTTGTCTTTAAATAAATATATCTATTCCTGAGTGATGTAGATGACGCTTCAGGCTAACCCTCAGCTCAGTATTATTCATAACCTTTGTGGCTTTTTTTTTGGTTTTGGATTATTTTTCACGAATCTCCTCCATCCAAATGCCTATTCTAATTACCAAGCTGAATGTATACATACTTTTTACAATATTTGTCTGAGAACATATATCTACCCTTTTGCTGGATCACTTCTCTAAGTCTGTTGGTAAATTTCATGTTTTTATACATTTAAAAGACTGCACAAATCCACTACATATTCTTATTGAAATGTAATCTTTGCTTAGAAAACATCAGTGAAAACAGAGCGACGATGTGTGTTCATAATCAACTGGGGAGGAAAAAACCTCAAGCATTTATATTTAGACTAGAAATGCATGTGCAAGCTTCAATATTTTCAGAGGTATTTTCCTCTGTTTTCAGCTTCTTTGTTAATGAGCAAATAAAGCATCCTGTCACCTAAAATATAAAGGTAAGGGATCTGAAAGCAAGACGTGCCGCGTGAGCACTTTTCCTCGCAAAGCCAGAGCCGAATCTACAGAGAAGAAAGGAGGCTGGTAATGAGACATAAGTAGTTGTGAGAAAAGACATCACAGGCAGTTTCCTGACAGAAAGACTGAGATTTAATCACCCGAAGCTGCTTTTGCAGCCGCTGCCGAGGCGGGTTAGCTTCAGCGTGAGGGAGCGGGATGCCTGTCAAGTCTGCAGTAAAGCAAACGGAATTCCTGCCAACGCGCCGCCTCCGGACAGCAGATGATCCGCAGACACCGTTTATTTCACTTCTGCACATTTTGATCTTGTGTTGTGTTATCTATAGAAAATACCGAGCCTCTATATCACTACAAAGGGACGTTGAGGGAGAAAAGATTGTTATTAAACCTATGAAAAGGGGGAGAAGAGAAGAAAAGCTTCTTTGGAGTTTAAACTACTCCACAGAATCCTACTGCTTAGCAGATCAGAGATTCATTTGAATCATAACTTCAAAAGCTATTACATTGTACAGGCACATAATTAAAATTTTTTATTTGGAAAGAGGGGTGGGATAATGAGCCCACACGTCTTGTGTATTATATAGTTCCATATGTAGGGGAGTCCCTTAAGCTAGCCAAGCCACAAATGCTACTTGTGTGACCTTGGGTGACTCCACCTCTGAGAGAGTGTGTGGAGAGTGGAATTAAAACAGGTACCGCATAGCAGAAGAGAGGAGCAAGTAATATATTGTATGTAAAGACCCTAAATAGATTAGCCCCCTTCCATTCCATGGAACAAGAGTAAATTCCCAGATTATCAGATCTTAACGCTCTGTATCGCCTTCCAATTCACCATTATCATCATAATTGTTCAATAAATATTTATTAAAATAATGTGTAAAATAAAAATAATGACCGTATGTCCTTAACGTTCACCCCTGCTGAGAGAATTTGAGGCTACACAGATAACTGGAAGAAGACGAGAGAAACACTATCACAGTATTGGGAAAAGGGCTAATTAATTATAGAATTTTCATTAATTTCAGAAGTCATCTGTCCTGATACATTATTGCGCCTACAGGAATAGAATTACATGAAATTTGAGGCATTCAAGTAATTGTTACAGGAGTTACTTCTTCAGCCCTCGTGAAATTATAAAAATAAAATCATGAACATAATAGCTACCAAGTACTGAGGTGACACTGTGTTCTCTCCAGAAGTACTTGTAGTGGGTTGAATTGTGCCCCCACCCCACCTAAAAGATATGTCTACCTGGAACCTCTGAATGTGACCTTCCTTGAAAAAAGGGTCTTTGCTGATATATTAAGGACTTTGCAATAAGATCATCCTGCATTAAGGAGGAGCTAAATACAATGAAAGGTGTCCTTAGAAGAGAAAAAGCAGAGGGAGATAGACAGAGACACACAAGAGAAGGCCCTATGAAGACAGAGACATTGATTGGAATGATGCAGCCACCAGAAACTAGAAGAGACGAGGAGGAATCCTCTCCTAGAGTCTCCAGAGGGAGTGTGGCCCTGCCAACGCTTTGATTTGGGGATTCTGTCCTCCGGAACTGTGAGAGAATAAATTTTCCTTCTTTTAAGCCATCACATTTATGATAATTTGTCAACAACCTAGGACACTAATACAGTACTTTAGTATTCTCATAATAACTATAAACAGCTGTACTGTCCCATTTCCTATACTAAAAAAACTGTGATTCAGAAAGGAAAGTAACTGATTCAAGGTCACTGAGCTGGCGAGCAACTGAGCCAGGATTTGTACTGTCCGGTTTTAAGGTCTTTTTTTTTTTTTTAAGTCAATTTTAAACCTCTTTTTTGAAAGCTCCCTTCCTTCTTCTAACTCCATAGCACGAGCTCTCTCTCTTTGGCTTTTTTCTTACCATTTGCTTACCATTTCTTGGCAAAATTGTTTCTGCTAAGCATGCATTAAGTCCTCAGATTGTTAGTTCACACTGCTTGATGTCAAGAAGCTCCTGAAGTGGGTTGAGGAGAAAAGAAACATTGAGCATCTGCTTAGCTAATGAGCAAACTTCCAGAAGGTCATACCTAATGTTGGCGTGCATCTCCGAGTCCGAGTCCAGGAGATGTTGCTGTCTGACTCTCTATTGTTAGTGCTGAAACTTAGTAGCAGCATTAAACCGTCTGTCTACCTCTTACTTATTCATAGTTTCTGAAAGGAGCCTCTGGGTTCCTAGATGATCGTTCCCAAGGATCTAGGGGTGGCCAGATCATCTTTGAGACAATTCTGACTGGCCCCACTCGGAACAGGCTGCTGTGTAAAAATAGGGACTGCCAGGGGATTTTCCCAAGACAAAAATCAGGCCTGCCAATCACCTCCAGCCCCAGGCATCCACGTCCACTTCCACGAGGTCAACTGTCACAGATGATTTACAATGATGAGTCTGAAAATGTCTTCCTCATCTACTCCTCTATATTATATTCTCTTCCTTTTTCTTCACATCTATTTTTAAAAACAGATTTCATGAGGTTTAATTTACATATAATAAAATTAACCCATTTTAAGTCTACGTTGCATACATATTGGCAATGTCCACAGTCAGGTGACCACCACCACAGCCGAAATATAGGACATTTTCCTCACTACAAAAGTTTCCTCGTGCCCTTCTGAGGTCAATCCCTCCTCCCCATGCCCACCCTCAGACAGTCATCATCTGCTTCTTGTCCCTATGTGTCTATCTTTTCTAGAACTTCACTGAAATGGAATCATAGGATGTATAGCCCTTTTTTGTTTCTAATTTCTTTCACTAAGATAGTGTTTTCCAAATTCATTCAAACTGCAAAATGATTTTGCATTGCTCAGTAGTTCATTCCTATTTATGGCTAAATTTCCATTGTGTGGATGTACCAAAATTTGTTTATCCATTTGCCAATTGATGAACATTTGGTCTGTTTTCAGGTTGGGGATATTACAAATAATCCTATTTCATATCTAATTTTATTTGTTTATCTTACTTTTCTCTCTTATCTTTTCTTCTATATCCTCTCTTCTTCAAGACTGTCTTTTTCTTTCCTATCCCAAACAGCACTAACAAAATAAAGTTTGAGAGGTCTGTGGCAGTGATTCTAAAAGTGGTTGTCACTCAGGAGATTTGTGACACTACCTGGAAACATTTTTTATTGTCAAAACTGGAAGGGGAGCTGCTATTGGCATCTATGTGGTGCAGAACCCAGGGATGCTGTTGTACATCCCATAATGCACAGGATAGCAGGTCCACAACCAAGAGCTATCCCAGTCAAATGTCACTAGTGCGAAGACTGAGAAACTAAGGACTGTAGCTAGCTAGCTAGCTAGCTTTATACTAATGATCTTATAAAGAAGGACTTTCCATGAAACCTATTACTTGGTAGAATTTTAAATTAAAATGTCTTCCATCTTTTTTTTTTTTTTTTGTAAGAAAGAGAGAGAGGGAGCATGTGCACAGCCAAGTATATGTGTGTTCGGGGCAGGGAGTTGGTTCAGAGGGAGAGAGAATCTTAAGCAGGCTCCATGCCCAGGACAGAGCCTGATTTGGGGCTTGATCTCACAACCCTGTGATCATGACCTGAGCTGAAACAAAGAGTTGGAT
Source organism: Ailuropoda melanoleuca (assembly GCF_002007445.2). Lineage (NCBI taxonomy): Eukaryota > Metazoa > Chordata > Mammalia > Carnivora > Ursidae > Ailuropoda > Ailuropoda melanoleuca. Next base: position 14,986,404 of record NC_048228.1, on the reverse strand, counting down.
GCTTAACCAACTGAGTCACCCAGGCATCCCTGTCTTTCATCTTTCTAAGGAAAAAACCCTGGAATTCAAGGAGTAACTTTTCATTTTCACATAAAGGCTTTGGAACAGTAACTGAATCTATTTCCAGTAACAATACACAAAACAATACCTGAATCGCTGGACAGATTAGTTTTTCTGTTCTGGAAACCAAGCACCAAAATCATTTAGCTCCCAGGTGGAATTCTTAGTTGGGGCAAGTGTGTCAGGACTTGGGGGGAGAGGGCTATTTTGTCACGGACTCCACCAGCTATAAAGGTTAACAGTGTTACATTATTTCCTTTCCTTCTCCAGAGTCTACTCAAATATTCTTAAATCCTTCTACATCAGATGCTTCTAACTTCTAGCCTCAATATCTCACCAGTTTGCAGCCCCAGCAAAATAAAGACAAGCCAATGAAACAATCCTCAGCTTAAAGAAGTGACCACTTAAAACAATGACTGAATCATACTTTAGAATAAGCCTATTTTGGTAACAAGTTCTGGGAGTATGAAATCTTATCTGAATCTGGCACAAAACATTTAATTTACTCAGAAGTGTCGTTAGTCTTCAAACTTTTTATATAATTTCTGCAAAGAGCATGGATTTGAAGCCAGGCAGATTTGAAATTTATTCAAAACTCCAGTACTTGGATTTTATACAAACAAGGCCAAATCTTCCAACCTCTCTCATCATCATCTGTAAAATGGAGAAAACAACAGCTAATTTAGAATTTGTGTAAGGTTTAAATAATACATTGTATATACAGAGATTGGCACATAGTGTGCCTCTCAGAAATGTTGATATCCTTGGTGCTTTCAGCTGTCAGTTTCAGACTAAATGCTTTAAAAAAGAAAAACTAACATTTTCTTCAAAAGACAATAAATATTAAGATATATTTAATATTTAAATGTTATGTATGCAGCATGCACAATGGAGTATATTTCTTACCTAATATTCATGAAATATAAGAGTTAGACTGATAAATAGTACAAGAGAAACTCTCATGAGGCATGCTGACAGAACTAAATAATTTGTGGAAGAAAAAAGTCACAGGATCAAACCACCTTAACCTAACTGAAGTTATGCATATTTTTAAAAATAACTGGTTTGTGATAGTAAACTAATTTATCAGTCCCTTATTACTGAATGTGTTCGTAATTCATAACGTATACTTCACCCAAAATGAATTATCAAAAACAAACAAACAAACAAACAAACAAACCTGAATTAACCAAGGTGCTTGAAAGGCAAATATACCATCTCTTTTTTTTTCATGCATTAGTCTCTTGTATCTCCCTACATATATTATGTAGGAAGATATATATATATATATTTTAATTTTAGATTTATAACTCACTTCTAAGTCATAGGACCATTAGAGACACATTTTACTTGTAGGATGTTATAGAAAACAAAATTATAATTTTCTAATTTGGAATGTAAATGTCAATTCCCACTTTCAGGGGAAGTAGAATACCTCTGTATCTGCTCACTAACTCTACACATTAAAAAAAAAAAAAAAAAAGAAGGAAGAAACAGAGAGAGGGAAGGAGGAAGGTGGGATAAAGAAAATGAAAGAAAGCGAAATGTATTCCCTTCACACTGAGTAGCAGTCGCAGTAAAACATCCCAGGGTGTGGGGAAAACACTTTGCATCCTGTCTTCCAAATCCCTGATTCTCCCTGATACTTGGGCTTATGCTAACACTCCTGATACTAATCTATTCAATGATGTTTAGAGACCCGGTCGGCTCCCCTCTCTAGGAAGAAGAAAATGGAAACAGATGTCTTTCTTCACGCAGGGATTCCCAAGAGAATTACATTACTAATGAGGAGAGGTGGAGCTGGAAGAAGAAGAAAAAAGGCTGTGCCCAAAGGCAAAACTGTGCAGTTGGACTTTTATTTGATGATCTCCAAGAAACCAAATGCTCTGTTGGAACAATAGAGAAGGCCATTCCTCTGTGGAGAATAGCTTTTCCAAATGTTTCTCAAGCAGCTGACTCCAGATGTATTTTTAGCGAGTCTAGTCTAAACCAGCACTGCTGCTTCTTGATTGGAAGATGACACTGGCTGTCATTTCAGGGCATCTTAACATGCTCTCCTAGGACCCATCTCAAGGATTTTCTTCTCCTACTTTTGAAGAGTTATGAGACAGTTTCATGTGAAATTGAACTGGGTATTAAAAGAAAAAAAGAAAAGTAGTGAGAGTGCTTGAAAAAAAGAGAAATGAACAACTAGAATAAAGAATGCAGATGTACACCCACATGCAATTACTTAAATTTATAATATTGAAAAATGTCGTCAATGTGATTACATTCACACAGATCTAATCCTGTTACTCTTTTTCAATTATTTCCCATAACAAACTGTACTCTGGCTTAAAGGATCGTTTCGTTACATGTCCCTAACATCCATCTAACCGTATCTTTCACCCCTCCTTCTACCCTATGTGCTCAAGTAATTTAAAATCACCTGTAGTTCCCTGACAAATCACTTAGGCATTTGCAGGCACTTCTGCCAGGATGCCAACAAATCTTCTTTTATTAAAAAAAAAAGAAAGATTTATTTTATTTATTTTGAGAAAGAGAGAGAGTGCGTGTGTGTGGGGAAGGAGAAGCAAAGGGAGAGAAATCTCAAGCACACTCCCCACCAGAGCAGAGTCCGAAGGGGTTTGATCCCATGACCCTGAGCCAAAATCAGGTCTGACCCCACCCAGCTGATTTAAGCTCCTATTACTCTGTACGAGTTTTTTACTGTGCAAATAACCCCATTATACACATAAAAAAATGTTGTAATTGTCAAGGCGATTAGCTCCCGACTGGATCACAAACACCACTATGAGTACAGAAACTGTCTTTTCCTCATCATGAGCACATATTAAATGCTTGTTGTCTAAAAACCTGAATGAGGGGCGCCTGGGTGGCACAGCGGTTGAACGTCTGCCTTCGGCTCAGGGCGTGATCCCGGTGTTATGGGGTTGAGCCCCACATCAGGCTCCTCCGATATGAGCCTGCTTCTTCCTCTCCCACTCCTCCTGCTTGTGTTCCCTCTCTCGCTGGCTGTCTCTATCTCTGTCAGATAACTAAATAAAATCTTTAAAAAAAATAAATAAATAAATAAAAATAAATAAAAATAAAAACCTGAATGAATAAATAACTAAATGAATGAATGAATAAATTAACTGTGACTAGAAACAGAGATACATTCTCATGAGTCTTGAAGCACCAAAAAAAGTCAAAGTAAGAACAGGATCAACATTGGTTTTTAGTCAGAATTACATAAATATAAACTCAATGACCCCAGTACTAAATCCTATTAATGCAGATGGGAGTCATTTTCACAGTTATACAATTAAACAAGTGACAATCATACAGATAATCTGTCTTGTCCCTGTTTACCCACAGTCTCCAGACTTCTTGAAACTGTGCTCCCTAGGGTTTCAGAGGCCTCCACTGGGGAGAGGCCACATGGACTTTCAAACTTTCCTCTAAGCCACAATACCTTGTAGCATCTCCCCTGCCTTCCTCTCTTGCCCTGGTTTCTCCTTGGCAGTAACTTTGGCTCTCCCACCTGGTGGAAGGTGCTTCAGTGCAATTCCTGATGGCGCCCCCCGTGAGAAGTCAAGGAGGCTGCTGTCTCCCAAAAGCCTCTAAACCACCAATCTCCAAGAATCAGAAAGACACTAATAAGATGGCCCTGCTCCCTCATTTACCCTTTTTTTGCTGTTGGAACGAACCGAGGCAAACTATTGTGCTACTTGTCATCATACATGAAAATGTTTTTCATGAAAATAGTGCCTCGTCCTCTGCCTCTTCTACAGGTGCTCGGGAAGATGTGGAAGGAGCTGGGGAGAGGACTTGACTCTTCATGACTCCTCCATTGCTGTCTTCTGTCCTTTCTCAGGGATCCTGTGCACCAACCTCTCCTTTCATCTCTCAGCCAAAATAATCAGGCTGCCATGTAAATAGACCGCTAATTACCCATAATCACAAATTCCTCAGATAGAGCCATGGAAATCTGAATTCTCTCTGGGTTCAGCAAGGATTCTGGCTGCCAAAGATTAGGCTGATGTCATAATTTTAGAATATTACCTCCAGGGGTGCTTGGGTGGCTCAGTCAGTTAAGCATCGACTCTTGATTTCAGCTCAGGTCATGGTCTCAGGGTCCTCAGACCAAGCTCTGCATCAGGTTTCCTGCCTGGCAGGGTAGTCTGCTTGGGGATTTCTCTCCCTCTCCCTCTGCCCCCCTGGAATAAATGAATAAATCTTAAAAAAAAAAAAAAGAATATTACCTCCAAAATGGCATTGCTTCTTTCACACATTTTTTTTTTTACGTGAGAGAAGAAAATAAACAAGGGTAAACTTGAGCAACAAACTATGGATACTACATATTAACTGCCCCAGGAGACACACTTGTATAGCACTAGAGATAAGTTGTTTGAAAATGAGAAGATAAGCTAGGTAGGCCACCCAGAATTAGAAATGCCTACAACCATGGAGAATGAAAGTTTTAGAAGTTCCCATACACCTAAAAAAATGCTGGTTATGTTGTAGTCATGACTACAGAATTGGTTTTAAGTCAATACAATAAATTAATGATAATTTGCCTCAGTGAACACACTTCTGCAATCCAACTGATCAGTGACAATCCTTCTCTTTTGAAAGTCAGCCACTTACCTCAGTGAGCAAGCTTCGAAAGCCAATCTATCAACTACAGTGGTACCCAGGTAACAATGTTTCTATAACTGACATCAACCCATTTCTAAACTCCACCAACTCCTTCATCTGATATTTCCCAAAAGTCCTTTACACAATCAGTTCAATGTTATCCTCAGAGAGGATTATATCTAACCAGCATAACTCTCCCTCACTTAAGTAAACAATAAATTCAGCAGTGTGTGTGTGTGTGTGTGTGTGTGTGTGTGTGTGTGTCTCCAGATATTAAGTGGTAGGCTCATCCTTTCGTATCACCATAAACACGTGCCATTGGTTGGGAAAGCTGTGTGAAGGAATTTTAAGAGGGGTGGCAATAGCTAAAAGACAGAATTTTACTAACATTGGACCTAGCCATGAAGGACAGCTGTGCCTATCCCAAGCCTTTAGGAGTCACTTCCTGATTTTAACTCTAATAAACTTTTTAACCTTGTGCAACTTACATAAATTTTGTTAACCCTTCATTCATCATCTGTAAAATAGACATGACACTATCTCTGTGTGTTAATATGATTTTAAATTACATAATAGTGGTGTTATAAATGATAAAGCACTCAAAGGTTGGTAAATACTAATTCATACAACCTCATTCACTCTGGGAGCATGAAAAAGGTATAAAGAAAAAAATAAGTTTTCCTCTCTGTCCTGTCTTCTCTTCTTCCCTTCCAGCCTCCAGATGCAGTAAATGTGAAGTATCTATTGTACTTTTAAATTATACTCCTATACTAACATGTATGTGTGTGTGTTATTTTTTAAAGGGTACGCAAATTATATACATATTATGCATCTTGTTCTATTTTTCATTTTACCATGAATCTTAAAGATCATTCCACACACTATCTACAGAGATGTTTTGTTATTCTTCAATGGCTGCTTCACACTCCACATGATAGTGTTCCGTAAGTTATTTAACCTGGGGTATTTAGGTGGTATCAAAAATTCTTCAGTTAGGGGCGCCTGGGTGGCACAGCGGTTAAGCGTCTGCCTTCGGCTCAGGGCGTGATCCCGGCGTTATGGGATCAAGCCCCACGTCAGGCTCCTCTACTATGAGCCTGCTTCTTCCTCTCCCACTCCCCCTGCTTGTGTTCCCTCTCTCGCTGGCTGTCTCTCTCTCTGTCGAATAAATAAATAAAATCTTTAAAAAAAAAAAATTCTTCAGTTAATGAAGTTAGAACTGTACACACAGTTGTGCACACAAATTGTACATATAAATTGTAGGAATCAATTTTCAAAGTAGAATGTCTGAATAAAAGAGTATATACATTTTAAACTTTAACAGATATTGCCTAGTATCTCACTAAAGAGCTTTAACCAGTTCATACTTCCATCAATAAAAGAGAGAATAAATCTGCCAACAGTTTTCACCAACTTTGTTACTAAAATAGTGTCAATTTAAAGTGCTTTTTAATTTAATATTAACTCATACATTTATTATGTGTAAAGTTGTATGCCTTTTCTTTTGCTCAAAAATCATTTTTATTCTTTTCCCTATAAAATCTGGTCATATTTTCAAAAACATGGTCTTTTACTCATATTTTAATTGCCCTTAGTAAATCTGTAGGCGCTTTTTCTATATTTTATGATTAGATCATCCTCATATATTTCCAAATATTTTCCCTCATTTGCTATTGTCTTTTGACTGTAAGTATTATTCTATGATTAAGATTTTTATACATTTTAAACAATATTTTATGGCTTTAAATTTTTTTACATTGTTTTCATCTGAAACAATGTTTAGCTTTTCAGATGAGGGTCTTTGTTTTTCTGAATGCAGCCATCTTGTCCCCAAATAACAATAAATGTGCATCACCTTTACCTTTCAAGATCCCTCCCTAAAGAAATGCATCTTGATCAGGAATATGTGATGATTTACAGTTGTTACTGTCTTGTCCTGAAGGGTGGTGGTAGAAGAGAGAGTCTCTTGTGTTTGCAAATGCCGTCTCTTTCCTAGTCTTGTATGAAGAGGTCATTTACCAGCATAGACTTAGGCAAAGAACTTACAGCATTCATACAATCAGTTTTGGGCTCAACAAAAACACTTATTTGGGGCCACTTCTTTAGATATGGAAAAAAGTTTATAGCTCTGAGACTAGAGAACTTTCACAAGGATACTTTTGTGAGGAAGCATGAAGCACAAAAATGGCAACAGTTTCAGTCATGAAAAAATGCAACATCAGAGAAAGTTCCAAACTTCCTGGTGGACTTTACCATTTGAGGCACAGGAAGGCTGGCAAGAGGGTGAGGGCTAATGTATCTCAGAGATATGTCTGAGCCTGGCTTCATTTGAGCGTGGTACGTCTGTTTGGGGAGGGAAGGGTGGCATTGATGGAAACTGACGGAGCAGAGCAACAACTAGGAGCCACCACTGAGGGGCATTTATTAAAAGTCATCGGTCAAAACCATTTAATATCTTTTCCCTTTGAATGTCTATCCGACAATAGGACTGCCTACTCTATTCCTTTTATTCCTCCTCTTATTCCAGTCTGAGACACGTAACTGATTCTCAACAAGTGATTGCAGGTTAGCCAGTGATGTTTTTCTCTCTCTCTAAGAAGAGAGAATCATGCAAAACATTATCTCACTTCACACATAGCTTTTGGGATCATATAAATAGAACCTAATTTATTTAGCTAATAAGGTTAGTGGCACCATGAAAATTAGAATCCTAACGCCATTCAATCCCTATTCTCAAACCATCATATTATAATTTGATTTCTTTAAAAAGGATTTTTTTTGTAAATCCTTGATTCATTTTAAAGATATCTAATATTTCTAGGTCCCAATTTAAGTCTCCTTAACTGCGTTTTTACATAGTGGGGATAGTCTCATGATCAAAGCTTGTGTTGTGGATGCTGATATATTAAGCTATTCTTTGGCATCTCCCATCATCCTTCCTCGTAATTTTATCACGATTTGTAGAACTTGGCTTTGTAATTTCTAAAAACAGAATGTACTTATAAGTTATGTTATTTTTAACTGAACACCTGAAGCAAAATATAAAGCTGGCAAACAATGTTATAAAACTCAAAGTGTGCAGAAAATTTAAGCACTATAATTATATTAGGGATGTCTGCTCAGGATGCATTTGAAATGACTAAAGAAAGGAGTATGTCCCGTTTCCTAGTGCAGTTTGCTAAACAGTTACTTATACACCTGTCTCTTCCTCCACCACTATAACCACAAGGCAAAACTCAACAGGATATGGTTTTTCTGATTGTTCCCTCACCCGTAAAGGCTCACTGCTTCCGTTCAAACACAGGCCGTGGGGCCCTGATTTTCTCAGCATCAAGGAAAGGTAGATCTTCTGTGGAAATATTCTGTAACTTTCCCAAGAAAGTGCAAGAATGTCTATGACACATAGAGAAAATTTGTTGCCCCCACAGCTGACTGATTTAGTTGGGCATTTAAGTGGCCTCAGGTTAAAAGAAAAAAGATTGAGAAAAAAAAAGAATATGCTGTAGATTCTAATTATTCCTTTGCCAACCAAACCATAAACGGGAACTATACAAATTTATCACCTGATAAAATTTCCCCTTCCATTGAAGTGTAAACCTAGTTTTAACAGCCACTGTGTTCTAAGCTATTGGCTCCAAACTGTCTGAAAGCAAAGAAAGTCCAGGCAGAGGCACAATGCTTCGTATATGGTGCAACCTTTGTGTTCCAGCAACTTTGCATTAGCCAAGAGCCATCCCCAAGTGGCTGTCAATGCTTAATAAACACAGACTGGAAACATCTGTAACTCCCCTCTTACTGCCTCCTACAGCAGTATGAAGTCCTCTCTACAAGGGCAGAGTCGAAAAAAATGAAAGCTGGCATCACAACTTGGAACATAAGCAAATCCAAAATTTAGTTAAAATGATACTGATCAGAGAAAGCTGTTTTGTCTTCCTCTTCCATTCAGGGTGATAAATGTACAGGGATTCAACAACATGCCAGAATACACACTTGGGAAACAATATGCCAAGGTTAGGAACTCAGTCACTCCACAAATTTTTTTTTGAAAACTTACTATGATACTAGGCGCAATGATACATACTAGGGAAACTATGCTGGTGATGTACTTGTATGATAAAAGACAAAATTCACTAGTCCTCACAAAGATCTAGTGCCATCTTGTCAATCTACAGTCAACCCAGATGCAGGCTGATGTTACACAAACGAACAAAAATGACGACAATAATAATAACAACCAAAATTACCACTATTCATTGTGTGGGTGATCACCATGCGCTAAGTATTGTTGTGTTCAGTGAGAATATATCTATATATCTATATGTAGATATATAGATATTCTAATTCAATTCTCATATAACTTCATCCTGCTTCCACAGCACACTACGTCAGTCCACGTTATCACTCCAAGTCCCTCTTCTGACAAGATTAACTTATCAGTGATACAACCTTGTCCTCTGATATGTCCCCTAATACCTCCTGGACATTTAAGCAGTCACACAAATAAGTCATGCTTGTTTTCCCGAGCTACCCATGAAGGGAGAACTCACACACTGCCCCTCGTGGTCAGAGGAGCTCTCACCAGCTGCTCCAAGTGACTGGTGTTGCCACACTATGACCTCCCGCGAAGACAGAGCAGGAGAGGGTCAGGATGTGAAAGCTGCATTGGGAACTCAGATACAGAACTCTGCATGTCACTCTTCAAAACTGTGAAAGAGATATTTATACCATGCTTAAATAACCAGAAAGGAAGAGGAAAGTATATGTGAGCAGGAAAGAAAAGGAGAGCATCATACCAAGATAGGTGAGATCCCAGAGTACTGCAGCCTTGTGAGGACATGGGTCCCAAGTTGGCCCACGTGGCTAAATGCTGAGGCGATCCCTCAGTGATGAGGTTTCCTTCAGGGCATCTCCTACCTGTACTGACCCTAGAGCCTTGTTTTCATGTAAATCAGAGACACAATGAAGGCTCACTGAGATCCAGGCAGTCTGCAGAGGTGGGACACCAACCATCTTGAGTCATCTTAGTACTTCACTTATTGCATCTGACATCCAGAAACCAAAGGCTCAGTGCCACTGCTCATGGGATACATATCATAGCTCTTGTGGTACAGGAATATGGGGTGATTAGCTAAGTATCGTCCTGTAGGCCTCAGGGGAAAGCACACTTATGCTTTGGAACAAGTTACTACACTTCCTCAAGAAGCAAATGAAAAGTCAGCCAGAACCACTCATAAAGCTGTGAGAATGGTCTTATCAGATACAAAAAATGATGGGAGCAAGTAGAGGCTTGACAAGGGGGAAATGCCTTCCTTTGAGAGTGTGAGAGTCTGACGCAGGGCTCCCCAGGGCTATCGAGAAGTTTGACCCTGGACGGTGGCCAACTGTTCACCTCCACCAGTTAATACCAAGTAGCCCTTATTTATGGGTCTCAAATTCAGGCAAGCGTTCTCAAACTGCACTCCCCGGAGCTGTGGGGCTCTGACAAGGTACGTTGAGGAGCAGCCAACAGGGATTTGGCAGGATAAGACACTGACACAGGGAGTCTTTGGGCTTTCTATTTCTGTTTCCAACAGAACAGCTCCACTCTGCATGTTTTATATATTGGGATTCACATTTGGAAAAATGGTTCAACTGCTTAAGAATTTTTGAAAACCACTGGCTAAGGGACAATGTCACCATAAAAGTTTTTAGAAAGGAAAATGTAAATCCCCTGACACACACATTTTGTTAATGTGTTCTGCATATCATTTAGTATAGTGAGTCATTCCAACAATTCCCAAGATGTGACTTATAAACCACATGACAGCTATAGTTGCATAGAAGTTATATAAACTTATCTGTTTATACAGAGAGACAGAGGGGGAGAGAGAAACAGTCCTCCTTCTCCAGGAGACTGTGAAGTATGGGGGACTACTCTCCATTTGGGGTAGTGTGTCTTACAACAAAATGTGAGGCAAAGGAGGGCTGACGGAAGGTAGGGGTTGGTTTAAATGTTTAACAGCAGTCTCTGAGGGTTTGCTTTAACACATAAATATAAATTGTGAGTCCTCATAGAGGTATACTAAAAAGAGTTTATGCCCATGCTGAGAGAACAAGGGGACTCTCCCAAGAACAGAATTGTGAAGATCTCTAGCATGTGAGAATGAAGTTGTGAAGAATGAAAGAAAGTGAGGATTAGAGTTCAGAACTAGGAATAGTCATTGGTGGATAAAAAAAGAGAGAATCCTCTAAAATTGGCAAAACTGATGTGAGTTGGGCCCATGCAGGATTACGTCAAGTAATGAGAGGTTTACTGTAAAGATAAATGTTCACAGGAGGACTGCAGGAATCTCATGGGAATCTCGGAGGACAGAGTGTCACAGAGACTGAAACAGAAGTGGGGGCTCCGACAGAGTTCTAGGGAATACATGGATCTTCTTTTTACCTGGGAGGCAGGAGTTTACTATCAGCAAGAACACTCATCCCTTTTAGCTTATTTTCTGATGGCTCTCCTGTCCCACCACTTTCTCTGAATGTTTTTTTTTTCCCCCAACTTCTGCTTCAACTACCCCATCTGGTCCAGATTTCCAGTTGCAATTCTGAAATTCACAAGAGGAACAGTCTAATTTTCCCAGCCAATCCTTGTTTGGGCAGAGTTTTCATGTGTCAAATCACCTCATGGGTAAACCTAGGGACCAGTCAAGTGCTTGCTCCAGTCAGGCAGCTCTCAGTGAAGACTGCAGGCGGAGGGAGGGGGTGAGGAGAGGTGTAATAATGATAGAGACCATGGCCACCCCTATCCCTAGAATGATTTGGACCTCCTTTTTCTCAGGGGCTGTGAAAGAGGACCAGTATCATGGCTAACCTAATATCACAGTGGTGGAAAACAGAGAAATAAGATTCAAAAAGGGGAGAGCAGGAGGAGAGCGAGCATATCCAGTGTGCTGTAAGGGAGAGTACGGAGATGAGGCACCACAGGACCTACATCAAGGCCAGAGAAAAAATGCGTTAGCTCCAAGGAAAACTTAAGAGGAAAGTCCTGAATTGGGACAGTCCTGAATTGGTGAGAAATATGGCCATAAAGTCGGCTCCATTAGTTGATAGGAAGATTGAAAGAGAGAGAGAGAGGTAGGTAGGTAGATGAATGCAAAACTAAGATGTCATTGTGGTCCTAAAAAAACAGCTAAATTCTTGCCAGACATTTTGTCTTCATCAAGTATAGTTACTTGCATTAGCAGTGCCTCCTTATGGACCTGAGTAAAGTTTATAGGATGCATATATTAAGTAAGAAAATACATAAGGAAGACAGAAAAATCTATATTAAAACACTAAATTTTCAATGAAAATTTTATTTTTTAATTTTTTTTTTAGAGAGGGAGAGTGAGGGGAGGGGCAGAGGGAGAGGGAGACAGAGAATCTTAAGCAGGCTCCATGCCCAGTGCAAGCCCAACCCCAGGCTCGATCTTACAACCCTGAGATCATGGCCTGAGCCAATATCAAGAGTTGGATGTTTAACCGACTAAGCCACCCAGGCGCCCTTCAATGAAGATTTTAAAAGCAATAAATAAGTCAATTTACTTTTAAATTAAAAATATACAATATAAATAGAAAAAGTAAAAGTTTAAAAAATAAGCAAACATCCAAATAGATTAAAGGTATATTTTTCTCATAAGCCAAATTTAAACCTATTTCTGGAAAAGAGCGTTGCTTCTTAAATCCACTTCTCCCTTTTACTTTAGTGACAAGGATACGATTTTTGGATGAGCACGCTGCTGCCAAACCATAAGATTACAGTTAGTGTGACCCTGTAACCAGATTTTAGCCAATAATACATAAAAAGTATTGTGTTCGACTTTCCATATGTATCCTTATTGGGGAAGTCATGGGCTCCTTCCTATCATCTACAATGCAGACGTAACAGCAATCACCTACTGTGTCAGGGACCCCAAACCACTCTCAAGTTCAATGATTCACCCCAAAACTCATAGGACCCAGAAAAGATGGGATACTCATGACACAGCTTGTTGCAACAAAAAGATACGGAATAGATACAGTAAAAGAAAAAGACCAGACCCAGAGAAGTCCCATGGAAACCAGACATGAGTTTCCAGGTGTCCTTTCCCAGCAGAACATCAGAGACAGCATTTCATTCTCCTCATGCGGTGTGGCAAGTATCAATCATTGCCAACCAGAGACTCTCACCTGTGTGGGTCCAAAGTTTTTGCTAGAAGTCAGTCAGAATGGGCTGAAACACACAGGCAGCTAACTTTAGCTACTCAGTCTCCAGCCCCCACAGAACTCAAACTGATTGTGTGGCCCAGGGCCCCAGGGGGAATAAATCACACTCCTACCATAAGCAATCCGGCATTGCCCAAGGTTGCAGGGACATTCTTATCAGGCAGCATATGCCAAAGGCTCAGTGGTTAGTATCTCCCAGGAGCCAGTCAAGGCCAGTCTTTTCTTTATAATGTGCACGGTTTGAGTCCCTCCAGACAGTTGAGTCAGCTGCACTGTCAGCACCCCACACCCACTGAGCTGACCCTTTACTGCGCGCTTACCATGAGATGACTTAGGAAGGATACACACACAGAGAGAAGGAGCTGGGTCATAATACCATTGGGTTGCCACTCTAGAACTAGGTCACCAACCTCCTTTCCTCATTTATATTGATAAGATACACACTTCAGTTTAAGCCACTATTTGTCAGGCCTTTATTTATTTATTTTTTAAGATTTATTTATTTATTTATTTGAGACAGAGACAGAGCAAGCAAGCAGGGGGAGGGGCAAAGGGAGAAGGAGACAAACAGACTTCCATCTGAGCAGAGAGCCTGACTTGGAGCTCCACCCCAGAACCCCGACCCCAAGACCTGAGCTGAAATTAAGAATCGGATGCTTAACCGACTGTGCCACCCAGGCACCGCATCACGGCTTTTTTACCCACAGTGACACCTAATTGTTTCTACCCACAGTGACACCTAATTGAACCACCACAGGGCTCTTTTCACAGCTTTAGGCTGTTAAAGCTTAAAACACCCTCTTGCTTATGAAAAACCGTTAGAACCTTCTTCTTCTTTTTTTTAGCTGAATTCACAATGACGAGATCTCCTCTAAGCACTTCAGAGAACACATCTTTATTTGTAGTAGTAATTGTCACAGTTGATTCAATAAAAGAACGGCCATTTATAAATTTAGGTTTTCTACATGATACACAACAATGGGAACTGATTATCTAAATGTTACAGCTGTTTGGGGATCGCGTGTGTAATAGCCAGTTTAGGTTCTCCTAATCTTTATTTAAACTGCAGTTCCCCAGTCCCCACACTCTATTCTGTCACTCTCTTTCTTTTTTCCCTTTTCACTCCATAACATTTGTGACTGCTATGACCCTAATGTTTGTGTCTCTGCAAAATTCCTATGTCGAAATCCTAAAGTCCTATGTAATAGTATTAGGAGGTGGGGCATGTGGGAGATGCTTAGGTCATAAGGGTGGAGCCCTCATGAATGAGATTAATGCACTATAAAAGAGACCCCAAAGAGATCCTTAGCCCCTTCCACAATGTTAGGAGGATACAGCAAGGAGGTGCTAGCTATGAACCAGAGAGGAGCCTTGCACAGGAGGCAGGGACCTGGATCTTGGACTTTCCAACTTCCAAAACTGGGAGCACTATGTTTCCATTGTTTATAAGCTACCTCGTCTGTGTTGTTTTGCTATAGCAGCCCTAACAGACTAAGACAGTGACCAAATGATACACGATCTATTTCATTCGTTTGTATACTGTCTGCCTCACTCCACCAGAATGTAGACTCCATGAGAGGTGGGAATTTTGCCTATTTGTTCACAGTTGTATCCCCAGCATGCAGAACAATGCCTTATGTATAGTATTCACTCCAAAATACTTGTTGAGTGAATGTTTAATAAATATTACTTTCTAATTCATATATACTGTAGGAAGTTAAAAAAAGAAGCAACCCTGCAAATACATAAAAAAATTTAAAGGTTCTGTTTTAGTAAGAGATCATCTTAACAAATGTGTTGCAGAGTTATGATCAATGGGTAGCATATTCATAGAATGCTATCATTTTCCTACTTATCTTTAGAGATTAAAAAACATTAATCTTCCTCAAATGCTGAAACGAACTGTTCGCTTTGTGGCATAACACAACTTGGCAACAAATATCTTGCAAATTTTTTTGATTACATGTAGTACCAAGTAATTGAGGTTAATTTTTTTTAATTACAAAAACAAAAAATGAGTTGCAAAAGGTTGAAAACAACATCACTGTCCTTTTAAATATATTTGGAAAGCTGAGGGGTGCCTGGGTAGCTCAGTTGGTTAAGCATCTGTTTTCCTCTCAGGTCATGATCGTGGTATCTTAGGACTGAGCCCCCTCAGACTCTGCATTCAGCAGGGAGTCTGCTTCTCCCTCTGACCCTCACCCCACTCGTGCCCTCTCTCTCTCAAATAAATAAATAAATATAAACAAATAAACTATTAAATATAAACAAATATATACTATGAAAAATAAATATATACTAATAAACTATTAAATATAAACAAATAAATATAAAAATATATATTTGGAAAGCTGAATCTTTCATATAAATTACACGGTAAGTGGAATGACTACAAATTCTAACACAATTTTAAAACACTTTCCATATTTTTCTTTAATGGAAAAAAAAACATCACTCAAGCAACAGAATATTATGCAAACTGAATACCTTTAACAAAAGGGATAAAAAAGGCTTTTTTTTCCTTAAGATTTTATTTTTATTTATTTGACAGAGAGAGAGAGACAGCAAGAGAGGGAACACAAGCAGGGGGAGTGGGAGAGGAAGAAGCAGGCTCCCAGCAGAGGAGCCTGATGCGGGGCTCGATCCCAGGACTCTGGGATCACGCCCTGAGCCGAAGGCAGACGCTTAACGAATGAGCCACCAAGGTGCCCCCCAAAAAATGCTTTTTTGCAAGAACACCTATCTTGCTGGTCTAAAAGCACTTCATGAAATAATAGGACGAGATGACACAAACACCTGCTTTTATAGTTAACATTTATTCTAAAACACCATAATATGGTTTCTTTTATTTAGAAAAGTAAAATGTGGTGATACTTCCTAAATTTCTATTCCAGTATCTTTAAAAAAATAGGATATGAAAATAATTTAAATTTAAGTGAAGCACTCAAGTGTAGGCTTAATAGTGAAATTGATTGAACTGCAGAGTGATCGAGTTGTATGATGAGAGTAATAAATTCTCCTAGAAGGAAAGAGGAACTAAGAAAGGAAGAGAAACTCTATATTATTTAATGAACTAAAGGTTAAGATAATCAGATATTAGCAATATCAGAAAGAGAAGAGGAAAAAAGGGAAGGTACTATTTAAAGAAATAATGAAAATATGTTTCTAAAACTGAAAGAAAGATGACAGAACTCAAACAGAAATAACCAGTTAATAGTGACAATATCGGATGATTTGGGAATGCCGTCCCGTGCATGCTACTTCATACTACAA
>NC_048228.1:14947708-14970131 GCF_002007445.2 Ailuropoda melanoleuca | reverse complement strand
TAATAGTGACAATATCGGATGATTTGGGAATGCCGTCCCGTGCATACTACTTCATACTACAATATACAAATGTACTAGAAAAAGTAGTTTTGACAAATGAAAGGTACTACAAATATAGATGAAAGAGGTACAATCATGGAATTTTCACTTTTTTATAAAAACCATCATTTATTTCATGCTATTTGCTATTTTTAAAAACAACCTTCAGGCACATTTTGTAGCACTAATAAATCGACATGTTTATAACTTTGATATATTCATTCTGACAATCTTTATTGTCATTCTTCTTTGCTTAAAGATTATAAAATTTCAACAAAACATATAACTGCTATTTTTTCTCTTTCTTAATTTGACTTGATTATGTGCAGCATTTCAATTTGAGATGGAACAATGTTTCATTTATAGGCTCTTTTAGCTAGTAGGAATTGCAAGTTTAATGCAATAAAATTCCAATGTGTGTGGTAGACTTAATACCACCATATTAGCCACTCCAATAAAATTATAAAATTTACTTTAAAATTTTCTGGCCACTTCTGGTGGCTTTTTTCCCTTCCCTATAGAATAAAAGATGTACGATTCCTCCAACATGAATTTTCTTTATAGCATAAACATATCACTAAAAAACCCACTGTAAATAAAATTGTATTAATATTTATAAATGTAAATTTTAATTATAAAAATAATACAGTTAAATGTATATTATTTAAAAACCAAAAATAATTTTTTAAAAAAACATATTCTCATCATCCAAAGATAACTAAGTTTCTCATTTTGGTGCGTAGCGTTTAAGTGCTTTGGATTAAAATTAATTTTTAATTACAAAATCTTAAAGTGCTTTTTCTTACTTAAAAATTTAAAGTGAACATTTTCCTTTGTCATTAAGCATTCTTCTAATGAGTTCCTTATAGGATTTCTGAGAGCTAACACACTTTGTCTGGGTTGGTGCAAATCCTTTAACAGTCTATCACTTTTGTATAGTCATAACCATTATTGTCTTAAAATATAATTTATTATTACTTTCCTACTAGCATATAACTGCATTGGTCATCCTTGTATTGTCCATGTCTACAACATATTAGGAAGATAAGCCTATTACAGTTTTTTTAACTAAACTGTAATAATTATATTATAATGATGTCCTTTGATATAACTATTTCTTCTTCTTCTTCTCCTTCTTCTTCTTCCTATTATTATTATTATTATTTTCTTGTTATGGAAAATTTCAAATAAATAAAATAATGACTCCCATGTTCCCCTCACCCTGCTTCATAATTATCAACTCATGGCAACCATTTTTACCTATACCCTCCTCCAATAGCTGTGCCAATTTTTTCTTTTTTAAAGATTCAGTAGTGGGATAATTTTTTTTAAGATTTCATTTATTTATTTGAGACACAGGAAGAGAGAACATAAGCAGGGAGAAGGATCAGAGGGAGAGGGAGAAGCAGACTCCGCTCCTCCCCCACCGGCCCCTCCTCTCCCTGAGCTGAGCAGGGAGCCCAACAAGGAACTCAATCCCAGGATCCTGAGATCATGACCCGATCGAAGGCAGATGCTTAACCTACTGAGCCACCCAGGTGCCCTTGTACCAATTTTATTTTGAAGCAAATCCCTGAATGATATCATTTCCTCTTTAAATATTTCAGTATGAATCCTTAAAGCTTAGAAATCTTTTAAACATAGCTGCAGTACCATTATCACACTAAAAATAATTTGATATTTATTCCTAACGCCCTTTAATATCCAGTGAGAATAATTATTTCTTCTATTTGTCTCAAACAACATTTAGTAATACACATTAATATTACTACTACTATTAATATTATACCAGTATACCTAGCAGAGACCCTCAGTTCTAAGAAAGTTTTGAAGTAAATGTAATTTACTTAATGATATGTAAATATCATTAAGATGAAAAATCAGAGTTTAGGGAAAATACATTTTGTTTACTACTTTTACAAGAAGACACTAAGAAAATAGCATTTAAGTTTGAATTCCCATGGTGTCTTTTATTTTGTTTTTGAGAAAAACTAAAACCTTCAGGAAATTATTGACGACTAAAAGACTTTACTGTTGTGCTCGGTACTCCAGAGCAGACTGACCAGGCTTGAACCAGAGCGCTGCTCTTCAGTTACAGGACATTAGACAAGTCACTGCCCACCTCCCACCTATGAAGGGGATAAGTACCACCTGCCTCCCAACACTGCTGCGAACAGTAAATGATTTAATGCAAATAAACCATCCAGAGAATCCTGACACTAAGGCCTCAATAAATGGTCACTGTTACTGCTATTGTTTTAAAGAGAAAGGAAAAAGAGAGACTGTAGAGATAGCGGAACGTTTTTCACTTCATGAATTAAATTCTAAAAGACTTTCAAAGCACGCTGAGGAGGAGAGTTGGAAAATTCTTGTTTGCAGAGGCTTCTCAACATTACATAGAAATTTAAAACAAATACTGATGCATAGTCCTTAGGTAATTATGGAACACAGAACTATCCAATAATTTCACATAATTTGAAGATTAGCAAAAATAATAATAATAATAATAATAATAATAATAATAATAGGTTTTTGAAGAGCCCTAAACTATCATCTGACTCATTTTACTGTTACATAAACTTGTTTATTTTTTACTATTACAGAAGGACTTTGGGTTTTATCTTGTGGTTTATAGTGTTTCCTTAAAATCGACTTGTGCCACTATAGACTGCCTCAACACAAAATAGCTTTCAGAAGTCAAGAGAGGGAAAAAATCATATTCCCTTGCACTTCCGAGGAGAGAGAAGCAACGTGAACTATATCACCATGGGCACAGTAAGATTGGAGTGGGTGGTCTAATATATGTACCATGAGGTACTAGCAGGAGAAAATAGGGAGAATAGGGCAGCAGGAATATTGGAAGAGATAATGGCTAGGAATTTTCAAAAATCAATGAAAGATGACAACAAACCATAGATCTAAGAAGCTCAGAGAACCCAAACAGGATATAATTTTTTTAAAATATGAGACACATCATAGTTAAACTACTGAAAAACAAAGATAAAAAAAGAAAATCATGAAGGTAACCAAGTAATAAAGAAACATTACCTACAAATAAAGTTTTCAACAGACTTCTTATCATCAATAATGTAAAACCAGTTATCAATGACGTACTGAAAGAAAAAAAAAGGTACTAATTTCAAAACAGAAATCCTAACCCAGCAAAAATATCTCACAAAAACAAAAGCAAAATATGACTTTTTCAGATAGGCAAAGGTGAATAAAATGCATTGCTGGAAGACGTGCACTATAAGAAATGTTACAGGAAGTTCCTAGGCAATGAGTCTGATCACATTAAAATATATCTATATCTATATATATCTATATCTATCTATATCTATATAAATAAGGTGCTACAGAAATGGTAACGAGGATATATATTTATATAAAGCCATTTTAATCTGATTTTTAAACTCTATCTTAAAAATAATCGACTGTATAAAATTAAAATAGTAGTAATGTTTGTGAGATATATGCATATGTAGACGTGAAACCAATGACAAAATGATCACAAATGGGGAACACTCAAAGCAAGGAGAACGTTATACAAGGAATATCTAATAACAAACTATGTAAAGCGCTATGAAGCAGGCATTCAGGGTTTTTTCCAGGGGCTGTTGTTTATGATTTCACAGCATAGGCTAAGGATTTTAAACTTTATCTCAAGAGCATGGGAAAGTTATTAAGAAACGATGAGCTAGGACTATCACAATAAAATTTTCATTTTAATGGGGTTACTCTAGTTACCCCCTAAAAAATTGCTTGATAGGGCACAATGGATTCAAAAGCAACAGGGAGGCTTTTATATGGATTTACTTTGTTCTACTTTTCCCAAATACTCTTTTGACTTTCTTCTGCCAGGAAATTACCTGTGAGTCATCAGAAGAGTCTTGCATGACACAGAGGAAAAAGAAACCTTGTACTTGTCCCTCTGTTACTGGGGACATTGATTTTACCTTCTTAATGTCTTTCAAATCAGTCTATCTACATGCCCCCCCCCCCCGCCTCCTGCACCCATTCTAGGCCAAAACCTTGTTTGGTTCTTATACTTTTGTTATATGTAAATGTATTTGCTTTGATATTTCTAATTCTCTTAATTTATATTTCCCTCTCTTTGTATTTTTTGGTCAGACCAGCCAATGTGTTTTTCCTAGAATAAAGAATCAACCCTTGATATAATATCACAAAGTCCTGCCGATTGAACCCATTATATATTTCTTAAGAACTTGCATTTCTTCTCATCGTTATCATTAGCACACTTGTCCATGCTACGACCACCGTGGAAGCCCCCTACCAGCACTGCAGCAGCATCTCCCCCTGACCTTCCTCCAACCATTCTCCACATTGCAGGCAGTTATCTTTACAAGAACATAATCTGACTCTGTCTCCAGCCCAGCTTAAAACATTTCAGTGAGTTTCAATTATGCACTCATAGGAAAAAGGTAAACCTCTAACATGGCCTACAAAGTTTTGCCTAATCAACACCCCCACTGGCCTCTTATCTCCAGCCTCATTTCACTCCATGTTCCCCGCTTGTTGTCCCCAACTCATCCACACTGGATTTCTTTCAGTCATTTGTATTCAGCCTGCTTCCTTATCTCACTGGACCTTTGCAATGTACTTTCCTCTGCCCATTTTGGTTGGATAATGCCTACTTTTCCTTCATACTGTAACTCATCCATTGTTCCCTCAGAGAAATTATCCTAATCTCTTATTAGGTCAAAGCCCCTAGAATAGTCTTTCTTGGCACCGTGTACTTCTTCCTATCATGTGTCATAATCACAGTTTTACAGTTTTGGTGGGATGATTTGTTCATGTCTCTCTGCCTCACCAGATGGTAAGCTCTGTGAGGGCAGGCTCCTACTAATGAGGTTCCCATTTTTCCCCCTGGACTTAGTAGAGGACCTGGTACACAGTGGACATGCAATAAACTTTGGTTAAATTAATGGTGATATCAACAAATCTATGAAATTGTGTGATGAGATGGCATGATACGAATGGTGAACACTTTGAGTGTGAAAATAAATGTTTTCCAGCTCTTGAATATTTTTCTAAATAGATTTCTCTCCCCTTTCTTCCTGATTTCTTTTTCTGGTACCCCTAATAACTTTTTACTGAATGTCTTAAAATTCATTCTCTAAATTTCTTAACTTTTCCCTACAATTTTAGATCTCTTTGTATTTTTGGTTACTTTCTGGGAGATTTCTTTGATTTCATCTTTCTAGACTTTCAGAATAGACTTTTTAGGTTAGTTATATGTTTTAATATGTAGGCATACCCTGATTATCTTTGTGGGTTTTCTTTAATTTTTTATAAATAAGTATTGCCTCCTTTGACATTTTCTTCTACTCCCTGAATTGTCTGTTTTCTCTGAGTTTATTTTCTATTGATTTGGTTTGGGTTTCAGTATTTCATGCTGGAGCCATCTCAAATGTTTCCTTTTTATTTATTTAATCTCAAAATATTGAAGGGATAATAATGGCCAGACTGGAATTTCTGCATGCACGGGTGCATTTTGTTTAGTGGAATGCAGCCCATTTTTTTACATATCCCCAGATGTCGGCAACTATATGTCTTTTTCTGAGGAGCTATATGATGTCTTAAGGGAAGAATCTGTTGAGTAACTTTAATCTACCAGCAATGCTGTGCCGAGAGACAAGTCCAAAACGTACAAGAGGGCTAGGTGGCCTTATCATTCAGTATGCGGAAGTTACATAATCTTCTCTTTTCAGTACGCCATCACTTGCTTATATCCTGCTATGCCTGCTGTCCCTAGTCTGGAGTCTCTTGGTTCAATTTTTCCAAACAAGAAACTTCCAGATTCCTGCCAAAATCATTGAGAGACAAGTTTCTATCTGCTTAGGAAACAGAAGGGGACCAGGATGCCTAATTGACTTTTTTGGACTTTGAAACAATCCCTCGTTTTTCAGCCTTCATTTCCTACCATTGGAACATTTGACTATAATCATCATACTAAATTTAGGCGCAAAGAAGAGAAAATGAGTGATACCATCATTTAAAAATTTTATTTTATTCTATTCTGAGATAAAAATGCCTTTATAATCAGTAGTTTCCTAATAAAGCTTTTCTCCCTAGTCCCACAATCACAAGCTCTGTTAGAACTGACGTACACAGAAGTGCTCCACACCTTCTATGACAGTGCTGCATACTACAACTCAGCTACTTCTCTGGCAAGAGAAACAATAGATGCATTAAGGTTTAAGGAACTCTAGAATTAAAGCCCTCGTACCTAGGATATTGTTTTCCCCTTGAGAATGAAGGTGGATCAGAGAAAGATATCAGACTGGGAACAAAAACACCTACACACCGTTCTACCTCTCTCAAACAGTACTTTTGTATTTTTAGACAACTCACTTAACTACCCCAACAACATTAGTTTTCTGATCTTCAAAGTGAGGAGATTGGATTAGTGATCTCAACAACTAGTGGCCTTTTTCTGTCTCTAACATCATTAGGATTGACTAATGCGACATGATTGTACTTTGAATAGAACAGAATAATAGAGAAAAACTACTGTACTTGCAGCAACACTTTAAGGAGGTTTGACTCTGACACTTTCTGTAATTAATTGCCCAGATTAATTACAGAGTTACCTAAAAACAAAGATATCAAAACAAACTCATATTACCAGATAGAATTAAGGATACTGAACTTGTAAAAACCGAGACCCTTTAATTCCTGGCCCTCCTTAACTAACAAGTAGTTTAATTTTTTTTCTTTTTAATATTGACAGGGCATCTGTGAAAAGCAGGGCTGGTTTCTTTATATGTAGGCAAATAACCTCTTATATTTATACAGTACTTTTATGGTTTTCAAAGCATTTTTACATGCATCTTCTATCTAATTGCCATAACAACCTCAATGAAATCGTAGAACAGGTACTGGTAGGGTCCTCATTTCCTAGACGGCAGTATGAGGAGCCCCTGAGCTTTGTGAAGACAGTAAGTAGCAAAAACAGGACTTTGAACTTCAAGCATGGTTTCCATATCTTGTGCTGCTTTCCCAGCAAGTCTCTAGAAGGTAAGCACACTATCCTTATAAAGAGTATATCTGGTTGGTTTATTAAAGACCAAAATTAACCAAAGATTACGAACTAGTTAGTATTGGATCCTGTACCTCAACATCCTCATTCCTATGTGACATTCAGATTTCAAATGTAATTTTCACTTCACTACCTAAATCACCAAGTTCAATTACACTGTCCGGGGTTGGTGGAAGTGAAAATTAAGTTCATATGTATAAACTTTGTTCTACCAAGCTTGGAATACAGTTAGTTACTTCATCCATTTGCATGAAGCCACACATCCTGCTTTGTAACTTCCCAGTGTCCTAAGTCTCAAAAGGGTCCTTAACCACTTGTTAGGTAGAATGCCTCATGCAGATCTGTAATCCATTCAAAGTGTTATCACAGTACTGGGGATTGTCCCTCAATGCCACCAACCACTCCACTTTCTGGAGCTGAAGGATCATACCCCTTTTTTCCCTCAGTTAGTTCTATAGGCTTTAGAAGCACACAGACCATCTTCCTGAACAGTCCATGATGACTGTTGAGTGTGGCATCACTTTCATTCCAAATAGATGTGACCCCCGTACTCAGAAGAGAGTTCTCATTTGTCCTGGGAATAAGTCATTGGAGAATGCGTCCCTCCTCAGAAGCTTAAGCTGTCAATGTCACAGAAATTATTTTGATCCAGAATTCACTGAGGCAAGCAATGAATTGAAATGGATCATTTAATCCCACCTCCTGTGAGTAATTTCCAGCCACAATTAAGATCCTGAAAAATCAGTCCTTCATAATCAAATTTACAAATGTAAATTTTCATCCTGTGAGATTGCCTAACAATCTAGGGAATTTACTGGCTTACATAAACGGAACCATCTAGAAATATGACTGATAAAATGATCTGATACAGCAACTCCAAGAGCACCCAGGATCTGTTTCTTTCCAAGTCTCCATTCTGCTTCTGCAGAGAAAGCACCAGCATCAGGTTCCACACAGTGACTTGCCTACAGTGATTTTCTATGTGCTTCCAAAATTCACATCCTCATATCCCAGCAAAAGTTTCCTTCCTCTCACTTGCTCTGCCTGGGTTATTTACCTATCCCTCAGTGGATCTCTATTGCTAGTAATTTGGCCACTCCCGAGTTCAATTTAACCACACTCAAATCATACTGAATTAGATGAGTATTTTTCAAATGGTAGAAAATATCTCATTTGTGGGCTATACACCCATGACAATGGACTGCTAGCAATTTTTTTAAAGAATGACTAACATAGAAAAGAAACAAATATCAGAGTACATCACCACTAGCAATATTTTTTTATTGAAGTTTGCTTAGTTTTATATAAATGTGTATGTATTGGGTGGGTAGTAATGTAATTTTTTTCTCTGTGAAATACAGTGAAAAATTTTGCAAGCTAGTACTTAGAATAAGAGAAATTTGTATCCTTCCCAGGAAATTCGGGGTGTTAATTGGATATGAGAAATTGGAGCTGGGTAGAAGCCAAAAGATAAATACGTACTACATGGTATTTATTTGCTACCCATTGATTTATAATCTTTCTAATATGCAAATTATTTGCTTTTTTTTTTTTTTTACTAACTATAGTTTTCTAAAGTAAGAGCAATAGCTGCTTGACAAATATTTTCTGTGAGTTTGGGAAAGCGATATTTTTTAAAGGCCATTTAAATCTTTTGTCTCTGCTGCCCGGAATAACAGGTATATTTCCCCACCTAACAAACTTTTCCACTTGTGCCATGAAGAAGGCATGGCCTTTAACTCTAAAGGTCTCCTGCATGCTCAAATATCAAGTTATTCCTTAATAATTGAACTCCAGTCTTTTTATTCATGATGGTTATTTTAATTTTAATCTAATGACTTCCCTACAGCCAGTCTCCGGATGGTATCTATGTGTATAAAGAAGGAAGAGTGTAATAGAGAGAAGACAGGATCAGCAACTAGGAGGCCCAGACGCCAGCCTCAGCCCCCACAACCAGTCCCAGCATCTGGCGCCTTCACATTCTCTGCGGCTCAATCTCTTGAAATGCTAAAAGAAGGAAAATGGAGAAGTTCACTCCAAAGAGAACTTCCATTTTTACAAGACTCATTAAGGTAACAGGAAGTGGAGAAGGATTTTTCAGTTGTTAAGGAAAAAAAATGTATAGCACCTTTTATTTCTCTATCAGCAGATCAGAGCATAGGAGGAGGAAAGAAATCTCCCAATGAATGAACATAAAGGAACATCAGCTACATAAGGCAAGAACATATCTAGCAAGAGAAAAGATATAATAGGCCAATGAAAAAGGAACATACTCTCACCATATACTCAACCTGGGACCATTGCTTTTTCCTTCCCTGAACTGTAACTTTGCCCAAATTCTCCATCTGTTTTTCTTGTTTTTTAATTCTCTAGACTGTTTGTCAGACCTGCCCTTATTTCCTCCTCCCAGGTGGTAGTCATGTGGTCTAGGGCCTAGAGCCCCAAGAGGTGACAGAGGCAGGCATATAAAGTCTGTCCTCTACTATCCCTATAACCTTTGTCATGATACTTAAATCCTCAGTTTTAATAAAATAGAGATAATATTTTTAAAAAACTCATAATGTTCTGTTTATTGAATGAGTTAACAGGTGTGGGATCTCTAGCACATTATCCAGGTCTTGTTTGGTTCTCAGTAAGTGGGAGGGAATATCAATAAATACATGATAAGTAATTTTAATTTCATCAGTAACAAAAGAAATACAATATAACATGATGATATACCATTTTTTGCCAGTCTGATTAGTGAAGATGAATGAGGGTAACTATGCCCAAAACTGTTTCAGGTATAAGATATAAACATGCAGAGCTGTGAATATAAAAATCTCTGGAAGAATATAAGAGGTATCTCTGTTGTGGTAATATAGATGATTTGTGTGAGAGTGTGTGTGTGTTTCAAAAAAATCTTTGTGGGGTTCCTGGGTGGCTCAGTTGGTTGAGCATCTCACTCTTGATTTCAGCTCAGATCATGATCTCAGAGTTGTGGGATCAAGTCCCATGTTGGGCTCCATGCTGAGCATGAAGCCTGCTTAAGATTCTCTCTCTCTCTGCCCCTCCCCCTTCTAAAAAAGTAAATAAATTTTAAAAATTCTTTGACACTGCACAGTAATTATAAAATAAAATATTTGTAAAGGAGCAAGGGTGAGAAGAAAGAAAGTAATAGAAACTTGGAAATAAATTCTTGAAATGGTCCAAGGCCATCTCCTCAAGAAACTGCCCCAATAGCTCAATTCTTCTCCCAACATGATACAGCTTTTTGAATTCCATACCCACATTGTTCAATCCATTAATAAGAACTTAATCTGAGCTCAATCAGAAGGTATTTTTTTAAAGATTTTATTTATTTATTTATTTATTTATTTATTTATTTATTTATTTGATAGAGAGCAAAAGCAGGGGGAGTGCCAGAGGGAGAGGGAGAAGCAGGCTCCCTGCTGATCAGGGAGTCCGAAGCGGCACTCAATCCTGGGATCATGATCAGAGCCGAAGGCAGGTGCTTAACTGAGCCACCCGGGCACCCCAGAAAGTATTTATTCATGTCTCCTCTATGACCAATTCTAAGCTATGTGTTGTGATGGATACAAAGCTAAACAATACAGCAGCAATCCTTAGAAAATGCATACATTATTGGGAAGACAAGACTCCACAGCAGAACAGCGAGCAGAAGCCTAGAGATAAGGGCAAATAATGAAGTACAGATTAAGTTGTGCAGAATTAGAAAAAAAAAAATCAGCATCAACTGAGTAATCAGAAAAAAAAATCATTGTATCAGATGAAATCTACTTCAGACTTCTACAGAGAAATCTCTGTGTCTTCACTGGCCTCTAAATAAACCAAGATGTAAATTTACCTTGTATCTTCAAAATCCTCAGAAGCACATGGAGGGGGAAAAATGAGGAAAGGGTCTTTGAGACAATATTACAAAGCTCCTGCCACTCTAATAATTTCAGGCAGTATTGTCCTCAAGTCCCCTCCAACTCTGTAGCTAATAGACAATCCCTTGCTAGAACCATCCACATGGGTCACTAGATCATTCACTGTGAATGGAGAAGCTTCTTCTGTTCCACACCCTACTGATGGCTGTCACATGTCAGGTTCCCCAGGAAGAAAATGCTGAGACAGAGTTTAGTGTGCAAGGTGGTTATCTGGAAGTGATCTTAGGCTCTTAGCTACAGAAGTAGGGGAAAAATCCAAACTGGGCAAAAGGAGATGTTGGCTATTGATGCAATCTCAACAGAGGCCTCAGCCAACTCTGGAAAGTTGCAAAGCTGGAATGCAAAGCTTCAGAGTTGTCCTGAGTTAAGGAGATAAAGCCAAAACTTTATATCCCATGTAGATTAGTCATTGCATACAGGCCACCCCAGAAATGAAGTATGACCTTGGGTGAGGCTTCTCAGCAGAAGCATATTCTGTACAAGGGTGACAGCTAAGGTCTCTCTGCTTACAGCACTCCTAGCAACTGGGGGAGTAATCTTTCAATCCTGAAGTGGAAATCTGGGTGGCACATCACAGTGTCCACCATAGTAGTCCATGTTATTAATCCTGTATCACCCCAATATTCCTATGGACCCCAGCACAGGGTTTTGCTATTCATCTCTAAGCATATTCCCCATTTTCTCATTGATTCTCTGCTTAAAGACCCCAGGATATACCCTCCACTGGAAAGAGAGGCAGGGATGTGAAAAGCCTAACCACAAAAGTCATATTCAGGTCAGAATTCTATTATCAGGGGATCTTCAGCCATAACTTGGTCCGAGTGTTGCTGAAATTACTTTTTCTCCATACCTATCCACAAGGATGATAGAGCACAGCTGCATGTTCCATCAGGATAACCGCATGACTGTTTCTCTTAACTGTCTTAGTCCGTTCAGCCTACTAAAACAAAAATGCCACAGGCTGGGTAGGTTACAGACAACAAAAATTTACTTCTCACAGTTCTGGAAGCTGGGAAGTCCAAGATTAGGGGACCTGCATGGTTGAGTGAAGGCCCTTTTCCCGGTTAAGAGTCAATGCCGTTTGGGGCTCCTGGGTGGCTCAGGCAGTTAAGCATCTGCCTTTGGCTCAGGTCATGATCCCAGGGTCCTGGGATAGAGCCCCACATCCAGCTCCTTGCTCAGTGGGGAGTCCACTTCTTCCTCTGCCCCTGCCCCTCCCTCTACCCACTTGTGCTCTCTCAGGCACTCTCTCTCTCAATTAAATAAATAAAATCTTAAAAAAAAAAAAGTCAGCGCCTTTTCCTTGTGTTCCTACCTGTTGGAAGCACAAGGGATCTCTGTGGGGTCTCTTTTATAAGAACACTAATCAAAAGTCCCACCTCCTAATACCATTATACTGGGCATTAGTGTTTCAACATATGAATTTTGGGGGAACATAAACCATAGCACCCACACACAAGAGAACCACAGAAAACACAGGATTAAAATATGCCTTCCCCCTTCTGATTCGCCCCCCCTTCTTTATCCCTTTCTTCCCCTACCGATCTTCCTAGTTCAGAAGGGGGAATGAAGCATGAGAGACTATGGACCCTGAGAAACAAACTGAGGGCTTCAGAGGGGAGGGGGTGGGGGAATGGGATTGACTGGTGATGGGTAGTAAGGAGGGCACATACAGCATGGTGCACTGGGTGTTATAAGCAACTAATGAATCATCGAACTTTACATCAGAAACCAGGGATGTACTGTATGGTGACTAACATAATATAATAAAAAAAATTTTTTAAAATATATGCCTTCCCACTGCTAGGAGGCAACGCTTCTGCTATTGTGTCACATCCTTCTCAGATCCAGAAACTTAGAAGCCCCAAGACCCTCTCCGGAAGGAAATACGTTTCTCTTATTCACCCCATCTCCACATTCCCCGCCTATCCTGACAGAGAACACTCAGCAACTAAGGCTTATCCCTCCTGGGACATGTCACATTCCCTTATAGCCCACCCAGGTTTCTCACATGGGATGGACAGACCTACCCTCTCCCACTCTGGATCCTGAGAGGAAACATTTCCCACATATTTCAGCATAAATGACATTATCACAGTGTGAAGGTCAACACTGCACTTGTCAGATATTAGGGACATACGGGGCCAATCTCCTGTAGGTGGGGCTGGAAGTTCACCCACAGAGCAGTCAAAAAGGATGCATCTTCATCTAGAAACAACTGGAAAGACTCTTGTAGAGGAGTGAAACATCATTCGTTCTGGATCTCAACACACCAGCTGGCATGTGGGGAACAGATGTTAAAGGAGAGGTTGACAGTCTGGATGAAATGAGCCTGTAGCAAAGAAGGGAAAGTCTTAAGCTAATATTTTTCTCACTATTGCAAAATGACAAAAGTGCCTGCTTCAGATTCAGATCTGGGGTAAAAGCCCAGCCTTTTGATTAATGAGCTGTGTGACATATTGCCTGTTACTTTTGACTTTTAACTTCAGTTTTCAGGTTGGCAAGTGGGAGAAAAATACCATTACCTTACAGAAATTTTGTAAAGACTGAATGAAAATAAATTAATAAAATTTACTCCAATATAGTAACTGGCAAGATGGTAAGCACTCAGGAAACAGGAGCTGTGATGATCACTTCATATCGAATCTGATGGGGCCTGTTATCTCCAAGGAACAAGCTCTATCTTGTAATAAAGAAAGTTTAGATTTCATCTATGCTGGATCTATTTTTCTTTGTTCTTTCTCACTATTAAGTAAGATGTTTGAAAACTTCAGGTTTTCTCAGTTGTGTTAAGAAAAAAAGGTCAGGATTCAAGTCAATGCAGGTGGCCAGGGAGGCCAGTGCCCACTTAAAACAGGGGCCGTGTGCCAGGTGGTCAGTCACTGCAATGATTGTTCTTGTCATTAGAGCATGGAAATAACAAGGAAAAAGCTGGGCCCATGGGCTTCTAATTCCTCTTCCCAGGAGATTATCAAAGGCTGTAGGTGCTGGGTATTATGTTATATTAAGGATGCTGTTGTTTTCTGCAATGCCTGTAGTACAGAAGTAAAATGCACCATGAGGCCTTTTCTGAGAGAATAGGAGGCTAACATGATGGAGAGAAGTTGGCTCCCAAATGTCTCCAGGGGCTTGGAAGGTGACATATGTAAGTAAAGCAGGCTGGGTGTAAGAACAATTCGAGAGACAACAGAAGGTTCCAGGGTCGTAGTGCTCAGGACAAGAGAGAACATACACTCTGCCCTAAAGGGGGAGCGTTCACAGCCTGGGAATGTGCACCAGGCATTGTTTCTGCTTCCACTTTTCGCAAAAGACAGATACCAGGATTTTTACATGAGATTTTCAGTGATGGCCTTTAAACTCAGTTTCATTCAATTGGTGCAAGCTCTAAATCTTATGTGGGAAGAGGAAAAAAGATGAGATGATAAAAGTCAAAATATCAACACTCCCGTAACTTCGGTATCACTTCTTTGTATTAAAACTTTTCAGTATTTTATGCACAGAGAATATTTCCTCACCAATGAAAAACTGGTCTTCTAAAAAAGAGGCCCTGGTCCAGGACATGCCAGTCGGAACATTTAGCAAAACTCACTGAGTGAACATAAGAAATTCTATTAAGGCTTCAGAGTTAATCATTTGTAATTAATCTAAACTACATATTTAATTACAAAGGTGAGCATCTGAAACAAAGTCTGACACTTTTTACTTCATACACAAAAAATAGAGTCCTCTCGTATTTCTCCACTTCTAAATCTTTACTGTAAATCTATTCATTCTCCAAATAATTATCATTTTTCCATAGTCAATGTCATTGGATCATGTACTCCATTTCTTTAAATTCTAAACCACAACACAAGATCTAGGGACACAGAGTTTGTTAAATCCCTTGACCCAGCCAAGTGCACAACACAGTAGTTCACAGTAGATGGGGGAGGTCCGAACCTAGAGACCACCTCCCCCACTGAGGAAATAGCAGTGCTAAGGATCATGAATCATCCTCAAGTGGTAAGATTCCAGCCAGAAAGAAGTACAATATTCAAAAGAAGATAAGAGACTTAGGTGGAGGTCCAAAAAACAGCACATGCTATTTCTTAGAGCTGCCACCATGTAATGCTGAGTTGATTCCCATTAGAACCAACTTACTGTTGAACAATTCAATATAATGATTGACAATGAGCTCCTGTTTGTTTGTTTTTGTTTTTGTTTTTGTTTTTTCAAGTTCTTTTCTTTTTTTTTTTTTAAGATTTTATTTATTTATTTGACAAAGACAGACAGCCAGTGAGAGAGAGAGAGAACACAAGCAGGGGGATTGGGAGAAGAAGAAGCAGGCTCCCAGCGGAGGAGCCTGATGTGGGGCTCGATCCCAGAATGCCAGGATCATGCCCTGAGCCGAAGGCAGACACTTAACGACTGCACCACCCAGGCACCCTGCAAGCTCTTTTCAAACAAAGTTCTAAAAGTGGCAGAAAATGTTTGGTCTTTGAGAATCAGAGGGAAAAGGCTGTGTGACAGGATTTCTATATTCACAGAATGACTACTCTGTTTTCATACATGAGTGGTAATTTCACATGCAATAAATACACTGGTGGAAAGCCATCTGCCACGAGAAAGACTCGCTGAAAGCTTCTTTTGGAAGCACACCAGTCCTAGTACCTTGTCTAAGGCAAATGTTTGGACCCAAAGCAAATGTTTTCAGAGTTTCATCGGTCCTTCTGGCTAGCTGGATGGAAAATATGCAGTCTTTAGGCAAGTGAAAGATGGCCTCATGGAATCTGTAGAAGCCATGGAAAATCAGCAATGCCAACAGGAAGAAGATCGCCGTTGTTCTAATATGGGTCTCCTCCATACCCACCAAATCTTTCTGAATTTGGAGAATCTGCTTTCATATCCTACTACTCCATGCCCTCAGTTGTTGCCTTTCTTTGGGTTCTATTTTCCTCATTCCTTCTGTAAGTTGAACTGAGTTTCAGAATGAAGTTATAATCACAAAATAGAAACTATTCTAAAAAAGTCATTATGAGGCTGAGTGCAGCAAGGGTAGGGGTACGGAAGTCTAAAAAAGGCCATATACAGGAGTACGGGGCATCAGAGAGCTCCAAGTGGACATAGTGAGCTCAGTAGGCAATTTAGAGTTCTAAGGGAATACAAAGAAACTAAAGGACTAAACTAATTATCAATTATCTTTAAGATTACTAAGACAAAAGCCACTTACTAAAACCAGAGTCCTCAAGGCATAGCTGTTCTTAGAAATAAAACAGGTCTTCTTAACCTCTGTAGGCCAACACAAGCCTTGCTGAAAGGACCCTAGAGTCTGGGACTAAGTACGTAATGTATTTCAGAAATCATCTAAAGGGATAAATTCTGTCAGACTGATGTTTTGGGGGGAATGTGGACCATACAATTTTGGATTTTCTGACTTCTAAAAAGAAAATAAGTTTCATGTAAAATTACCAAATATTCATTATTATTCAAAACTGAGGCACTGATCATCTTAGAGTTAGACGCTTAAAGATTGAACTGTATAGATTGCACTACAAGGAGCAGAAATTAAGGGAGGTTGTTACATTTTAAAAAATCAGTAAATCGTACAGAAATAGATTCACTTTCCTAATTTAAGGGAGAACTGGCTTTTTATATTATGATTAGGAGGGGGAAATACTTACTTCTTTTTGTGGCAATTAAGATTGTATAATTTGGCTAAGAGGTTGTTGCCTGTATTCTCTTCTAGGATTTTGATAGTTTCCTATCTCACATTTAAGTCTTTCATCCACTTTAAATTTGTTTTTGTGTATAGTGTAAGAAAGTGGTCCAGTTTCATTCTTTTGCATGTTGCTAACCAATTTTCCCAACACCCTTTGTGGAAGAGACTGCCTTTTTTCCACTGGATACTCTTTCCTGCTTCATCAAAGATTAGTTGACCATAGAGTTGTGGGTCCATTTCTGGATTTTCTTTTCTGTTGCACTGATCTATATATCTGTTTTTGTGCCAATACCATACTGTCTTGATAACTATAGCTTTGTAATATCACTTGAAGTCCAAAACTGTGATGCCTCCAGCTTTGATTTTATTTTTCAAGTTTGCTTTGGCTACTTAGGGTCTTTTGTGGTTCCATACAAGTTTTAGGATTGTTTGTTCTAGCTCTGTGAAAAATGCTGGTGGTATTTTGATAGGGATTGCATTAGATGTGTAGATTGCTTTGGGTAGTATAGACATTTTAACAATATTTGTTCTTGCAATCCATGAGCATGGAATGTCTTTCCATTTCTTTGTGACATCTTCAATTTCTTTCATGTGTGTTCTATAGTTCTCAGAATACAGATCTTTTACCACTTTGGTTAGGCTTATTCCTAGGTATCTTATGGTTTTTGGTACAATTGTAAATGGGATCGATTCCTTGATTTCTCTTTCTGCTGTTCCATTATTGGTGTGTAGAAATGCAACAGATTTCTGTACATTGATTTTGTATCCTGTGGTTTTCCTGAATTCATGTATCAGTTCTAGCAACTTTTTTTGTGGAGTCTTTAGGTTTTCTACATGGAGTATTATGTCGACTACAAATAGTGAAAGTTCAACTTCTTCCTTGCCAATTGTGATGCCTTTTATTCCTTTTTGTTGTCTGATTGCTGAGGCTAGGATTTCCAGTACTATATTAAATAACAATGGTGAGAGTGGACACCCTGTCTTGTTCCTGACCATAGAGGAAAAGCTCTCACTTTTACCCCACTGAGGATGATACTAACTGTGGATCTTTCATATATGGCCTTTATGATGTTGAGATATGTTCCCTTTATCTCTACTTTGTTGAGGCCACAGCAACTTCTTACTAGACACATTCCCGGAGGTAAGGGAAACAAAAGCAAAAATGAACTATTGGGACTTCATCAAGATAAAAAGCTTCTGCACAGCAAAGGAAACAATCAACAAAACAAAAGCCAACCTATGGAAAGGGAGAAGATATTCACAAATGACATATCTGATAAGATATGGGCACAAGAATTGAGCACAAGACATGAATAGATGGTTTCCCAAAGAAAATACCCAGATGGCTAACAGACACATGAAAAGATGCTCAACATCACACATCGTTAGGGAAATACAGATCAAAACTATGATGAGATATCATCTAACAGCTGTCAGAATGGTTAAAATTAACAAAACAGGAAACAACAGATGTTGGTGAGGATGCGGAGAAAGGGGAACCCTCTTACACGGTTAGTGGGAATGCAAACTGGTGCAGCCACTCTGGAAAACAGTATAGAATTTCCTCAAAAAGTTAAAAAATAGAAATGCCCTACAATAGCTTGCACTACAAGCTATTGCACTACTAGATATTTACACAAAGGAAACAGAAATACTGATTTGAAGGGGTACATGCACCTGATGCTTATAGCAGCATTATCAATAGCCAAATTATGGAAAGAGTCTAAATGTTCAATGTCTATTGACTGATGAATGGATAAAGAAACACACACACACACACACATATATATACTATCACATATGGTATTCCAGTTCCAATATAAGTTACATATATATATGTGTATATATATATATATATATATATATATATATATATATATATATAGCAATATTACTCAGCCATCAAAAAGAATGACATCTTTTTATTTGCAACAACATGTATGGAGTTAGAGTATATTATGCTAAGCAAAATAAGTCAGTCAGAGAAAGACAAACACCATATGATTTCACTCAGATGTGGAATATAAGAAACAAAACAGATGAACACAGGGGAAGGGGAGGAAAAAAAAGAGAGAGAGAGGGTGTTAAACCATAAAACATTCTTAACTACAGAGACCAAACTGAGGTTTCTGGAGAGGAGTTGGGTGGGGGTTGGGCTAAATGGGTGATAGGTAAGGAGAGCACCTGTTGCGATGAGCACTGGGTGTTGTATGTAAATGACGAATCACTAAATTCTACTCCTAAAACCAGTATTACACTGTATGTTAACCAACTAGAATTTAAATAAAAACTTGAAACAAAATAAAACATAACAAAAAAATTATAATTTGGCAAGAAAAATCTAAGATATTTATTTTCTTTATAAGTTGATTAAATACTCTAATAGTCATTTTGAGTAAGTGCAGTTAAATAAACACTATTGGGTAACTAAAAAGGATATTACCAACTCTTAAGTTTCTCAGGTTTAAACAAGAAATATACATGTCAAGTCAAAGATAATGCCAGATCTGAAATCTGACAGTCTGACCATAGAACATGACTTATAGATTTCCTGGGAGCTATTCAAATCCACTCTGGGCATAGAATGTTTTGGAACTGAAAAAAGTTTCACTGATACCAGGAGTTCTCACTTTGTTTTAAGTCTGTCTCTGTTTCCAGTCAAACAGAAGAAAATGAACATCTCCTTTGTCTTAGATGTGAAAGACTAATTGAGTTTTCTTTGAAAATGACTGAGTATTGTGAGATTAATTTTCCCTAAGTTTTGAATTATTTCCAGTTCCAATATAAGTTACACACCAAGGAAATCAGTAGAGCAGAGCATCCCCATAGGAACACCTACTGAGCCCCAGAGGATTTGTTTGTATATCAGATTGCAATTTATTTCTCACTTAGAGCTCACTGCCATATACTGCTGATAAAGCAAACTAGATTGTGAAATTCAGAAACTGCCAAGGTTGGCTAGCAATGCTGCTCAACGCAGAAGGAAGCAATCCTAGTGAACCTGAAATGCCAAGGGACTTAGAAAACAAAACCTACTTTTTTCACTTGTCATTTATCTTGGGATGGGTTGGTTGAAATCATAAGGAATATTTGCCGGCTGAACACTTTCTTATAAAAATGCAAATAATTTGTTTGCATTGGAAAAATACCAGATACTACCATGCTTTTAAATATATATTTAAAGTATATTAAAATATACTAATATAAAATATATTTAAATATATTTTTAATAAATATATATTTAAATTATATATTTAAATATAAATCAAATAATTATATATTTAAATATATAATATATATAAAATATACTAAAAATATAAATATATATTTAAAGTATGTTAAACAGGGAGAGGTATGAATACCAGGAACAAAAGGTACAAGCAATAAATAAAATTAAATCCCTATGTATTGAGTGTATAATGATAAGAATTGTAAGGGCTACCAGATTTATAAAATAGAATCCCTTCTTTAAAGGAGCTAAAATCTAATATAGTAGAGAAACAAGATAAAGATGTGAGATGACAAATAGCTTCACGTGCTTAAAATGCAAATACTTTGAGAAGGGAGAAAGGATATGAGGCAACACAAAATTAATTACCAAAAGAAAGTGACAATCACTACAAAGAAGAAAGGGATAGCTTTAGCCTGAGTTTGGTTAGAGAGAAAAGGAATTTGAGCTCAGTCTTGGAGAATGGGTGGACTAAGTGTGGTTGTAATGGCACTACATTTTATGCGCTTGGATAGGCAAAAATTGTGAAATTACTTTATTTATTACTAATTTATTGCAGTAGGCCTACAGGACCAATGCACTCTCCTTTTCTCTTTACTCCCTACCATCAACACAGTCCCGTTCTTGCTCTCCCCCAATCCCAAACATAAATCTCTCAAGGACTTTGGCCTTCTGAATAAAATAAAATCAGGAAAACAGTTTGTCTACCAATAGCTTCTATTTTCTGATTAGAAGAAACACCCATTCCCTTATTCAAAGATCAACAAATGTCTGAGAACCTGTTTGGACAAGGGAGGGGGAAAAGAGATAGCAAGACATAAATTAATAGCTCAACAAATTATACTGCCACATGCAGAAAGTATATGGACAAAAATGCAGGTTGGGAAGTAAGTATGCAAGGTACTAACTGGATATACCACAATCAAGAGATAATGGATGCACCATTCTAGAAATAATAGAGAATGAAAACAAGGAAATGGTCTAATATAAATTAAAAAGAATTGGGGTGATATTTAAACACTGAAAGCAAAGCTAAAAGGCTTGGCCACAGATTCCCAAGTCTTCTGGATTCATGGCATCCTTTCTATCTCAGTAATTTTTTCATGGCACCTTTAGACCAAAAGAAATTCTTAAGATTTCCATTTATTAAGTAATTAGGCTCAAACAACTTATAAGTCTTTATGTCCTAACAAGTTAGTAATCATTTGAAAAAAAATATACATACATTTAAAGAAAAAATGCATATTATTTCATTCATAAGGAACCGTAATTATTTGCAAATGGGATGTATATTACCTGTTGGGCACCGCACCGTTTCTCAAGAGTCAAGCTCAGACTGGATGCCACCACCCTCACTTCATGTCCCACTTCATTTCATGCTTTTTGTCATAGCAATTATTAAAAACTCATGAAAAAAACCTATGAAAAGATAAGATGTCATCATCAAAAGGAACTGCAGCATAATCAAATACTAAAGCTGTGAACTACCCTGAGATAGTAGTTTTGACGGTGCCTGGAAGATGTCCACTGCACTTCCCTCAATTTTTACAAAAATCCTGTGGTATCCCTGTGAATGGGCTGCAGTATGCTGGGTGCTCCTCATTTGGGACCCTTGATTTAGACATTTATCTCTGATGACAAACCTGAGAGTTTCTGAGCGGAAGAATGACCTAATCAAGGCAATGTTTTAGGAAGACTTACTGAAGATTAGAAGAAGGACTAGACTGACTGAGATTGAGAAATACAACCAAAGAGGGGAGACTCAGAATAAGGTATTTCATCTTGCCAAAATATTTTTTATAATAACCATTGTTTAGTGTATGTAAAAAATTTTTTTAAATAGAAATCCTTTGAGTTGCCTGGCATAAGTAGGGGTGCTGGGTTAATGACCGAAAAACATTACAATGCAACTACAGTCTTGGGCTAGAGAAAGTGACTTATTATACTTGGGAAATGGAAAAATGTAAATAATATTGCAAGTCATTCATTATTCTGAAACAGCAAACAGATCCGGAGCTCAATATTCCGAGGCTCTTCTTCTTGGAGATTTGATACATGAGCTAGGCAGCACAACAATCCCATCTAAAACAGTGTCTCTTCAAAAGCCAGTCCCTTGGGGTTTAGAAAGATGACTAAGTTCCTACTTTTCTTTATGATGCCCCTTTTTAAGAGGAATCATTTACTCTAATACCGGCAGAATGCTTCACACTTGCACTTTGTACCTGTTTATCTGTGGGAAAAGTAGTGATAGTTTGTTGGTTTGATGTACAGGGGAAATTTGAACTTTAGAAAATTTATGCAAAAGTAGTTTTAGAAGCATAGTTCTAAAATTAATTGCTCTATACAAATAAAATATTCCCCATATTCTGTAGCTACAAATACTTTTACATCTTTTCATTGGGGCATTTAAAGGTATTTAAAGAATTCTTCCCTTAGTAGACAAAAAAAAAAAAAAAAAAAAT
>NC_048228.1:14946130-14947577 GCF_002007445.2 Ailuropoda melanoleuca | reverse complement strand
AAAAAAAAAAAAAAAAAAAAAAAAAAAATCAGTTTTGCCGGAAACAAAGAACCAAGCAGGAGACTTGGTTCTAGAGGCAGATCTGTGGCTAATTTGCTGTAATCTTAGACAAGTCATTTCACTTCTTTTGAGTTTCATGCTTCATTTCTAAAATAGAATTAATAAAATAAAATAACATAAAATAAAATGTTTTATACTAAAACCACAAACTGGCCGCTCTAAGCTGGATATGACATGTAAATAAATGCATTTTGTTTGACTCACTGTGTTTTCATTTCATTAATATGAATTAATTTCAATGCTATAAAGAGTTTTTACATAAAAGTCTAGGTTATCTGTCTGGCTTTTTTTTTTAAGGTTTTATTTATTTATTAGAGAGAGAGAGTGAGACAGCAGAGCAGGGGGAGTGGCAGGCAGAGGGACAAACAGACTCCCCACTGAGTAGGGAACCTGCTGTGGGACTTGATCCCGGGACCCTGAGATCATCACCCTAGCCGAAGGCAGACACTTAACGGACTGAGCCGCCCAGGTGTCCTGTCTGGCTTCTTTTGAACCCTTTGCCTATATTTTCCCACAGCAAACAGCAAGACCTGAGCCACTGCTACCCTCTTCGGTCAGGTCACACACTGTAAATGAAACCCTTTGTTTTTTTATGCTCCTAGCCTGGCCCTTACAGGATTTGGATTTACAACCCCTGATCTACATGACTGCTAAACTCCCAAAATGTCTAAGTACCCTGAACATACACTGAGAAAAGGATGAAACGTAATTAGATATGCAGGTGTGCATATTTTTTCAACTCTCTAAATATTTTATTTTCATTGTAGATCTTTTTCTTTATCAAATAATATACCCTTGCCCTACAACTCTAAAGTTTAACCACCTTTGTGATTATTCATGATACTGTCATAAGCAAATACAGATGTATTCTGGAATTAGGTAAATTACTTTTACATAAATAGATGAAATATGTAGAACATATTTTATCAGCTAAACAAACCTAAGCAATGTACTAGATTACACTTATCTCCACAGCAGAATCAATGAAATCATCAAATGCTGTGTATGTTTCAGACAGTGCTATGAATCCATACTGTTAAACAGGAAATGGCTGGGGCTTAAACTATGAACTGCAGGAAGGAATTAGTTTTTCATGAATATTTTAATAAATCATCAATAGCCATTAGCTAATTAGCCACTAAAATGCAATACATACATTTAAAGCATTAAAATACATTTTAGAAGGAAAAAAATCTGTAACTTACATGTCTAAAGTCAATTATTTGCCCAAAGAGCCGAGGGTCCATTTCTGGGTTCTCTATTCTGTTCCATTGGTCCATGTGTCTGTTTTTGTGCCAGTACCATGCTGTCTTTGTGATCACAGCTTTGTAGTACAGCTCGAAATCCGGCATTGTGATGCCCCCAGCTTTGTTTTTCCTTTTCAACA
>NC_048228.1:14944817-14945100 GCF_002007445.2 Ailuropoda melanoleuca | reverse complement strand
CCTCCCCTCTGAAGCCCTCAGTTTGTTTCTCAGAATCCATAGTCTCTCATGCTTCATTCCCCCTTCTGATTACCCCCCTTTCTTTATCCCTTTCTTCTCCTACCGATCTTCCAAGTTCTTATATTCCATAGATGAGAGAAACCATATGATAATTGTCTTTCTCTGCTTGACTTATTTCACTTAGCATTATCTCCTCCAGTGCCGTCCATGTTGCAGCAAATGTTGAAAAATCATTCTTTTTGATCACACTGCTTTATTTTGTTTTGTTTTTTGTTTTATTTTA
>NC_048228.1:14939081-14944717 GCF_002007445.2 Ailuropoda melanoleuca | reverse complement strand
GGTGGGGGAATGGGATAGACCGGTGATGGGTAGTAAGGAGGGCATGTATTGCATGGTGCACTGGGTATTATACGTAACTAATGAATCATCGAGCTTTACATTGGAAGCCGGGGATGTACTGTATGGTGACTAACATAATATAATAAAAAATCATTAAAAAAAATNAGCTTTACATTGGAAGCCGGGGATGTACTGTATGGTGACTAACATAATATAATAAAAAAATCATTAAAAAAAATAAAATAAGAAAGCCAAAAAATAAAAAATAAAAATAAAGTCATTTATTTCCACTTTTTAGCTTTTCTCTCCAGTGTATTTCCACATGGGTTTATAGGTGCAAGTACACAAGATTTTGCTTTTTACTTTTTTACCACTTAGCCTCATATCACAAACACTTTTCCATGTTGAACCATTTTATAATTTTTATCTAAAAACACCATAATATGACATCAACTGCCTACACCTTGATTTACTTAATTATTCCATGTTTTCAGTGTTACATTTATTCTCCATTTTTCACTACATTTGCTATAATATGTTTCTTTATGCCCATAGCTCTTTTTTCTTCTTTTGAAGAGTTTCTTCAGGATAAATTCTCAAGAGTAGAATTACAGAGTCAAAAAGTATAAACTTTTCTATGGCTTATGATATATATCACCAAATTGTTTTCAAGATATATGAATTCACATTTAACATTTCAGCTTTATTGGGAATTTGCCAGGATTAAGCTATTATCAGTTTTAATATTTATACTAATTTAAAAGATGTTAAAATTGCTTCATTGTTGTTTATTTGCATGTCTTTGAATATTAGTAATGCCAAAAATTTCATCATGGGATTCAATATACTGGATCAAATGGTTAGGTAGTCAATTTTTCTTTTCCCAAATAAAAAGTAGAAGTGAGATACCTTTGTCATGAGTCCTAACACCATAGGAATACTGGAAAAAAAGAGATGAGATAAAACTTTCCTCAGTTTATCCCAACAGGCACTTCCATCAACATAACTATTGTCATGAAATCACCTATCCACATGGAATTATTCTCCTACAGGTGAAACCTGTAACAGGACATTCTAATATTCTAAATATACTCAATTGTCATCTCTTTGTTCATGATGTTTTCATTTAGTTTGGAAATAGTTCTGTATACTTAAATCATAGAAATAAGATGCATTTATAGTTCCTTTTCATGGCTGCCTTAAATAAACTTTTTTTTAATTGATTGGGTTCACAATAACTGGCAAACAACTCAGGATATTTTAATGCAACTTCAACTTTTCAAATGCAACTAAACACAGAATATTCTTAATTCTACTTACTAAAGACAAGATGTTTTCATTTGCCACCAAAACCCCTACTTTCTGTTTTCAATTCACGCGCTATTGCAGTTAGACGGTTCTTTATTAATTTGATTCCTTGCAACTACGTAGAATTTCCTCTTCAACAAAAACTGACTGTCTAATATTGACCAGCAGTAATTTATGAGAGGAGTGTGTTTCCCACCAAAAAGATTAGTCACACTAAAGACTATATGTAGATGTCACAAAATTATTTTTCTGTGTAGTTTGCCTTAACTAAAATAATAGATGATAAATTATAAATAAATAATAGAAACATACTTAGGATAGTTGTCATGAAAT
Source organism: Ailuropoda melanoleuca (assembly GCF_002007445.2). Taxonomy (NCBI): domain Eukaryota; kingdom Metazoa; phylum Chordata; class Mammalia; order Carnivora; family Ursidae; genus Ailuropoda; species Ailuropoda melanoleuca. The sequence continues at coordinate 14,943,076 of NC_048228.1, read as the reverse complement.
GGAGTTCTAGAGTTGGAAAAAAGCCTGTCCAAGTGTTAATATCAGTTATCTAAATTTATTTCCCATTATTTTTCTTTAAAATAGTGCTTTAAAGTGCGTTTATATTAGATGTCTTTATATTGCAGAAAATGAGGTTGGTTTCCACACTGACATATATTTTGTAGAAATTGCCTTATTTTTGTTTGACTAGACTTCCATCTGTTTGTGAAATACAGCTTAGCTGCATTTGGGGAGAATTACCAGGTACCACAAAGCTGGCTCCTATTTGTACTACAGAACATAGTTTCTTAAAAAGTTATAAGTATTTCACCTACCTTTTTGAAGAATATTCCAAAGAAAATACTACCCAGTGAAAGCTCCATTTCATCAACTAACATTATTCATAAGGTTTTAAATTTTACATTAAAAGAATAATCAATATTTAAGAAAGAAAACAGATGAACATAGGGGAAGGGGGAAAAGAAAAAAAGGAGGGAGGGAAACAAACCAAAAGAGACTCTTAAAGAACAAACTGCTGATGGAGGGGAGTTGGTTGGGGGATGGGCTAGATGGGTGATGGGTATTAAGGAGAGCATTTGTGATGGCACTGGGTATTGTACATAAGTGATGAATCACTGAACTCTACTACAGAAACCAATATTGCACTGTATATTAACTAACTAAAATTTAAATTAAAAAAAAAAAGAATCCATGACAAGCATATAATATACGTTTACTGAAGAAGGAAAGAGGAAGAAAAGGAAGAAAGGAAACACAAAAGGAAAGGAGGGATGATTATTCCAGTAAATAAGAGTTACTTATGTAATAATTATTAATAGGTCAAATTTGAAAATATAGTACTATCCCAGCTGGTGAAAAGGATTGATTAAAAATAAAGTAAGGTAATCTGGGAATAAAATGAACCATCCATAATGTGATAAATACAACTTACTAAAAAATTGCCCAATGCCAAATACCAAAGGCATTCTCATTCATACTGCAAACAAGTCAAGGTTGTCACCTATCAACCCTAAAATCTTATCTTGAAATTTGATATAGTGCCAAAAAACAAAAAACAAAAAAGGAAACAATGAATATATATTTCAGGTGGAGAAGAAAGGTCAAAATTATATTTTTTTATATTATATGATTGTTTGCCTAGGAAAGCTCAGGGGACCAACTATAAAACAGATTAAATGAAAAAATGCAAGAAAGTAGCCAAATAAAAATACACAGAAAAATAAGTCTGAAACATCTACAAATAGTTTTAGTGTGACTAATCCTTTTGGTAGGAAACACACTCCTCTCATATTACTGCTACTCAGGGGCGCCTGGGTGGTGCAGTCGTTAAGTGTCTGCCTTTCGGCTCAGGGTGTGATCCCCACATTCTGGGATCGAGTCCCACATCGGGCTCCTCCCCTAGGAGCCTGCTTCTTCCTCTCCCACTCCCCTGCTGTGTTCCCTCTCTTGCTGGCTGTCTCTCTGTCACATAAATAAATAAAATCTTAAATAAATAAATAAATAAATAAATAAATAAATAAATAAATAAATTACTGCTACTCAAAATGAGACAAATAGGTTTTGTTGAAATAAAGGGGATCTTCTTTTTCTTAATTTATAAAGATTTATTTATTTGAGTGGGGGAGAGGCAGATAGTCTTAAGCAGTCTCTGTGCTGAGCACAGAGCCAGATATGGGGCTTGATCTCTCCACCCTGAGATCAGGGCCCTGTGATAATGACCTGAGCTGAAACCAAGAGTCAGAGGCTTAACCAACTGCACCACCCAAGCACCTGAAATCTAGGGGATATTCTATATAGTTTCAATGAACCAAAGAAATAGATTTGATGAGGGAGCAGAAGGCTGGCTGAAGACAAAGCATAAACTGACACCATGCAACCTCCCCCCACCCTACTCCTGGGTGGGACATGTGTGACATTCCTCAAGGAATCTCCCAACTATGTTAATGCCTTACTAGAGGGGTAAACAACCTTAACTTGCCAATGGCAAGGCCTCCATTGCCTTGTAAGTCCTCTTTAGCATATGACAGTTCTTTTGAAACCTCCCTTTTCCTTTCTTCCCCCAACTCCCGAGTATATAATCAGCCATCCCTCACAACCCTGGTGCAGCAGCTCTTTCTGCCCATGGGTCCTGTCCCTGTGCTCTAATAAACCACCACTCTGTACCAAAGACATCTCAAGAATTCTTTCTTGGTCATAAACTCCAGACCTCATCCCACCAAACCTCACCTATATTCCGAAACCACATCAGATTTAGAAGCACCTAACTGCAATAGCACATGAAGAAAAAGCAGAAATAATCTAAATATTTAGATTACAGTAATCAGTAACAAACTATTTTAAAAGACCCCCATTCATGGGGCACCCGGGTGGCACAGTCGTCTGAGTGTGGGTCTCTTGGTTTTGGTCCAGGTTCTCATCTCAGGGCCATGAGATTAATCCCATTAGCCTCCACTTAAGATGCTCACTGCCTCTCCCTCTGCCCCTCCATTGCTCTCTCTAAAATAAACATACAAATCATTAAAAAAAAAGGACCCCCATTCACAATAGCAAAAATATATGAAATACTTAAATATATAAGCTTAATCTGAAGGATCTACCTGAAGAAAACATAAAAATCTTTTTGAGAGAGATTTTTTTTAAAAGACTAAAATAAATGCAGGTGTATTCCTGAATGAAAGACGAAGCTCTAAATATATTATCCCCAAATAATATACAGGTTCCAGGAAATTATAATCAATAATTATTAGTAAATATTAATATCAATGAAAATAAATAGAAAATATTTTAATGCCTAAAGAAACAATTCTGCAGTAAAAAACTTACTTGAAATCAAAAATTTTGATTAAATATTATTTATTCATTTTAGAACATACACATAATTACATTGAAAAGGCAATCACTTACCTGTTGTGAACACTTAATTTTCCAGGAGGGAGTTAGGATGGCGGAGGAGTAGGGGACCCCTTTTTCAGTCGGTCTCCTGAGTCGAGTTGGATAGGTACCAGACCAGCCTGAACATTCACAGAATCAGCATGAGACGCAGGAAGATACATCTGGATCTCTACAAATGAATATCTCCAGCGCTGAGTATTGAGGTGCGAAGCGGGGAGCCGTGAAACTGCGCACAGATATCGGAAGATAAACGGAAGGGGGAGGGAGCCGCCGCGTTCGGGCGCGGGAAGCGGTAGCCACCTGCACGGGGAGCAGGCGGACTCGCGGACCAGCACCCGCGAGAGATCAGACTGAGACCGTGAGCCAGGAGCATGAGAACAGTCTGAAACGGAGCTCCAGTGCGCTCACTGGAACCAGACGGAGACCGGGAGCTCCGGGAGTGCCGGGGCAGCTGGCGGCTGGCGGTGTTAGAAACACAAAGGACAGAGACGTGCCGGCCCTGGAAGTGAGGGCTGGGAAGCCGGGTGAGGGGCTCACATCCCAGGAGGCTGCAGGGTTGAGCAGCACCAACAGAAACAGAGTTAAAGTGGCCAGAACATCAGTGGAGAATGGTCCACGATCCCTCTGTACTGAGACAGAGGCTGAGATTCAGCCACTGCTGCTCTGACTCTCAGAAGAGGCACAGCAGAACGCCAGGGAAAGCCGCCAGAGAACAAAATCCTGGAAATACCGGCTCACAATGTGCCCATCCCCATCCCCCCTCGCAGGGGACATGGAGACTCTACCCAAACAGGGTTGCCTGAGTCTTGGCATGGCAGGCCCCTTCCCCAGAAGGCAGGCTGAAAAATCAAGAAGCCCACATCCCTAAGATCCAATAAAAGAAGGGCACACGGCCTGGGTCCTGGTCAATAATTTGGGCTCTGGACAACCCCACAGCCTCTCCTCATCAGAATGACGAGAAGGAGAAATCCAACCCCCCAGCAAAGAAAAGACAATGAGTCTGTGGCCTCTGCCACAGAACTAATGGATATGGATATAACCAAATTATCAGAAATGGAATTCAGAGTAACAATGGTCAAGATAATGTGTAGACTTGAAAAAAG
>NC_048228.1:14938520-14938798 GCF_002007445.2 Ailuropoda melanoleuca | reverse complement strand
GCATCCCAAGGGGGTGGAGAAAAACAGAGGTCTAGAAGAGATATTTGAACAAATTGTAGCTGAAAACTTCCCTAATCTAGCAAGGGAAAAAACAACCGTGTCCAAGAGGCAGAGAGGACTCCTCCCAAGCTCAACTGCGACAAACCTACACCACGTCACGTCATAGTGCAATTCGCAAATATTAGATCCAAGGATACAGTATTGAAAGCGGCCAGGGCAAAGAAATTTCTCACGTACCAAGGCAAAGGTATCAGAATTACATCAGACCTGTCTACACA
>NC_048228.1:14937200-14938380 GCF_002007445.2 Ailuropoda melanoleuca | reverse complement strand
GCCAGTCATTGACCAATTTCGTAACCACGAAACCAGCCCTACAGGAGATATTAAGGGGTGTTCTATAAAGGTAAAAAGGTCCCAAGAGTAATACAGAACAGAAAGTCACAATTGATAGAAACAAAGATTGTACTGGCAACATGGCATCATTAAAATCATATCTCTCAATAATCAGTCTCAATGTAAATGGCCTAAATGCTCCCATAAAATGCCACAGGGTTGCAGATTGGATAAAAAGACATGACCCATCCATTTGCTGTCTACAAGAGACTCATTTTGAACCCAAAGATGCATTCAGACTTAGAGTAAGGGGATGGAGTACCATCTTCCACGCAAATGGACCTCAAAAGAAAGCTGGAGTAGCAATTCTCATATCAGATAGACTGGATTTTAAACTAGAGGCCATAGAGAGAGATACAGAAGGGCACTATATTATTCTTAAAGGAAGTATTCAACAAGTGGATATGACAATTATTAATATATATGCCCCCAACAGGGGAGCAGCAAGATACACAAGCCAACTCTTAACCAAAATAAAGAGACATATAGATAAGAACACAGTAATAGTAGGGGACCTCAACACCCCACTATCAGAAATAGACAGAACACCCTGGCAAAAACTAAGCAAAGAATCAAAGGCTTTGAATGCCATACTCGACGAGTTGGACCTCATAGATATATATAGAACACTACACCCCAGAACCAAAGAATACTCATTCTATTCAAATGCCCATGGAACATTCTCAAGAATAGATCATGCTCTGGGACACAAAACAGGTCTCAGCCAATACCAAAAGATTGAAATTATCCCCTGCATATTCTCAGACCACAACGCTCTGAAATTGGAACTCAACCACAAGGAAAAACCTGGAAGAAACTCAAACACTTGGAGGCTAAGAACCATCCTGCTCAAGAATGACTCGATAAACCAGGAAATCAAAAAACAAATTAAACAATTTATGGAGACCAACGAGAATGAATACACAACGGTCCAAAACCTATGGGATACTGCAAAGGCAGTCCTAAGGGGGAAATACATAGCCATCCAAGCCTCACTCAAAAGAATAGAAAAATCTAAAATGCAGTTTCTATATTCTCACCTCAAGAAACTGGAACAGCAACAGAGGGACAGGCCTAACCCACTGACAAGGAAGGAGTTGACCAAGATTAGAGCAGAAAT
>NC_048228.1:14834216-14936884 GCF_002007445.2 Ailuropoda melanoleuca | reverse complement strand
CGTTACCTTGGAATTAACTTAACCAGAGACGTAAAGGACCTATATCCTAGAAACTATAGATCACTTTTGAAAGATATTGAGGAAGACATAAAAAGATGGAAAAATATTCCATGCTCATGGATTGGAAGAATTAACATAGTTAAAATGTCCATACTACCCAGAGCAATCTACACTTTCAATGCTATCCCGATCAAAATACCGAGGACATTTTTCAAAGAACTGGAACAAATAGTCCTTAAATTTGTATGGAACCAGAAAAGGCCCCGAATCTCCAAGGAACTGTTGAAAAGGAAAAACAAAGCTGGGGGCATCACAATGCCGGATTTCGAGCTGTACTACAAAGCTGTGATCACAAAGACAGCATGGTACTGGCACAAAAACAGACACATCGACCAATGGAACAGAATAGAGAACCCAGAAATGGACCCTCGGCTCTTTGGGCAACTAATCTTTGATAAAGCAGGAAAAAACATCCGGTGGAAAAAAGACAGTCTCTTCAATAAATGGTGCTGGGAAAATTGGACAGCTACATGCAAAAGAATGAAACTTGACCACTCTCTCACACCATACACAAAAATAAACTCCAAATGGATGAAAGACCTCAATGTGAGACAGGAATCCATCAAAATTCTAGAGGAGAACATAGGCAACAACTTCTATGACATCGGCCAGAGCAACCTTTTTCACGACACATCTCCAAAGGCAAGAGAAATAAAAGATAAAATGAACTTATGGGACTTTATCAGGATAAAGAGCTTCTGCACAGCCAAGGAAACAGTCAAAAAAACTAAGAGACAGCCCACGGAATGGGAGAATATATTTGCAAAGGACACCACAGATAAAGGACTGGTATCCAAGATCTACAAAGAACTTCTCAAACTCAATACACGAGAAACAAATAAACAAATCATAAAATGGGCAGAAGATATGAACAGACACTTTTCCAATGAAGACATACAAATGGCTAACAGACACATGAAAAAATGTTCAAAATCATTAGCCATCAGGGAAATTCAAATCAAAACCACACTGAGATACCACCTTACGCCAGTTAGAATGGCAAAAATTGACAAGGCAAGAAACAACAATTGTTGGAGAGGATGTGGAGAAAGGGGATCCCTCCTACATTGTTGGTGGGAATGCAAGTTGGTACAGCCACTCTGGGAAACAGTGTGGAGGTCCCTTAAACAGTTAAAAATTGAGCTACCCTATGACCCAGCCATTGCATTACTGGGTGTTTACCCCAAAGATACAGACGTAGTGAAGAGAAGGGCCATATGCACCCCAATGTTCATAGCAGCATTGTCCACAATAGCTAAATCGTGGAAGGAACCGAGATGCCCTTCAACAGATGACTGGATTAAGAAGTTGTGGTCCATATATACAACGGAATATTACTCAGCTATCAGAAAGAACAAGTTCTCAACATTTGCTGCAACATGGACGGCACTGGAGGAGATAATGCTAAGTGAAATAAATCAAGCAGAGAAAGACAATTATCATATGATTTTTCTCATCTATGGAACATAAGAACTAGGAAGATCAGTAGAGGAAGAAAGGGATAAAGAAAGGGGGGTAATCAGAAGGGGGAATGCAGCATGAGAGACTATGGACTCTGAAAAACAAACTGAGGACTTCAGAGGGGAGGGGGGGTGGGGCAATGGGATAGACTGGTGATGGGTAGTAAGGAGGGCACGTATTGCATGGTGCACTGGGTGTTATATGCAACTAATGAATCATCGAACTTTACATCGGAAACCAGGGATGTACTGTATGGTGACTAACATAATAAAAAAAATAAATAAAGAACTGATAATTTTCCAGAATATATGAAACCAGTAGATAGATTTTTCTAAGCAACTGGAGATAAAACTTATATTTTTATTTTGGATTTGGGGACTATTTAATCTATAATTTCCTCTCGTTTTTGTGGCACTGAGATTTTCCTTCCAAATCAAAATACTTGAATTGTACTATCATCTATTCCTGTAAAATTTGGCAAGTTGGTTAATGCCTTAAATCTTTGATGACTTCATTATTTAAATGAGATAGGATTGGGTAACAAGTTTAGCAACTGGATCTCTTCTCTCTGCTACACAAGGAACAAGAGCTATTATGAAAAGAAAAATCCTGTCCATTGATCTGCAAAATTTTAGAGGGCTTCTTCTGTTTACATCAGACTACTTTCTGACCATTTAATTATAGAAACAGATTAAAAGATTTCTTAAGTAGTTTAAAATTAAATCTTTGGCTCCTAAATAGATTGACAATTATATTGCTACATACACAGCTGTAATTGTAAAACACTGCAATACAGTCTTATTTGAAAATTTTCTTTTTACACAAATATGAACTATGCACTTTTTATCAATGGAATGTACACCACTTAAGTTTTGGAATAACAAGACTTTCAGTGTCCAAGTTACTTAATTGTCTTTCACATTTGAACTTTCAGCACATTGGCAGAATCACACAACAAATCAAAGGACCTTCAGGATCCTAAACTTAAAAGCATCAGGGAACAGATTTTATGCAAACTATTTCCCTGAGGCTTAAGGGTGAGATTGCATAGCCTTTCTCTGGCTTCTTAAAAACTCTTAATTCTTTGCCTTGGGACTTTCTGATAAAACAGCAATCAGACTATAAATGGTAATACTCTATAGAGTGATAGATTGGAGCAAGCTTGTCCATTAAACCACAAGATAGTGTGCATTTATGAAGTTAATTACAAATGATCCCTTCCTGTATTAATGCATTACTTTATTCACCATAATTATTGATCCCTAAAAGCCATTCTTCATGCTAAAGTGCTTTAACCAAAGTGCCTTAATAGAATGTTCATTAGTGACCTCATAAAATGACACACAGGCAAAAGGAAAATAAAGACCTAAGTCATATATATCAAAATCTTGAATATGACATACACAATTGGAAATCTTTCAGTAGAAATCTCATATGAACAAGTAATACAAAGAGAAATCTAAACCTTGTATACGCTGGGTTCCATCCCAAATGGAATCCAACCAAGATTTCCTACAGGAACACTGCAATGATCAATCATACAGCAGACATCAGAAAGTGGAAAAACAGTGGTAATACATTAAAACACATTTTCAATAGACCGAAAACCAAACCCTTGAAATCTACAAAGAATGAAGACGGGGAGGGGGAGAATGTGCCCCTGCATAATATAGTAATTCATCTTCACTTAGTAAGGTATAGGACACACTCAAGTGTGCATAAATCATTTTGTGTTTGTTCCATTTGTACAATATGTGGCCTGATAGGAGTACTTTGGCCACTGCTGATGTCAAAGAGAAGAAATACATAGCAGTTAGACAAAGAAAGGTTATATTCCTTTGCTAAAGGTACAGAAATCACCTCTCCTAATCTATAATCAGAAACAAGCTCCAAATGGCTATTGGAATTAGAAAAATTACACATGATATAACTAGAAATTTCATGCTCAAAAAATACCTCACACTAGTAAACAATACAGCTTAGTAAACATGAAATAAAGTGTTTCAAATTCTAGCTTCTCTAAATGTACCATAAGTAATACTTTTATTAGGTAATGTAACATTAGAGACAAGTTTAATCAATAATTTTTGGTGGAGAAAGACTTACAATCTTACCCTGCAGATAACATATACAATCAATAGATTGTACATTAATTATTTTCTAATAATAATTTATTTGAAACTGTACTGTAAGTGTCTATTCCCCAAGTCCTTTCCATACTTCCATCTTTTGGCTAGAGAGTTCCTTGGTTATCTGTTTTAAAACTATCGTGAGAAATACTAGAAGAAAATACATGGCAGAAGGCACATATTGAACAATATCATATGTCTAATAAAGAGATCACATAGATTGATGAGCCCCCTTTACAAAAGGGCGCTTGGTGAAGTTACCTCAAATTGTTGATTTTTGCTGTGTTATGCATTCTTACAAATATTTTGTAATTATTTGTTTATCTACTTTCAAAAAAGAATGCTTTTGACATCTGACACCATGACAACTCTAGAGCTGTGATTTTTTCAACTGGTTGTTACAAGCCAATACTTAAGCAGTGGTAAGTACACCCTGAAACAATGTTCTTAGGTATATATATATATATATATATATATATATATATATATATATGCACACACACATATATGTGTATATATATATATTATATGGTCTTCAGATTTAAGTTCTTTATTATTTTAACTATGCATTTTAGGAAATAAGAAAACTAAATTATATTCCTGAAACTAATATTACACTATATGTTAACTAACTGGAATTTAAATAAAAACTTGAAAAAAATAATAATAATTTCCTCCTGAATTGAAAGCCAATAGCTAAAGTTAAAAATCTCAAATCTAACCCAAGATCAGGAGCCCAGGTTGTGAGAGTACCATAATGATAGAGGGAAAAGGAAGATCAATGTTCAGTCAGTGCTTTGTACAAATGGCTAATCTATATACATCACATTATTCCCTCCAAAAAAGTAATTCTATTCTTTCTTCCTGCTTCTGCTAAAGCCATCAGACTGAATGTCCTGTTTTTATTCTTTTCCCATTAATATTATCTTTGATGAAAAATTTTAATTTGATCTTTTCAGTGTAAAGCTTTGAACACATGACATATGAAGATATTTGGGGCATGGGAACTGGAAAGCACAGTGTGATTGGTCCCAGGCCTCAAATATTATCTTAGATAACCACGTACAGCATATGTGAGTTCAGGTCTATATGCCCCTTGCTTCCTCTGTGTTAAAAAATAAATTCTTTCACACAGTACTTTCCTTATTTTTAGAAAGGAATTATGTGTTTTCCTCCTTCAATTCACTCAGGATACCATGGGAGGCTTAAAAAATGTTAATAAGGAGCAGTAATTTTTTTTTAAAAAGCTAAAATGCTACTCAGAGGAACTTCATAAGAATCCACTGCCCTTATTAAGCTTGTGTTACTTACAGAGGAGTAAAAATTCATCATCATCTCTGATTTTAGTACCTCACTCAATAATTTCACTTTATTATTCTCTTCATCCCTCTTCAAAGCCCTTCAATCATTCCAGTTTTATTTTCAGTGCTTTTCTTCAGTACCAAAATCTTGCTGAAATAAAACCTGACTGTAGAATCATTACAGGATTTGTTGGCAGTGAGGTCATTAAAATTGTGTGAGCATCTCCCTCATATAACTTCTTCTAAGGACATAACATAACACTAATATTATACTTTTTATGGGAGGAAATATTTTTGTGTGCTAAAATCAAGAGCAAGTGAAATCACACAGCACTAAATTCTGAAATTTTAGATAAAAAATTTCACAAATAAGTAAAAGATGGCTACAATGTTAAGCATAATCACTAACTGTACTTACAGATTATAATTTTTTTCATTTATATAGGTGATAATATTTTAAATAAAACAACTTCCATGCCTAAAAATATGGTATCTAAGGAAGAAGGAATCAACAGAGCTAGGGAATAAATGAAACTTAAAATTCTGAAATATTTTATGGTATCATTTTAAGGAGAAGGAAAAATTAGAAAACAAAAATAAGAATAGAGGATCTTGAACTTTAGAGTACATAAGAATCACTTCAGCTGATTGATAAAAATGCAGCTTCCCAATACGTCACCATTAAAGATTATAATATTGATAGGTGTGGGCAGAATTTGGGGGATCTCCATTTTAGCAAATATTCCCAATGAACCAGTTTCAGAAAGTCTGTTTGAGAAACACTTGAATAAATGGGTGGAACTCAGGGCCATTGACTCCAAGTTAAACATTGTTTCTGCTATACCACATTCTTGACTTTTATGGAATTTTTAAATTCTATTTTTAAAGGATGTGCAAATATTTGGAATTATAATTCCAAAGTGTCCATTGAGTTTTGACCTTCATTTACAGAAATTAGTATTAAAAATGCCATCCTTTCTCCCTAGGAGTACTTGGCTCTACCTAATTTAGCTACTCAGAGATCACTTTGACTATTTCCATATTATTGTGGTTCTGGCTACAGAGAGGGATGACTAAGATCTGATAGGTGTTTTCTGGTCAAAGATACAGACTGGAACTCAAAACATGACCCTTCGGTTGGAACGGAACCACTGACTGGTGGTTAGATTTACAAGGACATCATCACCTTGAAAAAGAACTACCCCGGGGAACACATGAGTGGCAGCACTTGATTTACCATCGTTAAATGTAGTCTGGTTTTAAAAAAAAAAAAAAGTGCTGCATCTCTCTGAACTTAGAAATTATTCTTAAAATGACAAATCACTGGACTATTTTACCTCACATAGAAGCTTAGTAAATAAAAGCGCAACAAAATAAAATCTGAACTTGTTCATCACATGTATGAAGCAACTTGCCAAGAGGAAAAGATAAATTTTTCCACCTTTCACCACCTTTCTACTTTCACGTCCTAGAGGCAATATCCTCGGCCCATTCTACCTTGATCAAGCAGAAAAGCAACTATATCTAAAATTGTGCCAAATGAAAAAACATTGTCGAAAATTTCTTTTTTTTTTCCCCGTAAGTGAAAGAAAAATTGTTATTCAATTTAGGATAATTATCAGCATCTCGAAATTTTAATCACAAAGTGCTTTCCATTCTTTAACTTAATTACCTGGCATGGATTTAGAACACCAACCACCACAAATAAAATTTCCTTTTCACAAGAATGAGAGAAGTTTAATTTAAAGGAGTTAAAGAATCAGAGTTGAGGGCTTCATTCTATCACTAACTTGAACCTCTTAAAGCTTATACCTGAATCTCTGCTTCACTTGTAGATAATATAGTGAATCGTCTAAGAATTTAATGAAATTGGTTACAAAAGATTTTGCAAGCCATAAATCACATTTTATAATCCCATTTATATTTGAATTTTCTAATTAGGAAATCCACTTCAGTGTTCTAAAATAATTATGATATTTAATTTGATAAATTAAAAAAGTTACAACTCACTCCATTAAGTACAGTTGACCCTTGAACAACACAGGGGTGAAGGTGCACTGAACCTCTGTGTAGTTGAAAATCTGTGTATACTTCTGACTCCCCCAAAACTTAATAGCCTACTATTGACCTGAATCTTTACTGATAACATAAATAGCTGATCAATAAATATTTTGTATGTTATATATATTATATATTGTAGTCTTATGATAAAGTAAGCTAGAAAAAAGAGGATGTTATTAAGAAAATCATAAAGAAAACACATTGACAGTATTGTATTGTAAAAAATCTGTGTATAGGAACTGTGCAATTCAAACCCATGTTGTTCAAGGGTCAACAATACACTGATATGTGCATCATGGGATCTTGCCATTGGTAATACTGTATAGTATAAAAGCACAGCTAAACCTCCTGGGAGCATTTCAGAAGAGGAGTGCCTTAATTTGGTTACCTATTTTCTGTGAAGTACTCTTGAACATGAAAGCCTCTGAGTGTTAATTGACACTTTCACCTTGAATTGGAGAGTCTTAATAAATCATTTTTTTTAAATAAATTATTATTTAAATTTTTTAAATAAATTATTATTTTTTTTAAAATGTCATGTTGTACTCCTCACATGATTGTATTCAGTTTTCTTCATTTCCAAAGGAAACACAGTAAGATTACATGGATAGATTTGTTCACATCGAGGGCAATGAACATGAAACACAATGACCAGACCCAAGCCATATGATCTGAACATGACTTCAGTTCATAAGGCTATTATAAAATTCCAAAATTCAGGCTTATGTTTCCTCATTTTATACAGTGTTCTTAAATCATTCCCACGTATGAAATAAAGTCATAGACCTCTCATTGAAAATGATCCTACATGGGACACCTGAGGGTCTCAGTCAGTTGGGCGTCCAACTCTTTATTTTGCTCAGGCCATGATCTCAGGGTCATGGGATGGAGCCCCACATCGGGCTCCAAGCTCAGCATGGAGTCTGCTTGAGATTCTCTCTCCCACTCCCTCTGCCCCTCTCCCTGCTCATGCTCTTTCTATAAATAAATAAATAAATAAATAAAATCTTGAAAAAAAAAAAGAAAACGATCCTACTTATTTAATAAGTGGAAAATATAGCTATCAGTGGTGTTTGGACTGTATTTGTCAGCTAACTGTCCAAAAAAATGCTACTAAATCTCTACTCTATGCAGACCAGCAAAACAGAAGTGGCAATAAGAAAGTCTTACGGTAAGAAAGTAGCAGGTTCTTAATGTCATGTGATTAGTGTGGAGAGCAAATGATCTGGGTTGGGGGACAGAAAAATCATAGAGGCCTAACCTGATCTAAGAGAGGTTCTATAAAGAAGCAGCGAGCTCAAATGAACTGTAGAGGAAGGGTCCATTTAGGGTAAGTGCAGAGCAGGTGACATCAGTACAGCTGGAGAGTTGAGTAAAGGTGTGGAGGAGGGAACTATATAAAGCTTGGGAGAAGATTAGCAGAAGTACAACTTATATATGCCCAAAGTTAAGCAATGATCTGAGACTCATCAGTGAATGAAAAAAAAAATCTAGATATTTTAGGTACCCAAAATAAGCTTCTATATCAACAGCCAAGGACTGGGAATCCAACTTATATGTTTAGTTATTGAGGTGACATTTCTGAACACAAAAATAGGTGGCCTAAGTTGACTTTTTAAAAAAATAAAAGCTTAAATTTAATGAAAAAAGTAGATAGGGGTATTTACTCTTGTGTGCCAAATGCTTGTTTGATTGGATTTTTTACATTGCAAACAGATGTTTTAAAGTAATTTCAGTCCACTTTAATCCTAATTACAGAGAAGTCATGACATTTAAATGTCACAAATATTTGCTATAGAGGTCTTTTACAAAAAGTTAGATTAAAATACTAAGGAGAAACACACCAAATGTTAATGGCCGGGGTCTCTGTGTGTAAAGTAATGAATGATAGTTGTTCTTCTGTGTAATTAAACATGAATTCTTATAGTAGTAACCAGTAAAATGAAACAAATTCCAGTTAATAATATTTACTGAATTATTTGGAATACTTCAGCATTAAATGATAGAAAAGTAAAAAGACAAAATAATGGCCCAAACAAGACAAATGGTTATGTTCACATAAATCTCCCTCCTCCCCCAGGAACCTAAATCTTGTCTAGCTCAAGGCTCAACCATCTCAAAAGTGTGGCCTTCAACCTCCTGGCCCAGTAAAATTGTAGCTGAGTTTTAGGCAATACAATAGAGAAGGACATGAAAAAGAAAAGAGGGCAAATAGTATGTGTTGGCAGTCTCTGAAGCAGTGTATTGGTCACCTATTCCATACAACAAATTACTGCAAACTTAACAACTTAAACACAGATATTTATTATCTTACAGTTTCCTTGGGTCAGGAATACAGACACAACCTTGCTAGTGCCTTTGCTTAGGGTTACACAGGCTGCTATGAAGATACTGGCTGGACTGTATTCTCATCTGGGGTTAAATGGGGAAGAATCTATTTCCAAGCCGACTCAGGTCATTAGCAGAATTCACGTCCTGTGGTGGTAGGACAGAGGGCCCTGGCTTCTTTCTGGCTGTTGGCTGGAGACTCACTTCAGCTGCTAGAGGACACAGTTTCTAAAGGCTGTTTACGGTTTCTAAAGGCCTCCCACATTTTCTCAAGGACTTCTGCAGTTCCTTGACACACGAGCTCCCCCAGTGTGGCCAGTTATTTCACCAAGCCAGAAGGGAGAGCCTCTAGAGTTAGTCTGCTAGCCAGACAGAGTCTTACATAACATAACCTAACCATGAGAATGACATCCTGCCACCTTTGCCGTATTTTATTGGTTTGCAGCAAATCACTGATCCTGCCTGCCCTCACAGGGAGGGAGAGAATACAGGGAGATGTCTCCTGAACAGCAGGAGACAAAGATAATAAGGGTTTCTCTCATGTCTGTCTACTACAGGAAGGTTCCCAGAAATAATCACACTTTCTTCCCCCTGTATCCCGTTAGCTAAAGCTGAGCCACATCTAGTTGGAAGATGCAGCCTTTTGCTCCCCCCAGATTGCCACGTGTCCTAACCTTCTCCTTGTGGACGAAGGAGTGAATTTTGGGAGACGACTAGCAGACTCTCTTCCAATAGAGACCTTCCAATCAGAGCTTCTACAGCAACCCAGTGAAATAAGGAACACGACGACATCTGGCATAGACTAGTAGGCAGTCAGATGACGTTCTCTGATTACGTCTACTAAATTTACAACAAGTTGTAGTTTGATTATTAGAATAGAAATTAAATTCTGTTAAAGGAAGAAAAGTGTCTGAATAGAAAAACATGCTCAATTTATTAGTACCCAAGATTTAGGTCTCAGGTAAATTAATTTGAGATAGTCTGACAGTTTTTATTCCTATAAACACGATCAACCAGATGACTGCATTTAAAAAAATAATTGTATCTGTATAACCTTTTGCAATTTCCATAGGACTTTCTCACCTATTGTATTTTATTCTCAATTTTCTCAATGAGTGTCCATTCCTCTCATTTAGCAGGTGAAATTAAGTGACCGGCCCTAAGTTCAGTAACTGGCAAACGGTACAGGCCAAGCTCATGTGCAGGTCATATACTGCTACATAGATTCCGCTACACCATAATGTCAAGAAATCAATTTCACTGAAGAACAAAACTTGAGAGATATTAAGCATTTGAATAAATGCTAGATGCTGGTTAAGCTCCAGAAATATGGAAATATCCAGACAATTGACAGATTCTTGTTTTGGTCTCTTTGCTGTGTTTGACATAGCCTCAACCAAAAGGACTGATGAAAAGAAGGAAAGAAGGAAGAGAAGGAAGGCCAGACAGGGGACAGTAGTTTACTAAAGGCTCCTGTCCCACTGAAAGAGCTCTAACATTTGAATAAGTGACTGCCAAAGAGAATTTGTTAAGTCGAGAAAATTATTAGTTACAAAGTGAATCCAGTCCTTCAGAAATGTGGTGGTTGCAAACACTGAGACCTTTCCAAAACAGGTTATTGCTAGGCTATTAAAATTAAACTCTTTCACATACTCTCCCCCTTCACTTTCTAGTACCCTAGCCCCTCTATGGCTGTGCCTGTGTTTTTTTGTTTGTTTGTTTGTTTCGTTTTGTTTTTCCTGGAGAACTGAAGAAAGAAATTGGGTCAAGTGTTATGAATCATGAAAAATCAGTCCCATAGGTAAGTTACTGTGACTCTTCACATGCCCTCACTCCTCCCCAGACTAGGTCAGTTTGTTTGATATTCACTCTCATTACCCAGTATGTTTCACTGTGGACTCACAACAGTAAGTGATGATTGTAAGGTAATTAAATTAACTGTGAAATAATAGCTGTGTAATAATAATGTGAAAATCAGGAGGTCAGGGTCTAGCTCACTACTATAGTTCTGCAGCACATTACATACATGTACATAGACACTCCATACTATTTGTTGATGGTCTAAGCATAACTAAATCATTGGGAAAGCATCACAATATAATGAAATGAGCATGAGTTTTGAAATTAAATTTCTGCCTATCATCATTTTTTTTTCTTTTCTCTCCACTCCCCACCCTACACCCAACCTACTTCAAAGGTCACCCACCATCAGTGGATAGACTTTGGAACATGACTTAACACTTCCTAGGCCTGGTTTTCTACTTCTACACAATTATAACGATGCTTTGTTGAGCTCTTATACAGAAAACATGACACAACATACACAAAGCCCCAAGATGTAGCAAGTGCCTATCACGCTTTCTGTCTCATTGGCATTTCTGTTGCTATTATTGTGCAGAGGTTCTATTATTACTCTTTGTCAAAATGGCTAAGTTCTTAGGTAAAGGATTTGTAAAACAGACACAGAGGGATACATATATAAAATGACCAAGTCTGATGTGAAGGAATGATAACATATAGTTCATTATTTGTAAAGTAATATAAACTAAATTGATATGGTTTTCCTGGCTTTGTTTGGTTTAAATTCTATCCTGTACTGAAAGACAATAGTTTTCTATATTGAGTTGCAGTTAAGATTCTTAAGAGCCAGAAAACTGTTGCTCCCAGAGTAGTGAAGCTTGAATGAAAAATATGTCTCTTACCAACCTAAGCCCTTTAACCAAGGAAAAAAAACATTTTTTGCATAAATACAAAGCTATTATGTTTTAAGTTCTAATGTATAATTTATATATAAAACTACAGGCACAACTACTAACAGAATCTTTCAAAGATTAATTCTTATATATACTTTACATAAACAGCTTAAGAAAAAGAACATTTTAAGATTTGGATTCATTTGTCCAAGCAATACTTATTTATCTTTGCCAGAGGGCTGCACTGCATCCTACAGAGGAAAAATAAAATGACCATGAACCCCAACAATTAAAATGAGACTTTGGAGAAAAATACTTTGCACTTAGCCAGTAGGTTCCTGTAATTTCATTCATCCAAGTGTATGTGTTAGATTTCAAGTCTGATTCTAAGAAACCTGAAGAAGAGCATCACTACCTTTTCTCTCAGAATGTCAAAGATGCTGAGCAACACTTAAATTTAATGCTAGGTGAACAGAGTTCCCATTCTCATTTCTTCTACACTACTGAGGGCACTTGGTCATGTCTGAGGGAGAAAAACTGTATGCATAAATTTTCCCTTTACCAATTAAATTTTCATTTTTTATACTCACAGTTCTCTAATTCAAATGTTTGGTAGAGAAGTCAGTCAAAAAGCCTCAAGCCTAAGAATATTGGATTTGTCAATCCATAATGTACAGGGCATCTCAATTTTCTCTGCTATTTCTCTTTTCTCTAACAGCTTCTCATATCACTATTTCAAAGATACACTTTCAGAGGAACAAAACAAAATTAATTCATACAACTCTTATTCCTTGAATATTTATTCTTTTCTTCAACCTCTTGAAATCCAAGGATCAGATATAATGGAGAAACATCATACTAAGACGGAAGGGAATATATTCTGAGTTCTTTATGAAGCCTGTTTTCACACAATTTGAGAGCAGAATCACCCACTTTAGTCTCACAATGAGTCTGTCTGACGCTACATGGCATGAGGCCAAACTATAAAATGATGTTTTAATGTTGCAAGCAAGTTCAAAGAAACACCTTAATGATGTTTGGTCCTGCCTGAATGTTAAGAATAGCTCTGAAGACTCACAGAGCACGTTCTACAATCTGACGATTACTTGTATTTTCCGATTAAGATGGAACAGAACAACAGTTATCCCAATACTGTATGCTAAACCTATAGACATGAGTATGTTTACACTGCCCAACAGTCATGACCCTAGGCTTGTAATTAACTCTACAGACACTAGGACCAGCACATAAGAACTTGACCTAGTTACACAAAGAGAAAAAAATTATTTTTTGAGGACAAAGCATTTGAAATTAAACAGAATTGATAAAAAAATAATAAGTAAAGGTACTCTTTGTCTCAGGAATAAAAAACATTTAATGACAGGATAAAATAAAATGATTTCCTTTATCGGGGACAATGTAAAACATTACGTTCTAGCTTAAGAAAATAATTTCTTTCTCTTCCTTACAGTATTTTAAATGACCACTGATGTGCAGACCCTGTACCTGGGGCAGTGGGAAACGCAAAATGAACCAGTGAGGGAGGCAGCCCTCAAGGAGGTAAGAGTGTAGTAGCCATTTGGCTGTTTCCAAATTTTGCTACCTCTTACTTAAAAAAATTTTTTACTTGATAATTCACTTAATTGATTGTATGGAGAACCAATTAAAATGCTGACTTTATTGTATATTTATTATGATTAAAATAAAAACCGATACTGTTTTGAAAATCAAATAACTTATATAATAATAAATGTTCAGGGGCTCCTGGGTGGCTCAGTAGGTTAAGCACCTGACTCTTGATTTCCGCTCAGGTCATGATCTCAGGGTCCTGGGGTCAAATCCCACATCAGGCTCCACGCTCAGCGGACTCTCTCTCCCCCTCACCCTCTGCACCCCCCCACTTGCACACACACTCTCTCTAAAATAAATAAATCTTTATAATAATAATAATAAATGTTCATTCTTACAAACCACATAAAGACAGTCTGTGTTCTCAATAAAGTTCTAAACCAGGGGGTCATAAAGTGTGGTATCAGGTAAGTAGCAACTGCATCACCTATGAACTTGTTAAAAATGCAAATTGTCAGGCCCCACCTACCTCTACTAAACCAGAATGTCTGAGAATGGGCCCCAGCAATCTGTGAATTAGTAAGCCCTCCAGATGTGCACTGACGTTTGAGAATCACTGCTCTAACCTAGCCTTGAAGCTTTAAATTGGTGTTCTATAAAATGAAATCTTCATACCAATTCAACCTTATATACTTTTCACAGGCAATATTTGCAAGGAGACTTGGAAGCAGGTAAAATTGATCTTTCTGTGGCTTCCAAGAAGCCTGATACCTGATTCCACTTTGCTTCCTCCTAACCAATCATTTTGCTGAGATTTTTGGTTTTGATCTATTTTCACTTAAACATTTCTTAAGACAATGAACTGGGGTACACTTCCTTGAGCTGAGTTAGCAGTTCCCAGCTAGAAACATGTTTCCATTGAAATCTTCACTCCATTACCTTCAGCTTAACAGTGTCACTAATTACTACAACTATAAATCCAAGCTGAATATTTTTCAAGAAAAGTAATACACTTACTAGCTATTCTAGTTCAGAAGTACTGATGTGCTCTTTATAAATACCTGCATTTTTAAAAACTTAATTAAAATAATATAATGCTTTAATTTAGACGTTGAAAAATAGAAAACAACTCTGCAAACAGAAATGACTTTTCCCCAAATTCTTTTATAACCATCATCCTCCACGTAGAAGCATTTAAGATGAAGGCCAAAGACCTATCAAAATATACAAACAACTTTTAGCCTATTAAAAATTGTTAAATCTCTACATCACTGTGATTCAAAGCCTTATTTCAGATTCACTAAATACAATAATTGTTTCAATGTACAAAAGTGCATAGATTTGTTCTTTTTCTCTTCTTCTTAATGGTTTCTTTAGATATTTAATTTACAGACTCTTCCTTTTGCATTTGAAACTGTGTGTCTGACAAAAATATTTTATATGTCTCAAGGCTTCTCAGAGGTTACCAGAAGCCTGAACTTCCATTTTTTGAGGTCCCCAATGTGTATATAAATAGTAATAACAGATAAAGCTAAAGGTGGCTACAAAAACTGTGGTATATCCTTAAAGTATACACTAACACATCTGTCACATAAAAAATACTGTATCAGCTCATCTGGACATGATTTCACTGAGATGCTTCACGAACGTGAGGCCTTGGACCAGACTGTTTCCTTCACCTCAGCCTCATCCTCTGTCACAGGTTCTTGGTCGTCTGTAACTCATGTTACTCTAAATTGGAATACCAGTCTGGAGGGAAATTGTCCCCTGGCCTTAATGTTCCTGGGTTAGAGAAAGAAAATAGGAAGGAAATGCTAGAGGGGGCAATGGTTGACAGAGCTATCTGTTCGTCCTCCCCTATCTGCTGGGCAAGTAAAGAGAAAGGGATGATAGGCGGCCTATCCATCTGCTACTACACTGGCCTAAATTTCCCACGTGCACAGATGGGAATTTCTGAAATAGGGCTATGAGATTTAACTATCTCATAGGGAAAGATGGCATAACCCTAAAGTCTCTGTACTTTCACATGGGTGGCAGGACGAAGCACTCACCCATGATAGCATCAGAACTCGGTTGTGCCGCTGTCACATCTAGCTAAAGAAAATGCCAAAATACAGTCATAAAAATACTAAGTATCTTATTCCGTAAAAGAGGTTTTCTACTTTTGTTGTTGTTGTTTTTGTGTTTGTACAGGGAAGATAAAAGAAGAAAGAAGTGAATGCCATTTCTAAACTTACCTACAGATCTTGAACATTCAGAAGGTATGGATTCATGAATCTTGTCTATTTCCTAAAATCTTGTAGAGGAGCATGGCCTCCTATCGCCACATAAGTACACTGAAGGGCAGGGAAGTTTCCTGCTTTTCTTTCCTTTTTAAAATATTACTGTACTCCCAGAGTCATGCCATAAATGTTCAAATTTTTTTTGATGATTGAAATGATGAATATATGATATGGATGACATATATGGATAACAGAGCAGGCTCTCTTGAAAAGAGTATAAAAAAATAAATCCAGGTTCTTAAAGTTCCCAAAAGGCACAAAGTGGCGGGGGGNAGGGGGGGGGGGGGGGGGGCAACTAAAATAAATAAATAAATAAACCAATCTAGTACATGTCATTTGGCCAAAGGATTTTGCCATCTTGACATTTAGCAGGCTTCCAGAAGGAGTAATAGATTCAGACACTTCTGTAACCTCTCTATCATGTAGAGCAAGAAGGATATACAACTTTCCCAGCTTTTTAAAATTCCAAACTAACTCTTTCAGGGCATTAGAATCTAATCTAAGGTCTTGCCCTACAATAACCAAATGCTCTCATAAAGTTAATAAACCGCCAAAATGTTTAATTCCTGTATCATTTATTTGGGTCTTTCAATTCCAGTTGATGAAAATTTCAACTCAAGATGCTTTAAAGAGAAATATTGATTCATATTTGAAAATTAAAAAACCAAGGTAAGATCTTGTTTCAGCCATAGCTGTATTCAGAGCTCAAATATCCCCAACTGGGTTTAGCTTTTCTCCAACTCTTACCTTGGTTTTTCAATTTTCCAAGGTGAGTATTAGCTTCATTCTCAAACTTCATATGCTGACACAAGAAGTTCCAAGCTCACACATCATTCTGCAAAGTTCCATAGAAGAAAGTCCACTTCTTTAAGTGAGGGTGGGAGGGGGTGGCCAAAAAGTCCTAGACCGGTGCCTTTTTGTCTCCAATTGGCCAGGCCTGGTCACATACTTTTCTGTAAACTAATCCCGGCTACCAGGAGGACGCCACACCTCCAATGGTGAGACCTGAGTCTTGGGTCGCCCAGTGAGTCAGAGTAGCTGCTGACCTGAAGCAAATGGGCTAAAGGGTGAGGCAGTGTGGCTGGAACCTCCAAAATAAAGAGGCGTACTGCTTCCATAAACAGGTGTGAGTAACTGGGACAAAAGACCGCAGAAAAACACTACAAGTTCCCGTTAGAAGACCCCACCTCCCCCACTTATTAACCTCTCACATATGCTATATTAGGGGATCAAAATAAGATTTTAAAAAATCATTCGAGTGACGCTCCTAACCAAACTAAAGTTTTGAGGGCGTGCAACCTCACACCTTGTATCCAAAATGTCGCTTCAATTGTTGGTCTTCCACTTGTCTTCAGGAACTGGAACACATGGCCTTTCAGAAAGCTGGCAAACAGAGGCAACTCTGATTTACAACCTGGAAGCCGCCCACCACACGCTGCCAGGTCGTGTCACCAGCAGGAGCAAGACCAGAGGGGACGATGCACCCACTTCCTAGGCGGCGCGACCAGTCTCATCCTTGCCGGCCTCCACCCTCCGCCAGCGGCGGCCGTCGGAACGCGCCGGCCGGGGCGGGACGCCTGGGGTCACCAAGCCGAGCCGGGGACTGGCAGATCCTCAGGGCAGACCCNCGCGGTGCGCGTCGGAACGAGCGCACGAGTCCCCGGCGCGCCCGCCGCGCTCGCCCCGCCGCCGCTGCCAGCCGGGCGCCGCCTGCGCTCCGGACCAGCCCGAGTCGCCCATCGGCGACGTCCGCGGGGTCCCCGGGAGGGCGAGGGAAGGGCCGTCCGCGTCGCCCACGCCCGATTCCTCGCACCGAGTCCCCTGCAAACGCCGCCCGGACCGCGGGGCTGCCCCGGGGAGTCGCTGAGGCCGAGCACCCCGGGAAGGAGGATCCCGCGGACGGCTGCAGCCCGAGGTAATCACCCTGGATGACGGACGGGGCAGGTCCTCCCCCAGAAACCCAACCCTGGCGACTGGGAATGCGGACTCCAGAGGTGGCACTCTCGATCAAGTTTCTCGCGGTTTGAAGGGATCCTGAAACCGTCCCTAGTTATTATTTAATTAGCCTTTCCTCTTATGTTTAAATAAGTTTATTTAGACAATGAAAAAAAATAGCCTCCTGGATGACTGTAGGTTTGTAGGTTTATAGGTTTATAAATATAATCCCGAAAGTTTTGCATGGTATGGTTATTTGCTTATGCATATTTATTAACCTGTTAACTCTGCAGCTAGTCAGAAAATTGGCATTTAAAATATTCTTTGAGGAACATTACAAGTTCGCTGTTGCGTTCAGGCACCGTGTTATTTATCAGCTTAGTTAGCATCTGTCTTCCCGAAGTGGTACCAAAGCCTGTCCCTTGGCGACGGGTCTTGCATGTGACACTCTTGCCCTCTAGTGCCTCACCAGCTTGGTAGCAGTTTGATGGCTAATATTAATAAGATGTTACATAACACAAGGGGACTGGGCCAGAACTGGTATTGCTGCCACTTGTGAAGCCAAAAAGCCTGAGCGGATGGTAGTGGATGCTGTTATTTCGGTTTCTTTTGTATCTGTCGAAACTTTCTCAAGCATTTTCGGTGCTTTCAACTTTAATTCCAGGTAAGTGCATTTGTTTATTTACACTATCCATTAATAGCTCACTCATAAATGTAAGAAGGGCTATTAGTAACAGATAGCAACTTTGTTTTCAATTAATCTAAGAATTTCAGGATTGAACAAGTGCCTCACTTGATTCTTGTAGAAGAAATAGAGCATTTTAATTAAATTGAGACACAGAAATATCAATCTGGGGTAATTTTAAAGCTTCTCTTAAATAAAACTGAAGTATTAAGGAGATGATCCCTTATAATTGTTTAAGATCTCCACCAACAAGTTGTAATTATTCTGCAGCAGATTTGTTAAAACAGAATACATGTGTATTGCTTGATGGACTAGAAATTTGTAAGCAATGTTAGAGATTTAAACTATCACTACCTGTCTATCTGTACAGTAATAATCCTCAACAAGTCTATTTCATGCAATTCATTTTATAAACATTATTTAAAATTACGCAGTTAATAAAATTACATGCAACTGGGAAGACGTAATCAGCTCATGTATTGAACATAGAAGCTTTAAATTAAAAGAAAATACATGTATCTAAAAGAAAATACATTAAAAACATGTATTTAATATGCCCACTTTTTTTCCCTCAAAAGAACCAAGTGAACATTGTTAACAGGTTTACCTAGATCATCTTACAACTAGTTCTTCTAATATCTGGAAACTATTTAAGCTTCAAACTCATTTAAAGTTGAAATTGAATTCATATTCTTTATAAACACACTGAAGTACAGCAACATATGTAATCTGGGAAGAGTTTTAAGGAAATCACTCCTAAGTAACAGCTGCATCTACATATTAGATTAAAATAGAAATCAAATATTCAGATACATGTGAAACTGATCTCCAACCCACTTTTTCTTTGTCCTTAGAAAATAGCATAATATCAACTACTGAACAATGCTGTTCACCACAGAGCAGAATGATATGTAGTACAAACTCAAACATCTGATAGTCGGCTGAAGGGCATTTTCCCCTTTTTCTTCAACTATAGCTTCCTATTAATATTGTATTTGAGAAGGAGATTTCAAAAATAAATTTGAAGGAGACTCTTTTGAAAAATAGTACCGAACATATCAAAAGGTTTGCCCTAACAGCAGCTCTTTCTTTCTTTCTCCAGTTAACACAGTATCTACCATCTCTCATATTCTTATTGCTTTTCTTTACGGTACTAATGGTAAAACAGAAGGCTTCTCTCTTTGTATAAGTAAATATTACTATTCAACTGGTCAAATGAATTAATTTCTTCATGGTTTTTAGAATGAAAGATTCTCTTAGGTTACTGAAATGTTTTAGATAAAACAAAACTTTTATCTCTTTCTAGAGAGATTTGTTATAGTTTAGTTCAGTTGAATTATAGTATACTTTCTCTTTCAGTACATTTTCTTGAGGAAGGTATTATTTCTGAAGATCACAGCAAGTATTAGAGTAATTTGTGGTGTAACTGAAAGGTTTGTTGAAAAAAAAAATAGAGTAGAAGAGATAGCCAGGCATTTGAGGTTCATTTTTCTGGACCATATAGAATATATATTCACACATATTCAATTCAATACTGAAGAAGTTATTATTAGCTAAAATCTAAATACTCAGGGGTCAACTTGCTGTTTCAGAATTTTAAAACCATAAAGAAATTTACAATTTATTCTTTCAATTCAGGGAATCTTGCATGACTTCCATGAAACCTGGTTGAGTCTCAATTGTTCTTTAACAATTAGTGCCAACTTTTAAACTTAAATATCTACTTGTTGAGGTATAAAATATATTCAAAGAAAACTATATTTAAACACTTTGTGATTTGTATGCCCTATAAAAACAGAAATAGAATTGTTGATAAAGGGGCGCCTGGGTGGCACAGCGGTTAAGCGTCTGCCTTCGGCTCAGGGCATGATCCTGGCGTTATGGGATCGAGCCCCACATCAGGCTCCTCCACTATGAGCCTGCTTCTTCCTCTCCCACTCCCCCTGCTTGTGTTCCCTCTCTCGCTGGCTGTCTCTATCTCTGTCAAACAAATAAATAAAATCTTAAAAAAAAAAAAAAAGAATTGGTGATAAAAACAGTATTCTCAACTAAATGAATGTCTTGGATTTACAATTGCTTAACAGTTTAGACAATAGGGAGAAACAGTGGAAGTTTGCTTTTCCTGAGGTGTGGCTATTGAAGATAAGCATTCACACTGACAGGCATGAACTCTAAACACCTGTCCAGTTTAGAAGATGCTGCCAGACCACAAAAGTAACAGCTTACATTATAATGAAAATTAGTCTGAACAATGCTCAAAATTGTTTTATAACTGAATTTTTTCTTAGAGTACCCAATAATTGGTTGTAGAAAACCAGTTGGGTTTTTTGTCTGTTTGTTTGTTTTTAGCAAAAACTATATCCTTAGGTTCTGGGATGTCACAGTGACCTTCATGTTACTCTAAACACTCTTCATGAATTTTCTGTAAGTTGCATAACTAGAGAAAAATTCAGGTTTTTCTACAATTAATGTGTATAACAAATTATTTCACAAAAACTCCTACAAATTACTGAGAGCTATAACTCTTGATTACCATTGCCAAACATGAGTTTAAAAAATCAAGCGTTGAAGTCCCACACTAAACATTTTAGCATCTCAATTTACATACACTTCATTTTTAATTATTTTCTTTGGTTACAATATTTGAGAATAACCTGCAGCTAGATATGAATTTAAGCCTGGTTCTGCCATGAGAGACATACTCCTGGACAACTCCCTTGTTAGCTCTGGGCCTTCGTCCCTTACCTGGAAAATGACAGTCTCAGAGATCCTTTCCTATCTTCTTTGTTGTTCAATACTGTAGAAACTGTTCTGAAAGATAGGACAGATAGACATGAAAAAAATTAAAGAATAATACAAAACTAGTTGATTAGTACTGTTGTCTAGGTATTTAGTAATAGATAAGAAAATTTTTAAAATAACAGTTAACCTTCATAGAATGGTTACTTTGTCCAGGCACTGTTCTCAGCACTCATGTATTAATTTTTAGCTCACATAATCTTCAAAAAGATTATCTGAGGTAAATGTTCTAATTATTTCCATTTCACAAATGAGGAAATTGAGGCACTGAGAGGTTACTTATCTTTCTAAGATCATATACTTGCAAGTGGTAAAGATGGGATTCAATTTGAGTTTGGTTCTAATGCACATGGCCTGAACCACCATATTACATTTTCTCTCTATCAGTTTTCAAGTATTTGTGCTTGATATGCCTCTTGAAATAACAGAGGCAATTCATGTACCATTTCAGTCATTTCCACCACTTCTACCCTTATGTACTCCTACATATGAAATGATCATTTATTCATTCAAGAGATATTTACTCAGCACCTATTACTGTGTCAGGCTTAAACCAGTGCCCAGGACCATTGCATGTGGTGCCTTCCCTACGGAAGTATATACAGTCCAGTTTAGGTAGTTTCTTTCTTCTCCCATGATAGTCCAATTGGGTTGAACGTCACTTGTTCAAAAAGATGCCTAAGGTAACAGAGGAAGAATCTGTCTGACTTCTTTGTTGATTCATCCATAGGATAGAGAATAATAGAACAAGACCTCAGATTTCTAGGGGCTCCCTGTCATATTTCTTCATTGCTCCTCTCTGCTCTTTTTACATCATCCTCTCTGCCGATTGGCTGCCTCAGCTTCTCTAGTTCATATAACCTGCCCAAACCATAGCCAAAAACTGATCTTTAACTTTACATCTTATGGTCTAGGCAACCAAGGAGAGATTAGGTTAATACTTTTGTTCCCATGACTCTGAAGAAGAAAAAAAAATGACAGAGGTTCTATTAGATCCTGAAAGCTGCATTGGCAGTGTAGTCATAAGGCCCTGCTAGTAGGCATACACTAATGCATACATTGTAGCTCAATTTAAGGGGATTTGGGAGACATTTTCTCCTTTAAGTCATACAGGCAGAACAAACAGCAAGCAGTGATGGGGTAGTTTTCTTGTCTTGCTTCACTAGCTGGCATAACACTGAGAGAGGTGTTAAAAAAAAAAAAAGCATTGTTTCTTTGATAGTTTCTAAATACGAAAAAGGAGGGAAAATTGCAACAGAAAGGCATTTTTCCATTTAATGTATCAAACAAAGCCAGTGCCCCCAAGTGCAGCTATTTGCCCATCCATCCCAAGGAAAAACCACAGTTTTACAGACCGAGCGTATTCTTGGTCGTACTCCATGCAAATCAGCATCTGACTTGTCTACCACAGCAGGGTTCAATTAACATGACACAATTTCACACATTTCTTCCCAGAGAAGAACATGTTCTTTGTCAATTTTTAATACTACTAAATTACTTCTAGCAAATTCATGTAATGTATTTGAAGCCTCCCGATGCATTTTTCAACACTATAAAATACAGTTAATTTTGTGAAAGGGGAATGTTGTCAAGATCTTTTAAATATCTTTCATTTATGTTAGAACCTGAAGTTCTTTAGTTATTAATACTCATTTTCCAGATGGCAATCTTTTTTTCAACATTTCTTGTACTGCCAATTTCAACGTGATTCTATTGCATTTAGAAACTGATTTTTACTTTGGGATGATAGTGGGTGTTAGTGGAACAGAAAAGATAGGTTACAATGACAAGGAGGTGCTTCCCCTTGCAGATATGACAATATTTTGCAAAATGTATGTTTGTATATATTCAGTTCTTCTCTATGTATACAGAATGGCTTATGACTCCAAAATATAATTTCTCCCTCTGCCTTTTGTTAATGGTATATAATTAAATAACGGCTAATGCTTCCTTGGTGGAAAACAGATGTTTTCCTTTTTAAAAACACATGCGTTACAAAGCAACTCTAGCCATGCCAAATGCTGAAAAATATCAGAATGGGAAAAATAGGTATTTGAGTAAGATTCAATGAAAGGCACCTTCTGCATGTGCCTGACTTATGGCTGCTGTCAAGGTGGTCACTGCCATTCACAGTGTTTATATTATCACCTTGACTGTTTGATGGAAGATGGTTTGCCTTAATCACTGCCCTCATTTGTGAAGGCAGCTGCTAGTTGTAAAATTTAGTACAGGCTTTCTTTTCACTCATTTAACAAGTATTCAGTGGGATGTTCTTTTTTTTTTTTTTAAAGATTTTATTTATTTATTCGACAGAGATAGAAACAGCCAGCGAGAGAGGGAACACAAGCAGGGGGAGTGGGAGAGGAAGAAGCAGGCTCCTAGCGGAGGAGCCTGATGTGGGGCTCGATCCCATAACGCTGGGATCACGCCCTGAGCTGAAGGCAGACGCTTAACCGCTGTGCCACCCAGGCGCCCCTCAGTGGGATGTTCTTACTTCAAGCACTGTATTGGTATCTAGAATATAGAGGTGAATAGGACAGGTACTTACAGATGTTTCCAATCTCTGGAGACATATTACACAAAAAGCCGCATGACTAATTATACCTATGGAATGTGCTACAGAGGTAAAGTAGATGATGTGAGTATGTGTAAAAAAGGAGACCTGAGAGATCTGGGGAATCAAGGAGGCTTTGTGAGCCGTGGGATTCAGAGGATGAAGCCAGATGAAGACATGGGAGAAAACTTCCAGAAGTTTGGAAGTCCTTCCAAAAAGGATAACATGTGAGAAGACCCTGAGTCAGAAAAAAGGTGGTTGCTTTTGGGGAACTGAAAGAGGACCCATTTACCTGGAATTTAGAGGGGAACACACCATTGAATCCGGCCTGAGATGTAAGAGCGGGAAGCGTTCCTCACAGTGTCTCGTAGGACATGTATAGGAATTTGCATTTTCATCAGTAAGTGAAATAGACAGCCATGGACACATTTTCTGCTGGGAAGAAACAATCCAATTTGCACTTTGATGCTGGACTGAGAAAGAACAAAAGGAGCCCAGAGTGTTTATGAGGAGGCTAGTTGTTGCAGTAGTTCGAGTGAGAGGGACGTTGCCTAGGAGAGAGTATACTGGAGAGGTGAGGTGAGTTTTGGAAAATGAAAATGAGAGGACTTGGGTTTGTTTAGATAAGCAGAGCTAAGGGGAAAAGAAGGTGTCAAGGATGAGCCACTACATGGTCATGGGAAGATGAAGATGGTTTTAGAGAGTAGGTCACACATTGCATTTTAGACAGGTTGAGTTTTTTTGGGACATGAACCCAGTGGAGCTAAACAGTGGCTGGTATGTAATAGGAAGAATACAGTTACTGTGAGTTATTGTTATTATATCAAGTTGATAGTTCAATTTGCAATCCTAGAGCTCAGAGGAAGGAGGTTGGAGTTACAAATAAACATTTGGAATTTATTGGAGCATAGATGGTAGGGAAAGCCAGTGAGTATGTGAGCTCATCTGGGGTATTGGGGAGGAATGAGAAGAAGCCCAAGGATGGACGTGATGCTGGGTTATGCCTCTGATTGAGTCTCCTCCTCTGCTCTGACTTTAGCTTCCTGCATCAAAGGTGGACTTCTTGCTCTGCCCACAACTCTGCTTACACTGGGATGCTTGTAGCTGTCCCTTCAAAGTCCTTAGTGAATTTTTATTGGCCATCATTAGGATATTTCCCATTTCCTCTGTTAGTTCCATCGTCGTCGTCGTCATCATCATCACCACCATTCTCCTCCTCATCATCACAGGTAACATTTAGTATATTCATTCTATGTGCCAGACACTTTCTGAGAGCTTTTTATAGTTTACCTCATAATCCTCATTAAAACCCTATTATTAATAGGTATCACAAGTATCCCCATTTTCATATGCAGAAACTGCAGCATATAAAGATAATAGCTACCCCCTATCCATTTCCTACATGTTCCTAGAATGAAAAGTGCTGTAGCTGGGGTGCCTGGGTGGCGCAGTTGTTAAGCGTCTGCCTTCAGCTCAGGGCGTGATCCCGGCGTTCTAGGATCGAGCCCCACATCAGGCTTCTCCACTAGGAGCCTGCTTCTTCCTCTCCCACTCCCCCTGCTTGTGTTCCCTCTCTCGCTGGCTGTCTCTCTCTCTGTCAAATAAATAAATAAAATCTTAAAAAAAAAAAAAAAGAAAAATGTTGTAGTTGCTTTCTGGGGTGCATGGCATCTTCATTGCAGTGTGTCAAGTTCCAATTTCAGTTCAACCACTATAAGCTTTGGCATCCTGGGCAAGTTACTTAGCTTTTAAAGGGCCCAACACCACGCTGGCATGTAGTAAGTGTCCATTAATTTAGCTGTGTTGCTGTTGTTGTTGCTGTACCTTCCCGTATGATGTTATTTCCTTCAGTGTGCCTTATAGGAATCCTGATGAAGTGGTGATGTTTATAACCAGCGCAACCTTGCAACTTTCCTGTATCTGCTCCAGCTCTTCCAAAATGCCTGCCTAAATGATTTACTGATTTTCTAATCTAACTTACACTTCCTTGGTCATTCAGCATATTCCTCATCATAGATGTCCTAATGCAAGCACAGCTGTCAGTCTCTGCTTGTAGGAAAGACAGTTGTGTCCATGGAGACTCTCTGACATCCAGGCTACTGTGCCTGTTCTTTAGTCATTCAGAGAATTCTTCAGACCACACAAAAGTTTATAATTTTCAATGTATTTTTGTTAGAGCGCTTCAAGAATACAATCATTGGGCACTTGGGTGGCTCAGTCGATTGGGAGTCTGCCTTCAGCTCAGTTCATGATCCCAGGGTCCTGGGATAGAGTTCCATGTTGGGCTCCCTGCTCGGTGGGGAATCTGCTTCTCCCTCTCCCTCTGCCTGCTGCTCCCCCTGCTTCTGNGTAAAATTTAGTACAGGCTTTCTTTTCACTCATTTAACAAGTATTCAGTGGGATGTTCTTTTTTTTTTTTTTAAAGATTTTATTTATTTATTCGACAGAGATAGAAACAGCCAGCGAGAGAGGGAACACAAGCAGGGGGAGTGGGAGAGGAAGAAGCAGGCTCCTAGCGGAGGAGCCTGATGTGGGGCTCGATCCCATAACGCTGGGATCACGCCCTGAGCTGAAGGCAGACGCTTAACCGCTGTGCCACCCAGGCGCCCCTCAGTGGGATGTTCTTACTTCAAGCACTGTATTGGTATCTAGAATATAGAGGTGAATAGGACAGGTACTTACAGATGTTTCCAATCTCTGGAGACATATTACACAAAAAGCCGCATGACTAATTATACCTATGGAATGTGCTACAGAGGTAAAGTAGATGATGTGAGTATGTGTAAAAAAGGAGACCTGAGAGATCTGGGGAATCAAGGAGGCTTTGTGAGCCGTGGGATTCAGAGGATGAAGCCAGATGAAGACATGGGAGAAAACTTCCAGAAGTTTGGAAGTCCTTCCAAAAAGGATAACATGTGAGAAGACCCTGAGTCAGAAAAAAGGTGGTTGCTTTTGGGGAACTGAAAGAGGACCCATTTACCTGGAATTTAGAGGGGAACACACCATTGAATCCGGCCTGAGATGTAAGAGCGGGAAGCGTTCCTCACAGTGTCTCGTAGGACATGTATAGGAATTTGCATTTTCATCAGTAAGTGAAATAGACAGCCATGGACACATTTTCTGCTGGGAAGAAACAATCCAATTTGCACTTTGATGCTGGACTGAGAAAGAACAAAAGGAGCCCAGAGTGTTTATGAGGAGGCTAGTTGTTGCAGTAGTTCGAGTGAGAGGGACGTTGCCTAGGAGAGAGTATACTGGAGAGGTGAGGTGAGTTTTGGAAAATGAAAATGAGAGGACTTGGGTTTGTTTAGATAAGCAGAGCTAAGGGGAAAAGAAGGTGTCAAGGATGAGCCACTACATGGTCATGGGAAGATGAAGATGGTTTTAGAGAGTAGGTCACACATTGCATTTTAGACAGGTTGAGTTTTTTTGGGACATGAACCCAGTGGAGCTAAACAGTGGCTGGTATGTAATAGGAAGAATACAGTTACTGTGAGTTATTGTTATTATATCAAGTTGATAGTTCAATTTGCAATCCTAGAGCTCAGAGGAAGGAGGTTGGAGTTACAAATAAACATTTGGAATTTATTGGAGCATAGATGGTAGGGAAAGCCAGTGAGTATGTGAGCTCATCTGGGGTATTGGGGAG
Organism: Ailuropoda melanoleuca; assembly: GCF_002007445.2. Classification (NCBI taxonomy): domain Eukaryota; kingdom Metazoa; phylum Chordata; class Mammalia; order Carnivora; family Ursidae; genus Ailuropoda; species Ailuropoda melanoleuca. The sequence goes on along the minus strand of NC_048228.1, from coordinate 14,909,378 downwards.
GAATGAGAAGAAGCCCAAGGATGGACGTGATGCTGGGTTATGCCTCTGATTGAGTCTCCTCCTCTGCTCTGACTTTAGCTTCCTGCATCAAAGGTGGACTTCTTGCTCTGCCCACAACTCTGCTTACACTGGGATGCTTGTAGCTGTCCCTTCAAAGTCCTTAGTGAATTTTTATTGGCCATCATTAGGATATTTCCCATTTCCTCTGTTAGTTCCATCGTCGTCGTCGTCATCATCATCACCACCATTCTCCTCCTCATCATCACAGGTAACATTTAGTATATTCATTCTATGTGCCAGACACTTTCTGAGAGCTTTTTATAGTTTACCTCATAATCCTCATTAAAACCCTATTATTAATAGGTATCACAAGTATCCCCATTTTCATATGCAGAAACTGCAGCATATAAAGATAATAGCTACCCCCTATCCATTTCCTACATGTTCCTAGAATGAAAAGTGCTGTAGCTGGGGTGCCTGGGTGGCGCAGTTGTTAAGCGTCTGCCTTCAGCTCAGGGCGTGATCCCGGCGTTCTAGGATCGAGCCCCACATCAGGCTTCTCCACTAGGAGCCTGCTTCTTCCTCTCCCACTCCCCCTGCTTGTGTTCCCTCTCTCGCTGGCTGTCTCTCTCTCTGTCAAATAAATAAATAAAATCTTAAAAAAAAAAAAAAAGAAAAATGTTGTAGTTGCTTTCTGGGGTGCATGGCATCTTCATTGCAGTGTGTCAAGTTCCAATTTCAGTTCAACCACTATAAGCTTTGGCATCCTGGGCAAGTTACTTAGCTTTTAAAGGGCCCAACACCACGCTGGCATGTAGTAAGTGTCCATTAATTTAGCTGTGTTGCTGTTGTTGTTGCTGTACCTTCCCGTATGATGTTATTTCCTTCAGTGTGCCTTATAGGAATCCTGATGAAGTGGTGATGTTTATAACCAGCGCAACCTTGCAACTTTCCTGTATCTGCTCCAGCTCTTCCAAAATGCCTGCCTAAATGATTTACTGATTTTCTAATCTAACTTACACTTCCTTGGTCATTCAGCATATTCCTCATCATAGATGTCCTAATGCAAGCACAGCTGTCAGTCTCTGCTTGTAGGAAAGACAGTTGTGTCTGCTTGTAGGAAAGACNCTCTCTGTCAAATAAATAAATAAAATCTTAAAAAAAAAAAAAAAGAAAAATGTTGTAGTTGCTTTCTGGGGTGCATGGCATCTTCATTGCAGTGTGTCAAGTTCCAATTTCAGTTCAACCACTATAAGCTTTGGCATCCTGGGCAAGTTACTTAGCTTTTAAAGGGCCCAACACCACGCTGGCATGTAGTAAGTGTCCATTAATTTAGCTGTGTTGCTGTTGTTGTTGCTGTACCTTCCCGTATGATGTTATTTCCTTCAGTGTGCCTTATAGGAATCCTGATGAAGTGGTGATGTTTATAACCAGCGCAACCTTGCAACTTTCCTGTATCTGCTCCAGCTCTTCCAAAATGCCTGCCTAAATGATTTACTGATTTTCTAATCTAACTTACACTTCCTTGGTCATTCAGCATATTCCTCATCATAGATGTCCTAATGCAAGCACAGCTGTCAGTCTCTGCTTGTAGGAAAGACAGTTGTGTCCATGGAGACTCTCTGACATCCAGGCTACTGTGCCTGTTCTTTAGTCATTCAGAGAATTCTTCAGACCACACAAAAGTTTATAATTTTCAATGTATTTTTGTTAGAGCGCTTCAAGAATACAATCATTGGGCACTTGGGTGGCTCAGTCGATTGGGAGTCTGCCTTCAGCTCAGTTCATGATCCCAGGGTCCTGGGATAGAGTTCCATGTTGGGCTCCCTGCTCGGTGGGGAATCTGCTTCTCCCTCTCCCTCTGCCTGCTGCTCCCCCTGCTTCTGCTCTCTCTCTCTCTTACTCCCTCACCCTCAAAATAAAGAAATAAAATCTTAAAAAAAAAAAAAAAAGAATACAATAATCATGATACTGAAGTGTTTGCCTGTTGCTCTTGTTGGCCTTTAAAAATGTTTTTATCCTGTTTCTTGTTTGAAAGATTACTGGGAATGACACAAACCCTATACCCTTGGAAATTTCAGTCTAACAAGAAAGAGAGACATTAAACAAATAATGTTGCTAATAATATTTAGTAAGAGTTGTGATAAAAAGCCTGAAATCAAATGTAATTATAATTAGATTACATCATCTGGGGATCTGGTCTAATGGGGGAGGGGTAAACTTGGTCAGAAAAGGCTTTCCTGAGGAATTGAATTTGTGTCGCATATCCAGATTTGCCTATGACCAATTAATTTCAAATGTTTCCTTGTCTTTTTTATTTGTCAACATCCAGCTATTTTGTAGAACATTGTGATTTTGCTATCTCCCTATGCATCATTTAGTCACCTCTCTGAACCTTAGGTGAACATCATTAGCTCATACCAATTTCCACTCTAAGCTTGGGTGTTTCTATTACTGGCACTTTTATTCTTCTAGTCCCCAAGCATGATTTATCACTAATCATTTCCTTTTTCTTTTTCTCCTGTCTCTCTTCATTTTCATTCTCCCTGATAACCACCTTAGTCCGGACTCACACCACTCCCCACCTAGATTGTGCAGTAGCCCCTTAAGCAGGACTGTCCTGGCTCCACCTCCTTCTTCACTCTGTACAATGTAGTGTATACTCTCTCTGTTCATATGACTGCTGTTTGCCCATTCTGGATGCCACTGCGACTCCAATCACCTGTAAATGTGACTTCCATTGTCTCTCTTCTGTTCACATTCATCTAGCGCTGTCTGTTTCCAAGTCCACACTTCATGCTTCACAGTCACTTCCAAGGACATTCATTAATCTGCAGGACTCCTTGAATGAAATATTATTTCCATGTTCAACCCAACACATAGTATCATATTAGGTTAGTCTCACTCTCAGATAAACATATTGTAACCATTTCATTTCTTCAACTTTGTCAGGTATTTTAAGTAAGCTCTCCCCCCAATGTAGGGCTTGAACTCACAACCCCAAGATCAAGTCACATGCTTTCCTGACTGAGCCAGCCAGGCACCCCCCTTGCCAGGTATTTTTGCCTAAAATGTTCATCCTGCCCTCATATCCAAATCTTGCCCATCATGTTATGTCCCCCTCAAGTACCATGTCTCTTAGAAACTGCTTTCCTAAATGCCATTAATCTTTAATTAATCATTAATCTTGGTTTTGAAACTTGTAACAAATATAGTCTGTACAGCATAAACCACTACCTAACATGTACAACATAGTGTTGGCTGCTGTTTCACAAGTCATTTCCCCCAACAGAGATCATGCTTCTACAGACAAGAATCACTCTTAATATTACCTCTGTGGTGTCCCCTGCACCTCATACAGCTCTAAGCCCTAACTGGGTGTTCAACAAATACCCGATGACTGATGGCAGAATGATTAATTGATAGGTATCTTTGGGTGGGTGAAGATTTAATACCTACCATAGTGGCTTCTTTTATCCTATGTTAGGATGGTATAATTATATTCTTTAGTATTAAGTAAAACAGAGATATTAAATCCAGCTAATGTATAGATAATTATAATCATACTCATAGTGGTAAATAGCCTTAAAAATAAGTTGTGACATTCGAATAAAGTAGAAGTGTCAAGTTAGCCCGTAAGGTTAATATGCCACTGTATTCGACTAATTCCACAAATAGTCATTTGGACTGTGGCTGGCACTAGGGGCTCAGAGATAGAGGCCTTATCTCTACCTTCTTAGAGTGTTTTACAGTTGGACAAGAGATACTGACAGACTGACAATAAACAGAATTTTAATTTCAATAGTGTCAGGCATTACAAAGAAGATATCATTTCTACAATGGCCATGTGTCACTGCTGGTCTTCCCACATTTGGAAGGTCAGCTCCATCTGAGAAGGTTTCACAGGGGAACTGTGTGAAGAAGCTTATTTTTCCACATGTACCTGTCTTCCTGGTGATCCCTACCAGTGAAGGGCTCAGCAGAAGCTGCTATAGGGCCACCCCACGCAGAAGGACTGACAGCAACAGTCCAGTGCCTTTTGAGATTGTCGAAGCTAACAGACATACAGAGAACGGGAAGTAGTTGGTGGATGAGGTTGCAGTAGGAACAGTAACTTTTGAGAGGCCACAGCAGAGACTGAATCTGGCCACAGCAAAGTGTGCTGTCAAAAAAGGTTTAAAGAAAACTTAGAGAATCTTAATGTGTCCATTTAAATATCTTAGACCAAATCCTACCCTCAGAGACATGCGCTGGAATTCCCTTGGCTTCAGGAAGAAACTTGAGGAGTTTAATAGAAAAGGGAGATCTTTCAGTATTTTATCCCAGGAAATGGAGAAGGTAGCTTTAATAAGTTCCTAATATCCATCCTAAATAGTGAGATCAAGTACTCCTCACCGCTTTGCCTCATCACAGAGAAGATTAGTATGAGTTACATGCCTTTTATTTCTGACAATAAGAACAAACTATGAAACACTGCTATCTGAAATGCAAAATGTGGTAATACATTTTGTATCCAGTCAAAAACACTTCACAGCTAAAATTGAAACAGAGGCATGGAAAGATACGAGATTTTATATCCTGCTATTATGCTCTGGAATATTGTATTATTCATAAACATGTATATAACTTTTAAAGTGCAATTACTTTTCAAAATGAAATAACTATAATTACAGTGGAAACTGCGTTCTCCTGGTAATTTTGATTTGCTTAAATTGCACCTACATCTAGGCTTGAATGTTTCAAAGAGTAGAATGTTATCCTTTATATTAGATTTATTTGCAAGCCTGCCAGGTCACTTGATGCCACTATACTTGGCAGAGTGGTGATGTACCACAGACCCCCGTGCCAGACCAAGTTCTCGTCCTCCTTTCTTTGCAGTGTCCCTCAGACTTGTCCCTTCCCATACTCTCCCTGACCTATGATCACTAACGGTGTATGACTGGATTGTGAGAAATAAGCCTGCACCGGCTTGCCAGCCTTAACTCTCTAACAGTGCTCTAGGATATCCTTCACGTTATATGTTAGTTCATTTTCCTGAAAAATCTCACCCTTACCATGTTATTCCCCAAATCAGGAGAGTAGAATTGTTCCCAGTGGGTTTTCTCAACCGTGAACTTGTATGCTATCAAATCTCTCCATAATCTAAGGTACCCATACTTTGTAAAATTTATTTTTGGGGGACTTCATACCCTTGCCTTCCATTCTTCCACTTCTTGGGCAGAGTGTTCCTTGCCCAATATTGTGCTCAGTCCTGCCTCTATAAATTCCCTCCATCTCACATGCCTACTTACAATACCCTCACTGCAAGGCTCTGCCCAAATCCTACATCCCCCTGGAGCACTGCAGGCTTCCCAACCTGCCATGGTCACTTCTCTCATCTCATTAGAGGCATTTGTCTCTAATCAACAGCCATGTATTATTGTCATGCTAGTCACTGTCTCTACTTTATAATTTTGGACCCCTTAAGGAAATTCACTCTGTTGACCATTTATATTTTAAATAGAAAGATACCTACCCCATAAATATTTGAATGATATAGATGTCCTAAATATTTGAATGAATAATTACAATATACAATTTACAGGATAAATATCCTATTTATGAGTATCCTAGTCTGTAAATATCCTGCAGTTACATGCCAGAGTGTATTATTCATAAAGATAAACATTCAAAATATTTTTCATTGCTTATTTCATAGGTGAATATCACAGAATTTTAGAGCCAGAATGTTCTTGGTGATCATTTATTCTAACCTTATCACTTTACTTAAAAGATACTGGGGCCAAAGTGACACAATTAATAAGAAGTATAGGTTCAGTGAGCCCTTTCAGCCTGCCTTGTGGACAATAACAAGACCTTCCTTAATTCTTTTATATTCCAAATTTCCTTGAAAAGTGCCAAGACCATAAGACTCTAATAAACTTCTGCCCTAAGAAGCACTCAGGTTTATTTCTTATTGTTTTTCAAAAGCTACTAAATTTTTCTTAGATTAGTAAGTCTTGAGAGGGATTTGAAATTATAGCATGACAAGGTGTTTCATGAAGTTTGTTATTTTCGTTGTTGTTAAAAAATACTTTTATATAATTTTTTTCATGGACTTACTGAGCTGTTTTCCAAAGAGTAGAAAGTAGTGTCTTAACTATAGCACCTAATGAAACATGTACAAACTTATGAATGTTCAGCATATGTAGTTAAACACATATGCATCGTGTATGCATTACATGATAGGGCGTGCATGGCTCAGGTGACCTCTCTGTGGTCTTAGGGATATGTTATCTACAGAGTTTGATGCAAAGCTTAGTGAATAAAAGAAAATTTCTGGTTAGCCCAATGTATTTTCTATAGGAAAGATAGAGAGCCTCCGTTATATGGAACCCTCTTCTCATTTCCGTCCCTCCCACGTCCTCATCCCGACCTGGCAGGAGGAAAGAGAGGCTTCCTTACAGACCATATACCAGTTCATCTGCCTCACAGGTTGCCATTTGTGCCAATCAGCGGGAAAAACTTGTTCATTTAATGCCACAGAATGAATGTTTGATATTCTGTTCTATTTTATTCTACTTTTCAGACTAAATTTTCTGTGAGTCCTGATCAAGGGGTACAAATGTGCTGCAATGGTGACATAAACTATTGACTGAGACTGGAACAGGAGCTGGACACCATCTCTTCTCTTCTTCTTTTTTTTTTTACGGTGCTTCTATTGGAACAGTCTGAGTAAAGTACATACAACATGAGTTTTATCATGAAGCTTCACAGACACTTTCAAAGGACGGTTGTTCTGCTTGCCACATTTTGTATGGTGAGCATTATTATTTCTGCGTACTACCTGTACAGTGGCTACAAACAGGAAAATGAACCCTCTGAGATGATGTCCGAAGTGGACTGTGGGGATTTCCAGCACCTACCATACAGGCTTGTGGAAGTGAAGGCAATGAAGCTTTCTGATGCCTCGAGGACAGACCCCACAGTCCTGGTGTTTGTGGAGAGCCAATACTCATCACTTGGTCAAGACATAATTATGATTCTAGAATCCAGTAGATTCCAGTATCACATTGAAATTGCTCCTGGAAAGGGGGATCTCCCAGCACTTACAGAAAAAATGAAAGGCAAATATATCCTCATTATTTATGAGAATATATTAAAGTATATAAATATGGACTCTTGGAACCGAAGCCTTTTAGATAAATACTGCGTGGAATATGGTGTGGGTGTCATTGGATTCCACAAAAGTAGCGAGAAGACTCTACAGAGCTTTCAGTTGAAAGGTTTCCCTTTCTCCATATATGGAAACCTTGCAGTAAAAGATTGTTGTATTAATCCTCATTCTCCATTGCTTCATGTGACCAAATCTTCCAAGCTTGAAAAAGGTTCTTTACCTGGAACTGACTGGACAGTTTTCCAGATTAATCACTCAGCCTACCAACCAGTAATATTTGCCAAAGTAAAGACTCCAGAGAACCTTTCTCCTCCTCCCATCTCTAAAGGTGCTTTTTATGCCACTGTCATACATGACTTGGGGCTTCATGATGGAATTCAAAGAGTTTTTTTTGGCAACAACTTGAACTTTTGGTTGCACAAGCTTATATTCATAGATGCTGTTTCCTTCCTGTCAGGAAAGAGGCTGACACTGTCCTTGGACAGGTACATTCTTGTGGATATTGATGATATTTTTGTGGGAAAGGAGGGAACAAGAATGAACACCAATGATGTTAAGGTAAGGCTCTTTTTATCTCATAGTTTTGAAGTTTAGGTCGTCTTTCAGTAGGTTTCCCAACTGTCCTGGTTTTTCTGGGGCTAAGGGATTTCCTAGGACATGGGATATTCATTTTATCAGAAAGTCTCAGGCAAACTGGGATGCGTTGGCTACTCTCAGCTATATCTGAGATAAAGGGCTATATCTCTCTAAATCAAGAAAAATGAAGACTATACTAAAGGATTGAGTGTGGCAGGATCCTGAAATGCTTTTCTGTGTGTATGTACAGCTACAGAGTAGAAACCATCTTGTTTAATTAACTTTCCAGAAATTATCTACCTTAGAAAACTATTACTAATCTAAGACTTCAGTTCATTTAAATATGAAACCAAAGTGAATTTGTTTTAATGAAAATACATACGCCCACAAATTTTCAAGAATTAAAGATCTCATAAGTAGCAAGTTCAGATATTTTTGGAAGTCAAATGTGCAACTCATTTTCTCTTATATTTTTTTGAAACTTAAAATCAGCACTGCTATATATGGAAAGCTATGAATATACAAGCATACTTATTCAAACACAAACATAAGGATTTAAATTAAATTTCAGAATTCATTGAACACTTCTGGTACATATATGAAGCCCATCATGCTGCATTTAAATGTTATTAGATTTCTCCTTGTATAAAACTGTTGCCCTTAAGTAGAAAACAATTACTTGAAGATAGTTGGTTTTTGTGAATGAATTGTGTTACATAAACAACTGGTTGTTTAGTATTAGTGATTTAAAATTAAAATGATCTACATTTATCTTACTTTCCCATCCAAAATACTGTAGGATTCTATCTTTCTTATACTACAGATTGATTTCTCATAAAAGTGAAAGAAGAGATTCTGATCCATATTTTTTATTCTGCACAGCTTTGACCTTTTGGTAAAATACAAAGGACTAAATCAGATGGAAAAAAGTCTTGAAAACTGCATTCTTTTCTATAAAGACTAAGCATATGGCAAATAATAGTAATGTTCATCACACGAGTTAATGAGCTAAGAATACCAGAAGGACCGTTAAATGTTACCATAAAAGAGTGTGAAAACTGGAAAAAAAAAAACCCTCCATATTTTTGACAGTATTTTAGACTTTTTTTTAACTCTATAAAAATTAATTAACTTAGAAGTTGTGCTTAAGTTTTCATTAAGTCTGATGAAATATACTTGAAAATTGTAGCTAAATCAAAATCAAGTTGGTAGCTTAAACATTATGCACTTGAAAATTACAAACAGTATATAATTCTCTTCCAATTTTTTCATTTCAAAATATTATGATAAAACATGTTTTTAAGGTTTGATTTCTGAAGTATAATTCTTTAAACTGGCAAAATATGTTGTTATGCCATTTAAAAATGTGCTAGATAAATCTCTAAGCTTTATATGCAAACCCTACTATATCCTCTAAAATTATACAAAATATAAAAAGCCTTCAGTGTTCTTAAGGTTAAACCATTTTTAAGGCGTATAAAAAAATTAAACACATTACAACTGAGCACATTTGATAAGAATTCAGCATATATAAAATATTTAATGAATTGCTCATTTGGATGGGAATATATTTTCTAAGCATACCAAAGGCTTAAAAGAAAGCATATTTTGAATTATTTGGGCCTTTAAACTACTTCTACACTGTATCTGTGATTGTGTCTCAAGATACTAATTCTTTGTATGCAGTTGCCCTGAGAGTCTAAACATTTTCTTTCCCTCCCTCCCTCCCCCTTCCTTCCTTCCTCCCTTCCTTCCTTCCTCTCTCTCTCTCTCCCTTTCCTTTCCTTTCCTTTCCTTTCCTTTCCTTTCCTTTCCTTTCCTTTCCTTTCCTTCTCTCTTTCCATAGCTAGTTACTAAGCATGTCCTACATGTGAGGTATTTTTGGCAATATGTAGATAGAATCATAGGCCACGGCCTCATCCCTTTAGATGAAAGGATGGGGAAAGTACAGTAAGAAAAGCCCAGAAAGCACATAGTTGGTGATTGTACTGAGCATCTCCCTGCTCAGTAACTGTTTGGCCACATCACACGCTAGACACAGAAGCAGGCACTAGGGATACAAAGGTAAATAAAGCATGGCTCCTCTCTTACTGAGTTACTGTCTTGGTGGGGGATGCTGATAAATGGGTAGATAGTTTGCTCTGTGGTAAAGACAATAGTAAAGATGTCTACATGGTTTTACGTAAGTACTGCCTTGGGAAACACAGTACTCTGTGGGTGTACCTGAAACTATTAAGTCCTATTAAGCAGGACATATTTTGAAGGCAAGGCTAGAGCAACAGATGAGTTGAGAGGCTGTAGCAGTGATATTTCAGACAAAAGGAAATTTCTTGAAACTAGGAAATAGTTTAAGAACTATTTAGGAGGTAAAATTGAACAACTTACTAACTGGGTCACTGGAGATGAAGGAGAATATAATCAAGGATAACATTAAGATATTTGGCATAGGTGAATAGTGGTTGATTATTCCAACAACAAAGAAAGAGGAGAGAGGGGCACCTCAGGTGGCCCAGGCGGTTAAGTATTGGTTTCCTCTCAGTTGGTGGTCTCAGGGTCCTGAAGTCGGGCCCCACATCAGGTGCCCATGCTCAGTGTGGAGTCTGCTTGAGATTCTCTCCCTCTGCCCCTCCCACTTACACTCTCTCTCTCTCAAATAAATAAATCTTAAAAAAAAAAAAAACACAGAACAGGAGGGTCATAGTGAAGGTAATTAGAGGCCATATTAAAAATGTTAAATTATTGAAGTGCATCTGAGACATACAGGTACAGATGTTTTAACAGGTAGTTGGCTCACAAGTCTGGATAACAAGCATAGTTTTCAAAGTTACTGTTCTATCGAGGGAATAGTTCAAAGCATGAAAGTATGTGAGAGCAGCCAGGGAAAGGATTGATGGAATGATCAGGGAAAGACTGAGTATAGAATCTTGAGGAAGATCATCTTTCAGAAAACAACTGGAGAGAGATGATCTCATTAATAAGAGTCAAAAAGAAGAGGGTCAGAGACTAAGAAGCTATGCTGTTATACAGTAGTCCCCCCTTATCTGTGGTTTTGTTTTCCATAGTTTGAGATACCAGCAGTCAGCCGTGGTCAGGAAGCAGATGACCCTCCTGACACACGGTCACGAGGTCAGTAGTAGCCTAACACGCTATCACAGTGCCTCCGCCATTCACCTCACTTCTTCTCTTCATTAGGCACCATCACAAGGGTGAGTACAGCACAGTGAGATGTTTTGAGAGAGAGACCACATTCACATAACGTTTATTACAGTATATCATTATAATTATTCTGTTTTATTGTTGACCTTTTTCTGTGCCTGACTTATAAGTTAAATCTTATCATAGGGATGTATGTATATGAAAAAGCATATGTAGGGTTTGGTATGATCCCTGAGCTCAGGCATCCACCCTTGGTTTTGGAACATTTCCCCCATGAATAAGGGGGACTACTGTATAAGCCTTGGGAATAAAGAATGTCGGGAAGGGTGTGACCTGCAGTATAAAATCCAGCAGCAGTGTCCACTGAGGTAAGGACTAGAAGTCTCCTTTGGTACAATATGAAGGTCATTGGAGACCCTTGCAAACTCCAGGGGAATGGAGCCAGAGGCATGCCTCGAGGCAGAGGCAATAAGTTCAGGAGTAAATTAAAGAGATAAGACATGGAGAAGAAGACTATGGGATACTCAGTGGAGAAATTTTGATGTGAAAGATAAAAGAGAAATTAGCAGGAGGGTGAACAGGAGTTAGGGTGACTAACCATCCTGGTTTCCCTGGACTGAGAGCATTTAGTGCTAAAACTTAGAGTCCCAAGCAAACTGGAACAATAAGTCTTCCTAACTAACTGGGGTTAGTTAACCTGGTTAGTAACCTTACCTTATCTTTTTTCCTAGAAAGAGAGATTAAAGAGCATGTGACTAAAAAAAGGTCATGGATGTGGTAATTAAAAGTCCCTAATTAATAGAAATATTTTTAATCAAGTTCTTTAATTATTGCCACTTATTAAGAATATTATATTTTCCCTACTTAAAGTATTAGGAAAATGGAAAAGAATGTGTGAAAACTGAAGGCAACATAGAATGTTTCTTGCAAAACTAGAAGGATGGTGCATAGCACGTAAATTTAATTATCATACTAATCACTGCAAAAGTGTTATTTTTTTACTTATGTGGAACAAAAAAAAATGTGTTTCCTTATTTAACTGGAAAATTAGAATGAGCAATGCAATATCAGTTTTTACTTAGTTAGCTGTTGAATAACATGAGCACTCTTTAAAGAGCCTCAAAGAATGTAAGAAGCTGACGTGGCACAAAATATGTGACTCTTCACAAGGAAGAAAAAAAATACAGACCTAAGGTGGTGTTGCAGAATCTATAAACTACAAGCCATAGCCCTTGGACAACCAAAGAACATATAGTCTAGACAATTAATATGTTCCTCAAAAGTGTCAATACTAATTTCAGTCATATTGAAGTCAGAAGAAGGGGTGTGTGTGTGTTTTATTGATCTGTGTACGAGACTTGTTTCAAGTTCACCATGGACGAGTTTTGTGACATTCAAGTTCCTAGAGTTCTGGGAGCTGTCTCCGACTTCCTGAGACTAAGGGTACAGAAAGGGTTTTGGAGAGGGAAAGTGGTTTATGAATAGATGTTTCTGCCATTAAAGCATTTTAAAGCTATCCACGGAAGCACAGCATGACCAAATGAATATTAACAATTCACATTCTCCCTTAGAAGAATGAATTCGCTCTAGGCCTAAGATCCATTATATCTTTAGACTGAGACCATTTCCTATAACATTTCACCCCAAGACAGTTGTGAAGTGGAAGAGGGAAGGGGGTCTTTCAAAGTTGTACCGAACTCTCTGCAGCTATACCCTCAAACAAATAAAAGAGCTACGTATCACTCGCTTCCTCCTATGTTTCTCCCGCCTCCTTCTAAGATTGGCACACATTGTCTTTTTGCCAAGCTTTCTAACATGCATGAGAAAATGAGGAGCCAGCGCACACTATTATTATTATTATTATTATTATTATTATTAGCACACTAGAGGTGCCCACAGTGTGACTGGAGGTTAGCAACTCAGCAACCCCTTCCATCTCCACACTATCCCCAGTCTTTCCCACCAGTCTCTGACGGGTCACTGTTCCTTCATTTGGCTGTGATAGATTACCCCTTATAAATATCTACATTTTAAAAGTGGCCTTAAGAGAGGGCAGTTCTTAAATCTTTAATACAATGTCATCAGTGACTTTATCATTATTTTCCTCACTAACTAAAGATCCCAGAGTGCCTAGGGAAAAGAAAGTACTGAAAATAGAAGTAGGAAAAGCCGTAAAGGTCTGAGATATAAGTGGTATCAGGCTCAGAAGACGGACTTGGCTGACTTCTCAGTCTTGGTAGGGGCCGACCCCTGGAGGCTGTAACTGGAGTGTAAAGGTGATCTCTATGCTGCCTGACTTCACTCTCTCATCAGAATATTCACTACCCCAGCTAAAGTAAAGCCAGAGGCTTCATAAAATCATTGAAAAAAAACTTCACATACCAAATGTCTGGGGGAGAAGGCAACTGCAATCAATTACTTCTGTAAAAACAGAAAGGAAACAAAAATTTCTCCAGATAGTTCACTATAGTGCTCTGAAGGGATGTCAAAACCTACAGAGCACCAATCCTTCCCCCCAACAACACTCTCATATTTCTCTAATTCCTTTCCATTTTCTCTGCTGTTTCTTATCTTTTATTTGCTGATATTCATTTTAACTGCAATTTGCTCTGGAAGCATGTGTCTGCTTGAAACTAACACTTTGAATTTGCTGGGATCACTTTATGACTGGATATACTATTCCTTGTGTACTTGACAAAAACAAATATTCTTCAGTTAAGGGATATCTATTAGCTCAGCTTCATTAACTCTGTTGTTCAAATCTTCTATGTTCTTACTGTCTTGATCTTTTTGCGGAGGCGGGGGAGGACGGGGTGTAGTACTTGTATGGAAGGAGGTGTGTTTTATCCTTCAACTCTGATAGTGGATTGTAAACATTTCCCTGCTTTTCTGTCAATTATCACCTTCTGTATTTTAAAGCTATGTTATTTAAGGATATATACACATATATACACATTTATATTTACATATATATTTATATATTAATTGAAAATTAATCATTCTGGGGTTACCTTAATGCTAACGTAGCTAGCCAGCTTCTGGGGGGTTGCTATTTAAAAATTATACATTGCCTCATTTTTATATTTGCTCTGTCTTCTCTCCATATCTTTACATTATAAATTAGGTTAAAAAACAATTTGTCAACTAATTTTTTTATCTACTTTGCCAATATTTGTCTTTCAGTTAACAAGATCAACCTACAGTCACTTAATTTGATTATCAATGTGTATGGATTAATTTCGGCTATCTTATTTTGTCCTTTATATTTGTCCCACTTTTTCAGTTTCTTCCTTTTTTGCTCTGTTTTTTATTGCCTTTATTGTCGGCTTCCTTCTTTTTCTACCTATTCCTGGTTTGAAATGTATATATTTTATTTTTGTTCTTCTAGAAGTTTCTCCAGAAATTTAAACATATGTGCTAAACATATGTTTAGCTAATGTTAATATCTTCACACTTAGTCAAAAAGTATGAAGTCCTTTATCTCCAATCATGCCTACTCTCCTTTGGCTGATGAGCCCTTCTTGTTTTGGATGTTATCTCTGTTGTTTGTTCTTGAATCCCAGATCCTAGACATTATTATTTTTACCTCCTTCAACGTTTTATTAGCTGGCTTACTCCTTTTCAGCAGAGAAGCCAGACTGAGGCCATTAACATATAATTTAGATCATGTCCATCCTCAGCTCAGAACCCTCCAGTGACTTCCAGTCTTACTCTAAATCTAAGTTCTTAACAATCTTGTATACCCTGCCTTTAACTCCCTAGCCTCTCACTGTGCTGTAACCTCTCTGGCCTCCTTGCCTTTCCCAGCAACTCCTTCAAGCGTTTTGCACTTACTGTTCTTTCTGCCTAAAATGGTTTTCTCCAAAATTAGTGCATGGCTCTCTTTCTCGCTTCCTTCAGTTCTTCACTCAAATTGTACCTTCTCAGTGAAGTTTTCTCTGACCATTCTCTTTCAAATTGTAACTGCTAAATCTCCCCATCTTTTCCTGCTCATTTTTCTCCCTAGCACTTATGGTCATCACCACTGCGCTCAAATCAGCTCACACAGGTTCAGCAGGACAACAGTGTAAGTCTCTTCACTCAGGACATAGCCAGCAGTTTGAAATTTGGCATGCAGGTAGCATTTACACCACAGAAACTGGCAAATGCATAGATGCAGGTTCCCCCCCCAAAAGAGACAGTTGGTAAAGTTTTAACAGCATGCTACTGGAAATGCCATATACATTTACTTATTTATGTTGCTTCGTAACTTTGGCTACTAAAGTGTCAGCTTCATGAGAGCAAGATTTTCTCATCTGTTTTTTCACTGAGGTATCCCCAGCACCTAGAAGTGTACCTGGCTCAGTATATATTTGTTGAATGAATGTATCTTATTCATCCAGAAGCATATCCTTTAGTTCTTTTAATGAGAATCTATTCATGGTAAACTCTCCCAGATTTTTTTTTATGGAATATAAATGCCTTTATTCAGCCTGATCTTTGAAAGATAGTTTTGTTGAGTTTACAATGCTTAATTAACAGGTCCCTCATGTATAACCATGTGCCTCACATTAGGAAGATAGGGATCCCTAGAAGTCACCCGAATACTTGTGGTAGTGAAATATGTCAGAATCCACTGGTCTCTATCTTAAAATTGTCAAAAAGTTAGGCAGTTTGGGACTCTTCTTATGAATGTATATGAAATGTTTCTCTTTTGGTTTGATGGACTACATATTTCTAAATTTCATATAATGTGATTTCTAATATACTGGAATATACATCACTCTCAATATTCTTAACAACTCAAATAGTCATAGTATGTTAGCAATTATACAAAGTTAAGGAAATAATTTTCTAGAAATAATTTTTGGCAATAATTTAACATGGGAAAATAAGATAATAGTATAGGCAAAGGGAAAAAACTATTTCATATCTATTATCAACTTACACTTAATACATTTTATTAAATTTGTTAAATTGTGAGATAGAATGTATTTCTATTACTACTAATATTAAGGAGTTATTTGTTACACAATGACATTCTAAAACAATGAGTTCTAAATAATTTAAAGGAGACAAATGCTATTGGGGAACACCATAGGAATGTATAAACAGAATATTTCGTGACTAGTTACATTGTTAAAGTCCCAAAACAGTGAATCTCCTTTCCAAGCTTGACAAAGAGCAAAGCCATCATAGATGGAACTAGAGCTCAACCAGGCAATGGCAAGCTCCACACACTAGACTAGCAGATTAGAAGACCAAACTCTGAGTTAAGATGTTGATTCTAGAGATATTCAATTTAGTTTAGAAAATTATTAACATCTATTCTGTCAAAGTGCTGTGGTAGGGATTTCAAGGGGTACATTGATGAATAATGAAAGACATTTTTTTATAAAAGAAATAAAAAACAAAGGAGAAAATTTTGCTGTTTGCCAGTTCCTGGGTTATGTCCCTCTCTGAAATGAGAGTTGAGTGAGAGTTTTTGTTTTTTGGTTTTGTTTTTTAATATTCCATAATTCTAGGAAATAATTCAAAATATAAAGGGATCTTCATTTGTATTTCTGTGATGATGGGTTATAATGTTAGGCCCATGGAAGATGTATTTATTTTATAAGGATGTATTTGGGGGTACTTAACTACTCCCCAAATAGGTAATACTTACTGAGTTCGTATATTATCTTAAGTATTTTACATTCATTGTCATTTCACACTCACAAAAATCCTATAAAACAATGACTATAAGTACCATCACTTTAAATAAAGAAACTGAGATTCCTATACTAAGACTGACTTGCCTAAGATCTTAAAACTAGCACGTGCCTGTCCCAGAATACAAAATGCAGTTTTGGCTGGCTGCCAAAGCTGAGCTTTTCCACCTCATGTTGCTTCCCAGTTACACCAAAACATAGTACTATGGTGTTTGTATCAAATCCTCCCTACCAAATTCTACTTTATTGCAAATTGCATCCAAGACAGAGTCTATTATAGCTTAATGGGTCATTTAATTATAAATGTGGAACAAAACTTGGTATCAACCACCTCTTGGAATGCCTTGGACTTTATAACTGCAATGATATGGACAAGGTAGATTTTACTTTAAGATTTGAGTTAACAGTAGGCATTTTGCCTACAATTCTGGTTAATCAGCTTAGCAGTTTGTAGTGAATTAAAGTGGCATAGTGACAGACACTTTTGGTGCTAGATTAATTAAAGAACAGGAATTGCCCACAATTTAGATAATTTAACTTTTTTTCTTTCTGTATGTGCTCAGATTTTACAGTCCCTATAATGTTTTAATGTGCTTTATACAGGCATTTTAACATTTTTTAAAGTGTACAAAAAATGCAGAAAATTCTGGTATATTGTCTCTTAGTCTCTGGGAAGCATGAATTAATAGCTAAAGCACTTTTTTTTCTTAATTTTTATAGGCCTTTTATGCATAATGAACCTGTAGCCTGAAATACAAAAGATATCTTAAAATCATAATGTTGATATAAAATAAATTATGAGATGAATTTGACATAATTTATGGACTGTTTATAGACAAAAGAAATAGTCAACTGTTTTATTAAGCTTCTAAGTGGACTAAAATTTTAAAAGTATTGAAATTTACTCATTTGGTACATATTGGAATTTTATCTTAAAAGATT
Organism: Ailuropoda melanoleuca; assembly: GCF_002007445.2. Lineage (NCBI taxonomy): Eukaryota > Metazoa > Chordata > Mammalia > Carnivora > Ursidae > Ailuropoda > Ailuropoda melanoleuca. Next base: position 14,891,858 of record NC_048228.1, on the reverse strand, counting down.
AAGTGGTTTTTCATTTTTATATTAATAATTCAATGAATAGAATGCTTATAATGATTATAATTATTATATTATTATATAATTATTAATCACATCAATCACTAAAATAGCTATATATTTATTTTCTATTGCTGCTGTAACAAATTACCATCAACTTAGTGGCATAAAACAACCCAAGTTTATTTTACAGTTGTGGAGGTCAGAGGTCTAACATGGGTTTCACTGGGCTAAGTACAAAGTGTTGGCAGGGTGGTGTCCCTTTCTGGAAGCTCTAGGAAAGAGCCCATTGCCTCATCTTTTCCATCTTCTACAGTCCACCCACATTCCTTGGCTTTTGCTGCCTCCCTTCATCTTTAAAGTATTCAGTGCTATATCTCTCTCCGCCTTTCTTTCATAGCCATGTCTCCCTCTGGCTAAAACTGGGAAGGTTTTCTATTTTTAAGGATGTATGTGATTAGATTGGCCCACCTGGATAATCCCCATCTCAAGATCCTTACCTTAATCACATCTGCAGAATCCTACTTGCCATAAAAAGTAACATATTCACAGGTTCCAGGGATTAGGACTTGAACATCTTGAGGGGGACGTAGGGGGAGTAGGCTTTTTTTCTGCCTACCACAAACTATGCTCTTCAGCTAATCTGCCAGTAATTTTTTTAAAAGATTTTATTTATTTATTTGGGAGAAAGAGAGAGAAAACACAAGCTTGGGGAGGGGCAGAGGGAGAAGGAAAAGCAGACTCTGCTGAGCAGCAGGCTGGATGCTGGGATCAAACCCAGGACCCTGAGATCATGACCTGAGCCACCGTCAGACACTTAAGTGACTGAGCCACTCAGGCGTCCCCTAATCATGCCCGTAATTCCTACAGCTGCTCATTCCCCCAAGAGATTTTACTACTGTTCTCACTGGAAAATGAAACTTTCATGACATATATATAATTAAATAATTAATTAGCTCTCTGAACCAATAGTAACTAATTGAGGACAATTAAATTATTGTGCTCTTAAACTCATCCTATCCCTTATACTCTAAAAGTTCACATGGTCAAGCAAGTACACCTTTCTTCACCTTGGTAGTTTAGGAGAGTTAGCTCTCCAAAGATTGCTCAGCAGGAGCAAATCCGTGACTATCACCAGCTCACTACTTCAGTAGTTTCTAATGTCATTTTTCTAGAAGTGCATCCATTATTAGATGAATTAAAAACCAAATTTAAAAGCCAGTTCACTAGAACTACCACACTTAAGCACTGGTCACCAGTCTCATTATGCTTTTTTTTTTTTTTTCTCTTTCCATTTTATCTTATCTTGTGTTCCTGTATCCACCTCAGATTCAGTACCCTTGTTTTATTTTATCACTCTTTCCCTCTTTGGAATCCCCCACCCTAATTGCCCTAATCCAAAAACAGTGGAGTTCTATTCCATGTTTATCCCTTCTCACTCTTGCTACCTTGCTTTGATTCTCTGGTGTTTGGATTTGTACAGCATTGCTGCTTCTTTCCCCATTTAGATTTACAGACTTATTTTTACGTACCTCACTGTCTCTATTTTTTTTCCTCTGAACTATATATACTGAGTAGGATCAACTTTCCGAGAAAAGAAAAAGAAGAAACATTGTGTGTAAAAATTAAACCAGCTGGTTGAGGCATTGAACAATCATCTATCAAGAAAGGGGGGTGGGGGTTCTTCACTCTCTTTATCTTGAATGAAATAATCTACTACACCAAGCAACATATAACACAGCCGTTCCTTAGGAATCCTAAGGGGCAAGGTATTTGAGTTCACATTAGAAAGACAACTTCCTTGATACTCTCCAGTAATTGAATTGAGTGATTTTGACAATAAGCTTTTCAAAGGTTGGAGTTGCTGTCATCAAAATAATTAATAGCCCATGTCCTGGCAGACTTAGATTTCTGACATACTGAAAAATACCTTTAAGAAATTTTGTGTAACATTGTAACAATTATATGACAATATTTTCAAAAGCAAGAAGGCATTATAATGAAAATTAATTTTAACTCTAATGCATTTGCTTTGACAAAAATAGTTTAGGTTAATAGTCAAAAGATTTTTTGCATAATTTGCTAATGTGCTATAGAAATGTAATAAGCATTTAAAGGGAGTAAAGGGAGAAAACACTTTCCCAATCTTTATTATTTCTTATCTGATACAGGGGCATTGTCATTGATCTGGTGGAGGGACAAACAAACAATGGAAAAGGAAATCCATATTTTTCGTTCTTGCTGGAACTTTCTTGATAGTGCTAGATCTCCAAAATCATTGTCACTTATAACTTCCTAAGAACTAACTAGTATTCAGTTCTCATTCTCAGAGAAGACCCAGTTGTTCATCGTACTCAAAAGTTCTGTTTCCCTAAATGGGATCAGTCTCTAATGGATGCCAGTGACAGGAGGCTGTTCCTCATCCCTTTGGGATAATTCAGAGCCCAGGCAGCAGCCCAGTGTTCAATGCTTCTGTACTTAGAAATTGACATACTGTCAATGCAACATCCCTAAGAACAAGGAGAGCCTAGGAAGATAATTAACTGCACATCTTTATTTTTAAGCCAGCAACAGGTTTCAGACTGGTTCTCCATTTTAACTGAATGTCTCTAAGGAGCAAAATCATTATCAAACTTAAGCTAACCCTTCAAGTCACTAACATATCATCATATGTGCAATACTCAGCTCCATATACAACAGCTTATATTTTTATTGTTGATGAGCCTAAAACACAGTTGTATTTAAAGTCATCAGTGATGAATTAACTTCTGATTTGTAAATGAATAAAAATCAGGGTGATATAGTATTTTTTTAAAGAAACAGTCCAAGAATTTGGCACTAGTTTCATCTTAAACAGTCTTTCACTCAGAGAGGCTTAGATATATTTAATCATTTATCAAGATGAAACTATTTTTATGAGTTTCCAAATCACAGAAGAGACAAAATAATCATTTTAAAATGTTTGTTTAAAAATGCTAATTTCCTATCCTACACTCGCAGATTTTGACTTGGTAGATCTAGGGAGGGCCCAGGAATGTCTATGTCTAATATGCTCTCCTAGGTGATTCTCATGCAGTTGATAAGCATTCACGTTTGGGGAAATACTGATTTAAATAAACTGTACTCAATATTATTGCAAAATACAAAGACATGGCTCCTATTATCTTTCTCTGTAGAGAAAAAGATTTTACATGAAAATATTTAGTTCTACCTATATAAGCAAATATATAACGGAAAGAGATCATAATAGAATTAGAATTAATAGTTTTTGTGACTGACTTTAAGACTGGAAGACTGATTTGTGACTGGAAGATTTCTTATTTTCACTTATTTTTTAGCCATACCATGTAGCAAGACTGTGTGACAATATTTTAGCAAACGTGTACACATGTGAAACTTCTTACGGAGATAGAGTAGATTTTACATGAAGGCACGAGAAGCAGAGATGTGAGGAAATGATTCTAACAATGGATGGCTTCGTTCGAGCTAGTAAGAAGACAATGGATAATTCTGCATGGTGCATGGCTTCTGTGATCTTTCAGGAACCTGAATATCAGGTCGCTCAGAAGAAAGACTCCAGAGGCAAAGGGGTCCCTGAGCAGGAGGTTTAAGAACAAAGGTAGAGGAGTAGTATTTTGGGGAGGGGAAGAGTAGAGAGGAAAGAAGGACCAGATTGAGGCGGGGGGAGGGAGAAGGGGAGGATGAGAGGAGTATGGGATATATTCCTCTAAGTGTAATTGAATGTGCTTATAATGCGATATCAAAGAAATCACAAAGGTTTGTCTTAATTAAAGATGGGACAGAGTTATCCTATCAGAAGATTTAAAAAACTGTTAACAAGGGCAATATTTTTTGAATGGAGAAAAGAAATTTTATGTTAGGAAGCTCTAAACATTTGTCTTTAAGAAACTCCAATTAATATGAGCTAGGTTTATTTGCTTGTTTTGTCCAAAATGAAATAAATTTGCATTGTTTTCAAATATGTAAAAATAATGCATGCACTTTGTTTTTTTATATGCCCTTTGTAATAAACATCAAATTATGTAGAAAACTACAAAGAAGAAAGAAAAGGAAAAAAAAAAAACTCCCTGAATTCCCACTACAAAGTGGATTTACTCATTCTTTAGTGTTTGAAAATCTGATAAGAATTTTATTTCATTAATTTTTATATTTTTGTAATTGCAGCAGAGGGTTAAGATGATCACATATGTTTATGGCCCATTTCTATTTTTCTTTCGAGAATTTCCCTTTGTCCATTTTTGCATTGGGATGTCAACTGTCTTATTATTGATCTATACAATATTGTTTTTTCACAAAGAAAAAAGACATGTTCCAGTTGGAGGTGATGGTCTCTGCACTTTATTGCCCCTAATTTAACACGTCAGAAATTATTTTCATTCATTCATGTAGCTAAAGTGAGAATTTAGTTTCCTTACACTTATAGTCTCTCTGGTCAGTTAACATTTTCCTTTTTATTTCACTTTCCATAAATAGAACAGTAGGTTTCTAAGTTGATATATAGCCTTTCTGTATTGATATTCCCAGAAAACCTCATGAAAATTATCATAATTAAATTTAAAGAACCTTGGGCCTGGCTCAGCTGGTACAACAAGAGACTCCTGAGCTCAGGATCATGAGTTCGTGCCCCATATTGGGCATAGAAAAATAAAAATAAATAAAAATTTTAAAAATAAATTAAAAGAACCTCATTAATATCAAAAAGGGAGAATGCTTGTGCACCCTTTTTCAGAAGATACCAAGTCACAGTACCCCACACACTGTTCCTGCAGTGACCAACTTCCTGACACGTAACCACTCAGAGCCTCATTGCCTCATGTAAAGATGGAAGTGGAAATAATGCACCACCTTGGTCAGAGAGCCATTGTGAGAATGCAGGGAACCTATGAATGTGGCAGCAATTTACAAATAATAAATTATTATTTCTGGGTTTAGTTTCCTTTTCTGAGATGAGAGTTTGATTTAATCATTTCTAAGTTTTCTTCGAATTCAAACTATGCATGTCTTTTAAACATTACTAAGGGAAGCCCAGGACCAACTGATCTCAACAGAGTAACTGTATGATGAAATGGTGAGCAGAACACCCTTTTCTGAGACTTAGAATTCCATCTTTGGCCCACCTGCTTTGCTTTGCCTGACAGCTCCAACAAAGAGCATGTTGTGAGAATTCCATCTTTGGCCCACCTGCTTTGCTTTGCCTGACAGCTCCAACAAAGAGCATGTTGTGAGAAGATGTGGTTGAGCTCTCTGACTTTAGCATCTCAGGTAAAGGATATTTCAAGACACTCTGGTTTCCCTGAATAACTTAGTATCCATCTATTAAAAATCTTATTAAAATATTTAAAAGATATTTATGTAATTATTCTCTACCATCTGCTATTGTAATACATCCCATAAGCTCACTTTTAGTTCAAAATAAATTTCCCAGCCCCTGGCTCTTACAAAATCTATGACCATTCTGTTGTAACCTCATCCATTTGTAGACCTCAATCATTCTCCTCCTGGCTTTCACATTTATACAGACTGGAAAGCTGTCTGGTATTTCATCTTTCTGATTATTTACTTTTCCTTGCAAGCTGCATAGCTGAACATCACATATCTGCTGAAAAGAACGTGGGAGCTGAAGTCAGACAGATCAGCCTGAGTCCATATCTCAGCTCTGCCCTCTCTACTGGAGCAACTCTGGTCAATCTTCTTAACCTCTCTCACCATCGGTTTCCATATTTGTAAAATGAGAACAATACCAACTTCAAAGCATGTATGTCACCTGTAAGAACTACTGTGTCTGCCAAATACCTAATTCCAGGATGCCCTCAGTAAATTTAAGCAGTTAATATTATAAACATACCATGCACTGAGAGAGAATTCTAACATGAGTAAAATTAGTTCTTCTAAATAACGTAGAGGTATAAGATCAACTAGAAGAAAATGAGACCATTTTTTTCTCATCCACTTGAAAAATATTAATAGGTGTCTACTGTGTGCCAGGCATTCTGGCAGGAGCTGGTGATATAGTGGTGGCCCAGACAGACAAGTTCACACTGGCATACATCTTACCTCTCTGATGAGAAGAAACAGACAATAAACAAAAACGAACGCACAAATAAAATAACCTCGAGTAGAGATGAGAGAGCTATGAAAAAAACGAAAAGTATTCAGTGAGATCACAAGAATGGTGGAAGGTGCTGGGGGTAGGCAGAGGGGAGTTCTGACTTGGAGACACTGGGTAGGGAAATCCTCTCTGATATAACATTTGAGCTGAGACTTGAAAGAAGAGACCAGCCTACTATGAATACAAAGGTCTGGGGTGAGAGAGTTCCACACAAAGAGACCCTATGGAACAGCTCAGTGTGGTTAAGGGAGAGAAAAGGGAGGCCACCCTGAGTGGAGCACAGTAGATGTGAAGGAGCCTAAGGTGAGATTAGTTCAGAAAGGCAAGCAGGGAGAGATGGCATGGGGTCCAGTAGGCCATGGAGAGGAGTTTGGAATTTATCTAATTTCAGAGACTAGCCATTGGAGATCTTTAGCAAGGTAGTGATAAGGTCTGATTTAGGTTAAAAAATCATACTGGCTGTCATATGGAGAGGGGACTGTAGAAAAAATGGAAGGTGAGAACCCAGCTAGGTGGCCATCGTAGACCAGGTAAGTGATGATGGTAAGATAGATGGTGAAAAGATAGCAGGTTTGAGATATATTTTGGAGATATAGCTGAAAGAACTTGCTAGTGAATGGTATGTGAGGAACTTCAAGAAATAATAGAACCAAGGACATCTCTTAAGTCGTGGCCTGTCAGTGGCATATTCCCTGAGTTGGGGGACACAGAAAGAAGTATCCTGCTGTGGTGGTGACAGCATGCACTGTGGACATAGACTAAGATGACATCCCATCTTCATCAGTTACCAGCCTCGGCCAAGTTACTTAGCCTCTGTGCCTCAGTTTCTTTTTATGTAAAATTAGAACTGTCATAGCAGCTTCCTCATGGGTGTGCCCTAAGGATTCAATGATTAAACACATGTAAAGTATTTAGGACAGTGCCTGTCTCATAGTGTTACTTATTACTAAGGGGGAAAAAAGCAAGAGTTCTCTTATAGACCTGTTAGGTGCATGATGCCTTTTAGGTGTCCAAGTGGAGATGGGCAGGCAGTTGGGTATGCAAGCCTAGAGTTCAGGGAGAAGTCAGGTGGAAAGATATAAATTGAAAAGTCATTAGCATATTGATGGTATTTAAAGCCCTAGCACTGGATGAAATCACCTAGGAAGAGACAGTAGAGAAGAGAATAAAAGACAACCAGCCCTGGGGCACTTCATCATTAAGGTCATAGCTGAGATATATTTAGATGTCACAGAAATGGCTGAGACTCTGAATGAATTCTTTATCTATTCTTTATTTTTAGGGAATGTCCTCTTCCTAAATTAATTCATGAAAGTCTCATTTGAAGTTCTGGATCACAAACTGCCCTCCATTTTACATTTCACACATATGCTTTTCCATCAGATTAGAGACGACTCATAGTAAGTTTATGTGGCATTTTTAAATGTCCTTCACTGTCCCTACCACAGAGTAATACACATAGGCTCTCTCAATAAATACCTGTTGGATTAATTATTTGAAGAAGTTATGATGAATAATATGAATCCAGGACAATAAATGAATCTATCTTCCAAGAACCTGTCTTTATCACACAAGGAATAGATGTAAAGGGAAAAGATAACGAGGCTTGGACTTGAGCAAACATGTGCTTGACACTCGGGTCCACACAAGTTGTGAGAACTGAACAAGTTGCTTAACCCACCTGAACCTCAGTCTTCTCATCTTTAAAGCAGGGGTAATGGTAATATCTACCTCGTGAAGTTTGAAGAAGTCTAAATGAGGTTGTGCCTGGCAGTCATTGGATATTTACATGTTGGTTCCCTTTTATCTCCTACAAATTATACTACATCTTATGGAAGATTTTTACACTTTTGCGTCCATTATTCTCAGTACACATCACAATTATGTGCATATAAAATGCAGTTTATTTTTAAATAATATGTACAATGCAAGTAGTAGATTGTGTTATCTGTAGTTACAAAAGTAGATTGAGTTATAAAAATGTGCAGTTTAGTTTTTCACAAATAGATTTACTTATTTCTAAATTAAAATGGATGTATGACAAGATCTTTCACATGTAACAGGAGGGATTTGCTACATGTGAAGTAATTTGTTGCCCTTATACAGACTTAGCAAAATCCAGAGGCAAGGGCTGTTACGGTCTCATTATTTCCTGCCCCCCAGAGGATGAACTGTGTTAATTAAGTACATTTAAAGAAAGAAAATGCCTCTTTGCTGTATCCCCATTAAGCTACCATTTCTTTACTTACTGATGCTTGTTACAGTTTATTAACAGCGAATTATACCTCACAGTAAATTAACCCTTCTTTCTCCACCCAATTTGCCAGATATAATAGTTGCATGAAGTCACAAACCAGCTTATTGCCTTTGTAAGAATATAGACAGGAAACCATTTCCTGCAGTGTTCAGCCTCAGAATTTAACAGCTTTTGTGAATCTAGTACAAATGCTCATTTTCAAGCCAGAAGCAAACATATAAATCATGTGCAGCACAGTGTACCTGTCTTTAGAAAGCTGTTTACAGCCATGTATATTTATTAGTTTTCCATGGTTTCAAGCAATATGCCCTCTACTTTTTTTTTTTTTTTTCCATGTACACACACAAAATCCTATCCCAGAGCTTCTCTGGTCCATTATAAAGCACAGCCTTTGGGGATAATTATTTTTCCCACCTGTACCCTTTTGCAGTTGCTTTAGATAAAACCTTAAATAAACTGGATCTTTTGTTGTCCATGCATGTGTACAATTTTCCTTTTGCCAAATGTTAAGAACTGTGAAGGGTCTGAGATTTCACCTCCACTTGCAAGCTAACAGGTCAGCTTGCCACAGTTCCACGGATGCTGACAAAATGCAGTTCATTACTCACAGCAATAGCAGTAGCCAGAATATCCACATTTGAGCTGGTTCTCCACATGCCAGTTCCTGAAAAATGATGACAAGAGTTCCAGATGAGTGATATCTGCACATGCAGTGGATTGCGTAACAAAGAGGAACCCTAATCTAAGGAAATGAATCTTTTATAATGGGTGGGAAGCTTGCATGACCTTTGCCCCGGAGGTAGACAGTCTTTTTTATACTGAAAAGTAAGCAAACTTGCCCTTTGCTCTGAAGAGGACTGTCTCTGTCTTACAAGGTTGTTTGCTCTACAAACATCCTTGAAAAGACTGTACAAAGCAAAGACAGTCAGTGCTTCCTCTCTGAAGACATGCAGGAATTCAAGAGTACTATGGAGAATTGTCTTTCAATACCACCACAGCTTTTCTTCATGGAATTGTGTTATAGCTCATTAATGTACATAAGCTTTGAAAGGTAATACAGATTTAGTGCTATGAACATGTAATCCCAAAATCACACAGTCCTCTTGCAAAGGAAACCCCATATGCCTTTTTTTAAAATACATTAAAATTCAGTTTTTAATTTCTGATCAATTTACTTAACCTCCGTGTGCCTCAGTTTCCTCATCTGTAAAACAGATTAAATAATAGTCCTAATTCAGTGAGTAGATGAATAGATTGAGATAACACAACGATGAGTTGTTGGGGCGCCTGGGTGGCTCCGTTGGTTAAGTGACCTACTCTTGGTTTCCGCTCAGCTTGTGATCTCTTGGGTCATAGTCTCATAGGCTGTGAGATCAAGCCCTGGTAGGGCTCCGTGCTCAGCGGGGAGTCTGCTTGGGTTTCTCTCCCTCTGCACCTTCCCCAGCTCGTACTCTCTCTCCCTCTCTCTCTTAAATAGGTAAATAAATCTTAAATAAATCTTTCTAAAAAAAATACAGTAAGTTGTTCAATGGGTTAAATGAGATTGTCCACCCTTAGCACAGAGCCTAGTAAACATTAAATGCCCATTGCTCAATAAATGTTTGCTTTAATTAGAATTGGCTAAAAGTATACTTTGATGAGAGGTACTTGAAACACCCACTTTACTAAAACCAACACTGTTGGACCCGATTTCAAATGTACCTTGGGAGTGCCGATTGCTTTTTGTTACTATGTAAGCATTCATTAGGAAAAAGTAAAGATAAACGTAAAGAAATAACATTTTTAAAGACTTATTATGTGTTTTCAGTTATTTAATCTAGTGCTTCCATGTACTATTTTCAGTCATTCTCCATAGCATTCGCATAAAGAAGGTATCATTTTACAAAAGAGTAGACTGAGACGCAGACATGACCCAAGGTTGTACAGCTTGTAAATGGAAGCACAGGAGCCCAACCCTATCTGATTCTCTGCCTTTTAAATTTTGAACCATTCAATCTTACTTCTCTCAACTGTCTGTCCTTTGGGACAATGATACACACAATATGTTAGGTTTGAGGTGTACTTGTGTCCCAAATGCCACCGTTTATACTGAAGTCTATTACCAGATCTGTAGGCTCAATTACGATGTTTTTCTTACTCTTTTGAATATATGATTCCTAGTTTTGGTGGCTTTCAAATCTCCTTCAGGAACCTTAATGACAGTATGACATTTTCGAGAAATGCAAGTATGAACACTTGTGTGGTATGTTGGCTTTTTCAAGAGCCATTTCATTTAACAAATTATAAAAGTAAATTATAGTAAGCCTACGATAATAACAAAACACTCATTCAGATAAATCATACAAACTCACTTTTCACTTTAGAAGATACACTCTTAATGCTACACTAAAACAATCAAAGGTGAAATCATGCCTTTTTTTACTTAGATCCACAGGAATTTTCTTTCCTATCAACTCTGCACAGAAAATTGATTATACATTCTTTAAAGCAACTCATATAAAAATCAGTCTGGGGGAATAATGATTGCTTCTGAACACTGGAATGAAGTTTGCTTAGATTTGCTACAGAATTAAGATTCTGTATTTTCTGAAAACTTTATTGGCAGGAGCAGACCATATCAAAAGTACCCTGAAATAATGGTTCCAGCTCACTCAGAAACTCATCACATCAAGAAAACTAAAAAAAAGAAAAGAAAGAAAAAGCCTATTAGTAGAATACATAGTTTTTAAACCGACATGAAAAGAAAAAAAAGTACTGATAGAAATTGTTCTGGTGCTGTAATTGAAAGTAACATGGAGTCTCTGAAAATAATAAATTGATGTTATAGCATAGAGGAAGCCAACAGACCAACATAGTCTGTAGAGTAACGGTGCGTGAAAAAGTGTTGCAGTCTTTTGTTGATAACATGGTTGAGTCCAGGCTCCTTGCTCATGTTGATCACTCTTGGTTATTATTAACAATTTCATATATGCTCCACTCTTTGTTTTTTGATTTTTTTTGTTTTTTTCTCTGACCCCTTTAAAATTTTTAGGGGGGAAAAAATCAACAGATATATAAGAATAGCTTCATGAGAAAACCAGAACACAAAGCCATGAATGGAGAATTTCATTTTGTCAACCTGGTCAGTTTTCCCTAGGAATTCAATGACCATATTGGCCTTTATCTGTTCCGCTGGGTATGTACTGAGAACACTGGCTGTTATGAACTATCACCTAGATACTTGGCCTTACTGTTACTTTGCGTTTATCTGAAATCGGTTCAAGGATTTCAATAGAAATTTTTATTCCATTCCGTACCTACCATTTGTAGGAAAGTGTCATTGTTTTACTTAAATGTGATAGGCATTTTATTTTCACAGAGACGTACTTCTCTCCTCCACTGTGCCGATTCCTCAAAGATTCTGTGACTTCCTCATAACTTTCTCATACCCGTAACTCCTCTGTCCCTTTCACACAGGGTACTTAATATTCCAATTTATCATCTTGGAATCAAGTCTCATTCCTAGAACTTATTTAAACTCTGGGCTGTTTTTAACTTACAAGTAGTTTTGGGGATTTCTCTTTGCATAGAGTTATGAAATAAGCACTAAGATTCAAATAATGTAGTAGGATCTTTTCAAAGTCTTCCCTTTGATTCATTGACATGATCCTGAGATTCTCATGTGTGCATCTCCCTAGAAACCCTCATTTTAACTGTTTTTTTTTCAGTACCCCTAACATCTTAAAACTTAGTCATTCAGACACCACCCACCCGCCCTCTGACACCTTCTTCCTTATTGAAAGAGGCATTTATGTCTATGAGTCACCTCCTGCCAGCTTCACAGAATTACATAAAAGCAATCTGCCAACCAGCTTGGCCTAAGGACAGAAAATCACACTTAGTGTCAACGTGAAAGTCATTCTTACTTGTGGAGAATCACAATAGAGCGCTTTTAAGACCTTAACTCTCAGGATATCAAGCCTTAATCTACGCTCTCTACTGTAAATGAGTGAATTTATAAATGCTATAGTTTCATCAGTCTGGCCTAAACCTCTTGGCCTAATAATACTAAATCCATTTTAAATGCTTTAAATACTTTTTTTAACGTAAAAATGAAAGGTTAATTCATACCCATGAGAGATTACATATATATATGTAATGCATACACATATATATGTATATACATATAAACACAAGATTTTATATATACAGAGACAGAGAGAGGGAGAATATAGATTAAGAAATAAACATAAAATGAGTAAGACACATTATCTTTCTACACTAATACAAAAATATTAGTGTGGAAATATTTAAAAGGCATGGTTTGTGGCAGAAAGGTGGTTTTTTTTATATACTAAAAAAAAAGAATTGAAAGACTTGTCTATATCAGATATCATACTTGGAAAGTATATTAGTCAAGATATTTTTAGTTTTCTTGTTTCTAGACAAGACAGCTCAGACCATATGGAGATATGGGTTTAAATCCCCTATTCTGCCTCTTATTTACTGTGTGGATTTAAGCAAGTTACTTAACCTATCTAGGCTTTGGTTTCCTTAAATGTAAAGTAACATTAATAGTTTAAGCCTTGCCTCTCTTGAGTTGTTGTAAGGATCAGATGAGATGATATGTGGAAGCTTTTTGTGAATTACAAGCAATAATACAAATGTTAAGTTACATTATTTTTGTCTCAAAATTAGAATTACAGCTTTCTAGTATCCTCATCATTCTCTTGGTAGCACAAAATATAGTGCTCCATTAAAGCACTTGTATCTGCTTGGAGGGCCAGCTCACCATTTCTGTTAGAGCTTCTGCAGCTCTTGCCTTTCTTCAGGGATAACTTGGGACCCCTGAGTTGGCTGCTGTTGTGCAAGATCACTGGGAAGGCTGAGACAGTCATAATTCTTTCTACCAGATAAAGAGAATCCTAGAAGGTCTTTTGTATTCCATATTCCCTTCCTTTCTTACCACCAGTCTCCCACCCATACAGTCACAGATTCATGCAACCATCACCTTGTCATAATATCCCAGAATGGGAGGATTTCTCTCAGCCATGAATAACCCTAATTGGTTCCAGTCTATCCTAGGATTTCAGTGCCATCTAATAGAATTGGAACTTTGGCTGCCAACCCAGGGCTTCTCCAGTGTTCATACTTGGCCTGTATTATTGGGGGGGGTGGTAATAGGGGATTGTGTCTCTGAAAGGCATAAGTTATTGTGTTTCTGAGAAAGATGACTTTTTAAGGATTCTTTTCCAGTTTGCATACCAGGCTTTCTCTCTATGTTACAAAGGACAACACACAAAATATATGTACTTAAGGCCAAATACAGACTTATAACACTTCTCCCAAGAGACAATTCCAAGTTCTGAACCTGAATTTTACTGCAAGGCAGGCTGACCTTAGCAGTTCTCTACTAGGATAGGATTCCCCAAGTAGAATCTGTGGGATGTTGTTAGACACACTGGACTATGGGATGTTTTCAGGTACTGGGAAACTCACCAAACTAGGGATGGTAGAGAATTATACTGTTACATAATTTTTTTTTTCTTTCTTTGGTTTCAGTTCCCATCCTTGTTCAGAGTGAAATTGAAAATAAGCAGAACAGTTGGCAAAAACCTTAGTCACCACTTGGATTTTCTGTGAAAGTACCAGTCAAATAACAGAAATGATAGACATCTACGTTAAGCCCCAGTGGTATCCAGTTTAAAAAGATTAAGAATCAAAATAATGGCAATGAAGGAATTGAGAATAACATTGTAAGCCATTCTTTATCAAAATAATCACTATTCAGAATCTGATGAAAGCTGATGTTTAAGGTTATCAGCAGTTACTAAAACCATGGTCAAAATAGAATATGAGTTTTTCCCTGTGTTGATCTTAAGAGTATTTAATTGAGAATAACAAGCAAGCTAACACAACATACAAATAAATGTGAAACTCAAAAGTATCAAAAATGTGCATTGTTCTCCACGAATTCAAAATTAGGAGAAGTCAGGGTTTGACTGGCTGCACATTGTGCCTCCTCACAGCACCAGGCTGCCTGAAGAAAGAACATTTCAACTCTCAGTCTCCTCAGCGCCTTTACAGTGTCTCTTGGAATGTTAATTTTACACAATCCATCGTAACAAGCTTCTAAAACAAAGACATGGCAATTTGGTTTTGGTCAATTTTGTATAGCTTTATTAATCTCTGAAATGTTTGCATTCAAGTTAACTTTGCAAAACCCACTTTTAAAACCTACGGTGTATGTTTTCAAACAGAGTAATAAATATCAAACTGGGTAGTAACTTCCTTGACACTTCAGTTGAATCTTAGTTGAGAAGTTTAGGTAGGAAGTCACAGCCTCCATGTCCAGGCTATGCGGGCTCTCTGCTAGCCAGTCGGCTGTGTTGTGACACTTTTAGATGGCACATAAGACAAAGGGTGAGGATAGGGCTCTGTTGTCTGCTCAACTAAGGCAGTTATTTCCATAGGTTCAGGGAATAACAAGTGTAGCTCTTATTTGAAATGCATAATATTGGAAGCATTTGTGGGAAAAGAACATTTTTTCAAAGTTTTTATTCAGTCTTGCAGAAATAGGTCAAATAACTTGATGTGTAAGTCCTTTCTGCCTTAATAATGGGATATATGTGATATTTTTTAGTGATGGGCAGACTGTGACGTAGAACATAGGGGACCCAGGCTGTTCTATCACTGGTTACACTTTAATTTTAGTTTTATGTGAAGTTATATTTGTAAAGAAAAGAACTTCCCATGAGGGAACTGAGTAGATGTTGCCCTAGCCTCCTGGAGTAGTAAGAGGACTCCCATCTAGGTCATTGATTTGCATCTGAACTGGGTAACTGAGACAAACAACTGTTTGGTGACCTAAATAGAATAAAATAACCTCAATAAAGCTGGAAAAAAAAAATAACGGCATCTTTTCCCAGTTTTTTGAGTCAACTTACCAATTATAATTCAAAATTTAAATCAAGTCTAGGATTTATTATTAGAAGAGATACTGGGAATGGCCTGAAGTCACAATGTTAGCAAACGTGATCTTCGATATTCTGTTTAATGATTTCAAAAACTAAAGCACTGAAGTTTCTATTCTGTGCTTTGCCTGTGTACATGTGAAACCCACATGCCAATTACACATCAGCATCTGGTGACTATTTTCACCTTCTTTCCAAACAGGAGGCGTATGACAGAGTATTTTATAACAAGTGATATATTTAAAAATAAAAAGGGTTTCATGTAACTAGGAACTCATTATTGATCCTCAGCAATGAAGAGTAAGACAAACTTTGAGAACAAGGTAGAAGCAGTGATAACTAGGGGAAAAAGTCTAGCCAAAAAAAGAAGGGACATGTCAAACTAAGTCCATCATGGACATAAAGGCTACCCCTGTTGTAGCTCAAAGAACACACCTAAAAGGAAAAAGCGCACAGGGGTAGAGCAGCAATGGAAAGAGCCCACCTGCCACAAACACAAATTCATACCTACACTACCTTCTCCGTCACCTGTACAGCTAACACAGCCCTGCTGAGAGAACTTCGTTAGGGTACTGAGCCATCCTGTATTTGACTCCACATTTCACAATCAGGTGAATGTCAGATATTTTAAACAGTGAGCAAAAGTTTGAGAGCAAATCTAATTTAAAGTGTAGATATGCTTTGAGAAATCAGTTTTTGAGGCATTTATAAACCACTGAAAGGCACATTCTAAAATAAAATGGACCGTGCCATCTTATTAAAGCCCACGGGGATAAATATGAAGTCAGCAGTCATGGGCTTTTTAGCTCTACGTTAATTGGCTGTGGGTTCTTTGGCCTTTAATTAATTAAAATAGACAAGCGAACTTTCTATTTGCAAGAGAAGCTTTAAATCATGCAAACTGAGAGACCAATACAAACAAGCTGCCATTTATTTCATTAACAAATATTATTTTTTAAAGATATATTTATTTATTTATTTGACAGAGAGACAGCCAGCGAGAGAGGGAACACAGCAGGGGAGTAAGAAGCAGGCTCCCAGCGGAGGAGCCCGATGTGGGACTTGATCTGGGAACGCCGGGATCACGCCCTGAGCCGAAGGCAGACGCTTAACGACTGCGCTACCCAGGCGCCCCTCATTAACAAATATTATAAAACCTGATGTTAAAATCTGCAAGCATTATTTCTGATTTTGATCTAATTATTTATTTAAATCCTATAACTTTTCATAACTTTTTTCACTCAAAAGGAAAAAAAAATTTCAGGAAAGGAAGGAAATACTTCCCTTTAGGTAAATTAGTCAGACATAAGTAATTTTCAAATATCTATGACCTAGTCCCAGTATTAAAAGAGGCTTCTTTAGTAGAGAATAATTCCCAGCCAAAATTCTAGAGGTTTTGTAAGATACAAGAGTTTTACAAGAAGGTATGATTGGATCAGCTAAGGAAGAGATGAAATTAAAATAATATACATGAGCAGAATTACATTTTACCAATTTAACAAAAATAATTTTTTCTTGGTTTGCCTTGGTTTGCTTTTATAATTTAACTGGTGAACAATTAAAAATATTCTGTTAAAACCAAGGTAAATTCTTGAAAAATCTCCTAGGATTTTTCAGTTAAGCATAGACTCCAAAGAAATCTTTTTCTTTATAGGAACCATATCAATGTATAGAGCAAAGTCTCAGGAATTTAAGGGATAGGCAGTTATATGTTTATCCGCCTGTTCAAAGACAGAAGCTTCAGTGCAAAATACCAGGTTTGGCAATCTCTAAAATATCTACCACCTCTAACATTCTGTGATTCTACCCTGTGATTATCACAATTTATTATACATTCTTAGTTCTATCTCAAGCAGAGGACTCTCCAGTCGGTATCTGGTTGCCAAATACTTCTTTCATTCCTTGAGGGAATAGAGGACCATCTCCATGAAAGAACTCCTGGGGTCTTTCCCCTTTTCCAGTTGTAGTAATATGCTTCCCCCACCATGTCCACTGCACTACAGCCAAAACAGAACTAATATCAGTGCCCAATAAATATATTAATTGTTCATTTTTTCTATTTGTTTTATAGTTGACTCCATTTTATATTCCTATCATTTTTTTTCCTTTTTTTTAAACCACTCATGTCCAGTGTTCATCACTTTTAATGTTATACATACTTTTTAGAATTAGGATAAGGTATTAAAATTTCATTGTGATTATCATGTTCAAGGCACTAAGCTTTACATAAACAATATCATCCAGAACTTATAACCCTATGAGTTAGGCACTGTCACCTATTTTTTCAGAATAAGGGAATTGAGGCTCAGGAAAGGCATTTGCCAAGGTGAAAAATTTCTCAGTGTCTTGGAGCTGGGACTCAAGCCCTGGAACCTTCCCTCCAGAAACTACATTATTATCTTTCTTAATAGCCTACCAATTAGAATATTGTCAGAAAGTCATAGTAAATTATTCTGGTAGCTTGACTTGGCTTGAAGTCTTTGTCAGATGTTAGGCCATTTCTATTTCTGGTCTCTTCAAGTTGACTGGCCTTTTCTCTCTTTGCATGTTTAGAGTCACCATTCTTTTTGTTTTACTGCTGTTCCAGAGAAGCTGGATTGGTCTAAAGAACTCATTTTTCTCAATTTTAGTTACTTTTTTAGTTCCAGGACTGTACTTCAGCTTTAGGCTCAACTACCTGAAATTCCAATTCAGAAGCATAGATTTATTTGTTTAGTCATTCAACAAATTTTATGAGTGCCAGGCACTGGGCAGTCTTCAGTGAATGGGGCAGGCAAAGTCCCTGCTCTCAAATTTCTTATGTTCAGTGGGAGTAGACAAAAATAAACGAGTATACAGGGGGCACCTGGGTGGCTCAATCAGCTAAGCATCTGCTTTCGACTTAGGTCATGTTCCTGAAATACTGGGATTGAGCCCTGCATCAGACTCCCTGCTCAGTGGGGAGCCTGCTTCTCCCTCTGGCCCTCCCCCTGCTCATGCTCTCTCTCACTCATTCTAAAATGAATAAATAAAATCTTTTAAGAATAAATAAAATAAACAAGTATACAATATAACATATTAGGTACTGACAGATGCTGTGGAGAAAGTAATGTATGGCAAAGAAGATGGGAAAGTCTGGGCCTCAGGAAGTGGAAGTGTGTTGTTGCCAATTTTATAAGAATGGTCTGGAAAAGCCTCTCTGATAAGGTAATATTTGAGCAGAGACATAAAAGAAATGCAAATTTTTAAAAAATGTAATGATCTGGGAAAGAGAGGCATAACACCAAGAGCAAGGGCCCAGAAGCAAGAACAATTCTGGAGTGTTTCCCTAACAGTAAGAAGGTCTTTGGGCTGGACCTGAGTGGAAGAATGAGTCGATGCCTAAAATTGTTTGACTCATCGCTAAGTCATTCAATACTGGCATTTGACTATTAAACCATCTTCCAGAAAACTTAGAGTATATTAATATTTTCATATATTGTTTACCACTTTAGAGAACAAAAAACTTTTCTCAGAGATCGCATTTTCTTCTTGAAACATCTTATCACTGAGTGATGGGTCTGATTTGATTATCCTAGCAACTAACAAAGGGCCTGACACATAGTAGGTACTCAATCAATGTCTACTCAATTAATGAGTTGATTAAGTAACTCAATGGCACAACTTTTACCTTTTCAGCTTTATCATATTCATTTTTACTGATCATCAGTGATTGGATTATAGAGCAGTGAAGCTTCAGAGGCTATGGTAGTACACTCGGCCATTTGCCGCCACCCTAATATGTGTATATATTTAGTTTTTGTGTTGATTTACACTTTTTCTGCCTAATTCTTCCATTAAGTTCTTTAGCATCTTTTCTTGTGATCAGTTTCTGTAGACTAACTTATCTAATCTGCTATATTTTTGGAAACCAGATCACAAAGCTTGTAGACCTATATATAAAATAAAGTGATTCCAAATGAGAGCATGAAACCCTTTCTTAAAGAATAAGTTCAGTAACTTTAATACTTGCTTCTGGGGAGCTGTTTGGATTTCATAGGCATTTTTCTTATTTCTGCATTTACAGTTAGGTTCCAGCAGACTAAATTTGCTAGGCCAAGTATACACCTGTGTCTTTACTCCAGCTTTCATTAAAAAAAAAAAAAAAAAAAGTCATAAAGCATTTCAGTCCCTTCCAAAAAGGATCCATAATCTGATCTAAAGCCACACTAAGAGGTTCTTCATTGGACCAAACTTGACCTTATTACATGAAGCACTCAGAGGTCTGTCTGAGCCCCATTTACCCCTCACTGAAGCAAGAGCTACTAATCAATGACTAGGTCAACCAACAAATCAAAGAAGAAATCAAAAAGTACATGGAAACGAAAATGAAAACACAGCAGTCTGAAGCCTTTGGGGTGCAGCAAAAGTAGTCATAAGAGAGAAATACATAGCAATACAGGCCGACATCAAGAAACAAGAAAAATCTAGGGGCGCCTGGGTGGCACAGCGGTTAAGGGTCTGCCTTCGGCTCAGGGCATGATCCTGGTGTTATGGGATCGAGCCCCACATCAGGCTCTTCTGCTATGAGCCTGCTTCTTCCTCTCCCACTCCCCCTGCTTGTGTTCCCTCTCTCGCTGGCTGTCTCTATCTCTGTCAAATAAATAAATAAAATCTTTAAAAAAAAAAAAAGAAACAAGAAAAATCTCAAATAAACAACCAACCTAACCATACACCTAAAGGAGATAGAAAAAGAACAACAAGCAAAGCCTAAAGCCAGCAGGAGGAAGGAAATAATAAAGATTAGAGCAGAAATAAATGACATAGAAATTAAAAAACAACAACAACAAAAACAGAAAAGATCAATGAAACCAGGAGCTGATTTTTTGAAAAAATTAATAAAATTGATAAACCTCTGCCCAGACTTCTCAAGAAGAACAGAGAAAGGACCCAAATAAGTAAAACCATAAATGAGAGAAGAGAAATTACAACCAATACCACAGATACAAATAACTACAGGCCAATATCCCTGATGAATATAGCTGCAAAGAACTGATACAACCCGATACCCAAAAAACAAATAATCCAATTAAAAATGGGCAGAAGATATGAACAGACATTTCTCCAAAAAAGACATCCATATGGTCAACAGACATATGAAAAAATGCTCAACATCAGTCATCATCAGGGAAATGCAAATTAAAACTACAATGATACCACCTCACACTTGTCAGAATGGCTAAAATCAAAAACAAAAACAAAAAAATGTTGGCGAGGATATGGAGAAAGAGGAAACTTCTTGTACTGTTAGTGGGAATGCAAATTGGTGGAGCCACTGTGGAAAACAGTATGGACGGTCCTCAAAAAGTTAAAAGTTAAACTACGCTACGACCCAGCACTTGCACTACTGGGTATTTACCCTAAAAGCACAAAAACACTAGTTCAAAGGGATATATGGACTCTGCTATGTTTAGAGCAGCAATATTTACAATAGCCAAATTGAGAAAGCAGACCATGTCCATCAACTGATCACTGGATAAAGATGTGGTACATGTATACACACACACACACACACACACACACACACACACACGGGAATATTAGTCAGCCATAAAAAAATGAAATCTTGCCATTTGTAATGGGATGGGTGGAGCTACAGAGTATGATGCTAAGTGAAATAAGTCTGTCAGAGAAAGACAAATACCATATGATTTCACTCATGTGTGGCATTTAAGAAACAAAACAGATGAACAAAGGAAAAAGAAAGAGAGAGGCAAACCAAGAAACAGACTCTTAACCTTAGAGAACAAACTGATGGTTACTGGAGGGGAGGTTGCTAGGGAGATGAATTAAATAGGTGATGGGGATTAAGAAGTATACTTGTCGTAAACAGCACTGGGTGATGTGTGAAAGTGTTATCACTATTTGTACACCTGCAACTAATATTATATATTAACTATACTGGAATTAAAATTTAAAAACATAATTTAAAAAAAAAGAAAAACAGATATGCTACTTAAGGAGTTTCCAACATACCTCTGCAGCCATTAGAGGAAATCTAATTTATTCTGAAAAAGTAATATGTGGGTTGAGATGCCCCAGTCCCCTTTATGGAATCCTACACCTCTGCTCCCTTCTCTACTTTGCTTCTAAAAGCAAGTATCTTAAATTATTAAGGTGTTAAAATTATGTTTATTACAACACACAAAAACTTATTTCTGTGTAATTGGATGAGTAAGATATAACTTATAGTTTTCTAAAGATACTATATTTTAAGAAACTGTGAATTATGTTTCTTTTTTTTAAAAGTACATTAGTATTTCGGGGTGCCTGGGTGGCACAGCGGTTAAGCATCTGCCTTTGGCTCAGGGCGTGATCCCGGCGTTATGGGATCGAGCCCCACATCAGGCTCTTCCGCTATGAGCCTGCTTCTTCCTCTCCCACTCCCCCTGCTTGTGTTCCCTCTCTCGCTGGCTGTCTCTATCTCTGTCAAATACATAAATAAAATCTTTTAAAAAAAAAGTACATTAGTATTTTGACTATTTAACTATATCAACCATAAGCTAAACAGAGTATGCATAACAATTTCAAGTGAATACTTACAATAGCACTTACTTAATTGCTCTCTGTTTTCTCACTCACATGTCATTATTTGCCAATTTCATGTCAACAAATGTTCTAGCAAGGGACGGCTAGAGGGTGGCTCAGTCAGTTAAGCACCTGCCTTCGGCTCGCGTCATGATCCCAGAGTCTTGGAATAGAGCCCCACATTGGGCTCCCTGCTCAGCAGCAGAACCTGCCTCTCCCTCTGCCCGCCCCCTGTTTGTGTGCTCTTTCTCTCTCTCTCTCTCTGTCAAATAAAATAAACAAAATCTGAAAAAAAAAAAGTTCTAGCAAAACCATCTCTCATCTGTATAATTTAGAGGTTATGTATAATGTATGCTCTGGACCAGTTTAAATATGTAACAAATAATTTAAGATTACTATATAACTATTTTCTCCTTGCTTTCATACAAACCAATTACTACATAACTATTTCTCCTTGATTTCACAAAAACCTTTGTCCTTACTCTATTACCACAATACAAACAATAAAATATGTGAACATTGAGTTGGAGAATGAAGAATTCACCAAGGTCATTTAGAAAGGAATACAAAACCCTATAAAATTACTATGAGACAGCTGCTTGTACCATCGTCTTCTTTTCCTTAAAATCCTCAGTGCTGATTAGACAACTCTGAAAAGTACTAAGTTCCAATTTGAAAATACCATTGAAATTTTAGGCATATGCCTGATTTTACTCCAGATGCGCCACAGTGAGAAACAGAAGATAGAATTTTGTGATAGGACTATAAGGAGTTCTAAGGTTCAGAGAAAGGGACAAATGATTCCATTCACAGAGCTAAAACTTCACTTCTACGTGGTAGGAAAGGTTTTAGGGACATATTCCATTTTCTCATTTGATTTTTTTACCAAATCCACAAGCAGTATATTGTTATCATTATTTCCCAGAGGAGGAAACTGATTTGGAGAGGATCAATAACTTGGCCAGGCTTAGGCAGTAGTCAAATGGCAGAGTCAGACTCCTAAGTCACTCTGATTCCCAATCTGCTGTCCATTCATCATGCCATGTTAGTGAGGCCACGCTCAAGGTCTGAGCATTCAGCATATGGTGGCTGTGGCTTAAGGTCATGACAACAATAAGCAAGGTAATCTCTAAAACACCCCACTATAATTAGCAAATTCCTAGGTGAAAGTTCCCGATCCATTTCCCCAAATGTAATAGCCCATGGAAATCATGTAAAACACACTCCAACCTTTGGTATTTATATTTTAAGTTAGCAGAATGAACATAGTTTCCACCTTTATGTGTGTAGACTTTAAGTTTAGACAACGAAAAACAGAGTGATTGTTTTACCATTAGGAATGTTATTGTCAGGTAGTACAGCTCTGGGTCTGTATGTTTCTTGTCAAAAGCATTTAAATACTGTTACAAAAAGTGGCCAAATCTGATCTATTCCATGGGCCTACCCAATTGCCTGCATTTCCTTCTTATTTCCCACCCCAGTGTCATTGCGTAGGCAGGTCAAATAGTATAGCTGGCCCCGGCCTTAGTGTTCATTGTTTTCCTCTAAAGCTGTCTTCCCTCTAATTGTGCAAGATGCCTGCACTCTAATATTACGCCCAATTAACTGTTTCAGCAAGTGTCCGTGTCTTCCTGGTCTGGGAACCGGTCTTATAGAGAGAGCCTTCCTAGTTCTGCACCTGTGAGATGGAGACCGCGGTGCCAGCTGTGGTGCTTCCAGCCCTGCCACACCTGCAGTCCCGCTCTACTCCACACCGGGCACACGCAGGGCTTGCTCTTTACTATGTACGCCAGGAGGTAAACATTCCTGGTTGGGCTGTCTATTCACTGACCAACCTAGTCTTCCCGTCCCCCTCATACCTTTGGGTTTGGGAAACAAGGAGTGACAACCAATTAGTGAAAGTGATATGAGAAGCCACCTCTTACTCCCTTCTAGTGGATTTGGTCACCAGTGGCTCTGTACGCCAGTGGTATCTGTGTTCAGTGTTAGTATTCTTGTTGCTTCTGTGGACAACAGAAGCACTGAGCTTTGAAATCTAAAATCCTTGCTTGAATCAATTCCTCAGCACTTAACTAGCCTTGTGACCAGGGGGACTGGACATCACTTAAACTACGTAAATCATGTCTCCTTTTACCTTAAATGCCTGTGATGCCAGAGTGTGCACGTTTGTGTGGAGACAGATAGAAGATCCTGCAATTAGCCGCCCAATTGTTTTCATTTACTCTAGGAGCTACAGATACATTATGTATATTTATAACTAGTATTCAGCTGATTGAGAAAATATTGATTCTAAAAATTCTGTGCTGAAACACTATTTTTGCTTGCTGCTGAAAAACCACACCCAGCACTAAAATTTCTTCCCCAGCTTTAATTTGGCTTACAGACTCCCTTAGTTACCTTATACAAGATAAAACAGGTCAAAATATCATCTGGGAAACACAGATAAGAATCACAAAATTAGTAAACGTTCCCTCAAAGAATGTCACACATGTAATGAATACTAACATGAATCTCCATATAAAACTTTTTTGCAGTTATTTTTAAATTTTGTCTTCAATTTACTTTAATTGATATATTCATTCTGCTAAAGTTGGAGAAAGTCCAAAGATATATAAAAGCTCCCATTTTGCTCAGTTCTCAGAGCTCAGTTTCTTTAAATTAGATCTTCTAGGCCTTCAACTGGATCTTTTAATGCCTGCAAGTGTTTTCAGCTTTGTAGAATAAGCCCTCAAAAAAAAACTAAGTTGGTGGGATAGCATACAGATTCAAGATTTGAAAAAATCATTTTGGAAATAGTCAAATTTTCATGTTAAACTATATTCATAGTTCAATTCTCTTATAATTTTAACTGGCTGTTATGTTCTCTTTTAATACTTTCATAGCATTTTCAGATTTGCTGAAAAAATTGTTTTGTTTGCCAAAGAAAAAGCAAAATTATTTTTATCCTCTTATCTCCTGCAGAAATGGCTACTTTGTTTCTATATAAATATGTATTGATACAGAGCAGTATTTATATTACACAAAAAATGTAAACAATCTAAATGTACAACAGTAAGATGAAGTGGTTAAATAAATTATAGGGCACCAATCTGATGCAGTATTCTGCACCCATTGACAAATTTGGTTTTGGAAGGTTAACATGACAGGAGGAAGCTCATAATATACTATTAAATGACAAAGGCGGGGTGCCTGGGTGGCTAAGTCAGTCACTGGGATCGAGCCCCGTGTTGTGCTCCCTGCTTGGGAGGGAGACTGCTTCTCCCTTTCCCTCTGCCACTGCCCCTGCTTGTCTCTCTCTCTCTCTTTCCCAAATAAATAAATAAAATATTTAAGAGATAAGATAGACAAATAAATGACAAAGGCAAAATTTGAAACTGCATTTTTAGTAATAGCTGGTATAGTCCTAATTTTTGCTTTCTGGCTCTCATTTCACTTACCTATACATCTATATATCTGCATATATTTAGGTAGTTATTGGTAAAAATGGGAAAGAATTCCATCATAATATTATACTGAGAGGTGGATCTATGAGTGGTTTTGAGTTTTTTAATTAGAAAAAGTAATGTGCTATTTTAAAAATAATTACTGATGCATGGAATTATAAATTACCTTGTTATATATATAAAAAGTTTTGGAATAGTTAAAAATAAAAGTACCATTTTTCAATAACCAGACCATTCCTGACAGGAGAAAGCTATGTTCTTAGGGTTCCTGGGCTGGAGGAGACCACTAAGGGGCACCTCTGTGGATGACTGTGGTTCTTCACCTTTTCCATGACCAGAGTACTCTGCCCATTGTAGAACTTTTGCTTGCCCAAGACACATGTGGTTTTCTGAATTTGGTATTAGAACATTGATTCGGCTTATTCTGATTAGATTTTTAGATATTATCACACCACTTTTGACATGTTGCTCATAAAGAATAAAGCAAAGTATCATTTATATCATTTTTGTAATATTTTATTCACAGTAATAGAGTGAGTTTTAAATAGACTAATGTTGAATAAAATCATTCTAGCAATGAAGAGTTTAATGAAAAGGATATAATCTAAGAATACTGCTGGGTGCTCTAGCTTCTAGCACAAAAGCATATTTTGAAAAGATGGAAGTAATGGATGAATATATAACATTGCTCTCATAGATACCCCCAAAATCTGGTTCATAAAAAATATATAAAAGATAAGAAATATTGGGGTGCCTGGGTGGCACAGAGGTTAAGCGTCTGCCTTTGGCTCAGGGCGTGATCCCGGCGTTCTGGGATCGAGCCCCACATCAGGCTCCTCCGCTATGAGCCTGCTTCTTCCTCTCCCACTCCCCCTGCTTGTGTTCCCTCTCTCGCTGGCTGTCTCTATCTCTGTCGAATAAATAAATAAAATCTTTTTTTAAAAAAAGGTAAGAAATATTAATGTTTTTTCTTAACTATATAAAATATCATCTAGAAATAAATTTCCCTCTTCACCATATATAGGCATAATGCTAGTAGGTACCATCTGTTCCAGTATATCTTTTATGCGTCTTAGTGTTTGTTTCTAGAATGTCAAATAAATGTGTAAGAACCTGCATAATCACGGCTAGTTCAATAATTTCAATCCATGTATTCTAGTTGATTTAGCGGTTAGTTCACAGGTGCATTATTTAACTTCTAAGGCCTATGAACAGGATAGGCTTCTTTGTTTTTTTCTTATCAAGTATTGTAAGTTTTAAAAGGCAATCAAGGGTCACAAACCAAAGTTCAAGTTCAAGTTTAGTTGGGGATTTTATTTTCAAAGAGACAAAAAGAAAAACTTCCAACTTTAAAGCATTGAACACATAAGAAATTATTTTAAAATGGATTTCAAATCCATATTTTAACCATTGGATAAAGTGAGTAGAATGAATAAATGAAGTAAGTCCAGTGGATACACAAGAAGGTAAGATCGAAAGGGAAAGAAGAGCCAGCTAGAATGTTCAACTGGGGAGAAGAAGTGAAAAAGGAGAAGGAGGGAGAAAGGCTGGAGAAGACTGAAGGTAAATAAAATGAGAAAAACAACTTTGAATAAATGAGACAGATAGATGATATAATTGTCAGTAATATATAATATATACATATATACAGGGGTGCCTCAGTGGCTTAGTTGTTAAACGTCCGACTCTTGGTCGTGAGATCAGCCCGGCCTCTGGCTCTGCACTCAGTGGGGAGTCTGCTTGAGATTCTCTCCCTCTGCTCCTCCCCTCCAGTGTGCAAGCACATACTCCACACTCTCTCTCTCCCCCCTCACCCACTCGTGTCTCTCTCTCTCAAATAAATAAATTTTTAAAAAATATATATATGCATATGTATATATTATGATTGCTGATAATTATATCAACACCTAACATTTTATGCCACGTTTTAAAAATGCTTATTAAGCCCTCCTGCATATCTTCTCCTTTTAGAATCCTCATCACAACTCTAGGAGTTAGATAATTGTCTCCACTCTAACAAAGGAAGGGAAAGGTTCAGAGAATATGAACTGTCTTAATATCGCTGACAATAACAACCACCATATTGATAGTAGTGACAGTAGCAGCAGCAATAAGAGAGGAGCAGCAACTAATAACTGTTGAGCACCTAATATGTGCCAGTCACTGTGCCAAGAGCGTCAAAGTATGTCACCCTCACAACAGTGCTCTGAGATAATTACTATTATCCCTACTTTACATGTGATGCGTCTGAGGTTTGAAAATTTTAATAACAGGCCCAATACTGAATAGGGGCAGATCCAGAACTCCAGCTGAGGCAGTCTGACTCCCAAGTCTTAAATGCCTTCGCTCTAAGTCCCAGAGCCGGCACGTCAATCCATACCTTCCTATTCCGTACCTTATGTTCCTTCCACAAGGACAGAAAGAGAAAGGCTCACACCTTCCATCCAGGCGGAACTACTTCCCACCCCTTCACACAACAGGATTCTGGGTCTCACTACTTACTTAGTCACTGCTGAGCTGACCAAATTCTCCTTCCCCTGTCCAACCCATGCCCAGGCCTTGTGATGACAAAATCTAATGACAATTGCCGTGCAATGAGATTGCCATCATTAACCTTTTGCATCGATACTTAGGCATGGAAATCCACAAACAGACCCATCTTCCATCTTTGAGTGCCCTCAGGACCCACATATTTCCCAGTTCAGTTTTGCAATCAAAGGAAGTTGTTCATGTAAACAGAGTAGTGATAGAAAAAGACTTAGATATTAAATTGCAAAAACTTGTCATTGATCAGATGAATTTAAATTTGAGATTCAGAAGCCCTCTTCCTCTGCTTTTATACAATAAGGAGAATCACTTATATGCACAGATAAGACATACAATCATGGGATAATCTCTGAATAAAAGGTATATCTATTTATCTCCAAAAAAAGATTGAGACCTTGAGTATGATGGGGCAAGGCTTCCAGGTGTCAGCTATGCGACTAAAAAAAGATTTTACTGTGGACCCAGCTATGGAAAGGGAGAAAATGAGTACCTAATATGGAATGAAGCAATCTATATTCTTTTTTTAAAAAGATTTTATTTATTTATTTGACAGAGATAGAGACAGCCAGTGAGAGAGGGAACACAAGCAAGGGGAAGGGGAGAGGAAGAAGCAGGCTCATAGCGGAAGAGCCTGATGTGGGGCTCGATCCCATAACGCCGGGATGACGCCCTAAGCCGAAGGGAGACGCTTAACCACTGTGCCACCCAGGCGCCCCAGCAATCTATATTCTTAATCTACGATTTACCACTAATTTTATCTGTGAAATGGGCAAGTCGTCTCTCCTCAGTTTCCCTGTGTGTAGAAGTGTTAACTACGATCCTTTACAACTCTAACATTTAGTGTTACTTGCTGCCTAGTTAAAGTGGGTACTCACCTACCATAGTCTGTGTAGGGAGGATGGCAGGAAGAGAAGGAATTTAAGAACAGGAGTTTAAATAAGAATGAGAAAGAAAAGGAGAAGGAAGAAAAGAAGTCCATTAAAAATTAATAGCATGGTAAATACTTTATAAGATGTAACATTTAAAACTCTATTTTAAAAGAGTTTTACTGTGAGAAGTAGGGGTGTTTGTTTTTTTTAATGAAAGGCCGAATTAGAGAGTTACTTTACCGTGATTATCCCCTTTTGAAGAACAATCACCATCGTGTGGGAATCTAAGACTCAAAGATGGAAGTCTTGGATTTTGAAAACCAAGGACATATCTGAGAAATAACAATGAGTCTTTCAACATACGTTCTTGCATAGTTTCACTTAAAGAGTGTCCTTCTTTTGACAATTGGTGATCTATGTCCCTGAGAAGTGATAGGAGATATATTTTATGTACTAGATAATAATTCCTTTAGTAATGCAGAATAAACTCTTCATGTAACTTCCTTTTTCTGGCTGACACTTTTTGCTGATTTATTGAAAGCTAAGGGATAAATATATGTATATGTTTACATAATCTTGAAAGCATCTCTGTAGTTGTAAAGTGGTAAAGACACTACTTTCCATCATTTAATTCTCTCATGCGTAAAGGACTAGTTTTACCCCTTGAATGCAAAAGGAAGATATCTTTTAAAACTTCTCAATGCCATTCTCTAACCTGATAACGTGTTTTGTGGTTTTTTTAACTGTGTATTTCAGGCCCTGCTTGACACTCAGAATCTTTTGCGTGCACAAATCACAAATTTTACGTTCAACCTGGGATTTTCAGGAAAATTTTACCATACAGGTAAGAAAAAGGAGGTTAATTATTCTCATAAGGCCTGACTATTCTATTTAAAAATTGTGACCTCTTCTCTTCATACCTTCCCACATTCCATGTCTCTTTCCATTTTTATTTTCTTCATATTATTCAATTCCACTTATTATATCATTTTTTAACCTTTACAAAATGTTGATGGTTTGAAAGTTTATTCACCACGTTATAATGGCCTAACGGCCTTTCTTTTCTACTGAATTATAATTTATATGGATAAAAGTGCATAAGTCATAAGTGTAGCACTTACTGAATTTTCACAAACCAGCATGCAGATCAAGCGAGAGAATGGTACCATATCCCCCCCCCCACAAACCAACGTTGTGCTTCCTCACAAGCCACTAGCCTCCCTCAAAGAAATCCACCCATCCTGACTTCTAATATTACAAACTAGTTTGCGTGGCTTTGAGATGTGTGTAAAAAGAATCATACAGTATGGACTCTTTTCTAGCCACCTTGTTTTGTTCAACATTATTCTGGTTTTACAGATATTATTGTGTATAGTTGTAATGCTTTCATTTTCATTACTGTATAGCATTCCAATACTTGAATATACAAAAATTTCTTCATTCCTTTCCAATGTAGATGGTTGGGTTTTTTCTCATTTTAAGCTTTTTTTGAATAATCACATTAACATTCTTGTACCTGTCCTTCAGAGGACATAACTATTCATTTCTGTTGGTTGTCAACTAGAGGTAGAATTTTTAGTTATATAGCACACTTATGGCCAACTTTAGTAAGAAAATGCCAGTTTTTCAAAAAACGGTTGTTATCAATTTACATGCCCAACAGTATATGAGTTTTCCTGTTATTCCACATTCTCACTAACACTTGATATGATTTGTCTTTTTAATTTTAGCCTTTCTGGTGAGCATGTAGAGATATGTTATGGTTTTAATGTACATTTCTCTTATGAGCAGTGAAGTTGAACTTATTTCATATTTTTATTGGCTATTTGGGTATCTTCCTTTGTGAAATGAGATTTTTTTTTCTATAGGGTTGTATACTTTTACTTAATGATTTTTAGAAATTCTTTATATATTCTTTTTTTCTTTTTTTCCCTCTATATATTCTTGATGATCCTTTTGTCAGTTATATGTGTTGCAAATACTTTCTCCTATTGTGTGGGTTCTTTTCATACTCCTAATGGTTTTTTTTGATGACCAAAAATACTTCATGTAGTCCAGTTCAACTTTTTGTTCTTTTAGTGGTCAACTTTTTGTGTCTTTTTAAAGACATCTTTGCATACTGTAAGATCATAAAAATATGTTCCTACATTCTTAGAACTTAAAAATCTGAAATCCATTTGGAATTGATTTTTGTGTATGTGTGAGATACAGATCAAGGTATCTTCTTTATTCCATAAATATATCTAATTGACACCAACTACTGAAATGACCTTCCTTTTCCCACTGCACCATAGTGTCATCATTGTCATATACAACCATATAAGTGGACTCTAGCCTCTCCTGTTCATTGGATCTATTTGTCTACATCACACTACCTTATTTACTGTAACTTTATAATTAATGTTTATATCTGCTAGTGAAAGTTCTCCAGTTTTGTTCATCTTCTTCAAGATTGCCTTGGAAATTTTTGCCTTTTGCATTTTCATATNCTTGGAAATTCTTGCCTTTTGCATTTTCATACAAATTTTTCAATCAGCTTACCAGTATCCACAAAGAAACATGCGAGAATTTTGATTAAGATTGCATTAAATGTATTAACTTGAGGGAGAAATGCCAACCTAAATACTGAGTTGTCCAATCCTTGAGCACATTTAGGTCATCTTTAATTACATTTGATAAAACTTTACTGGTTTTAGATTTATTCTTTCGTGGAGTTTTTTGATGCAATAGCAGATAGTGTCTTGTTTTTATTTCATTTTCCATTTCTTTGTTGATGGCATGTAAACATACAATTGATTTTGTGTACTGATCCTGCATCTAGCAATCTTGCTATGTTTACTTACTATTACTATAGTTTGTAGACTCCTTTTGGATTTCCTACCAATACATCATGTAATTTTTGGATATTAAAAATTGTCCTTCCTCCTTTCTGAGCCTTACCAATTTTTTTTTCCTTCCCTATTACACTAGCTTAGATCTCCAGTACAAATTTAAATAAAAGTGGTGATGGTGACACTCATGTCTTATTCTGGACCTCAGAAGAAATCTTTCAGTAGACTTTTTCCTATTCTCAAGGGGAATTCGTTCAATAGACTATTTTGTAGAAACTCTTTTTTTTTTTAAAGATTTTATTCATTTGAGAGTGAGAGCATGCACGGGCAAGGGAGAAGGGCAGAGTGAGAGGGAGAGGCAGACTCCCCATTGAGCCGGAGATAATGACCTGAGCCAAAGGCAGACGCTTAACCATCTAAGCCACCCAGGTGCCCCTAGACCCTCTTTATTAGCTTAAAGAAGCTCCCTTCTATTCCTAGATGGCTACGAGTTTTGTCATGAATGGGGTTGAATGCGCTTTGTCTTTAAATTATTTATCTGTTGCCTCTCTTCCCNTCTAAGCCACCCAGGTGCCCCTAGACCCTCTTTATTAGCTTAAAGAAGCTCCCTTCTATTCCTAGATGGCTAAGAGTTTTGTCATGAATGGGTGTTGAATGCGCTTTGTCTTTAAATTATTTATCTGTTGCCTCTCTTCCCTTACTAAAATGAACACTCCATGAAGGCTTCACTGTTGTAACACTAGCAACTAGGACAGTGGCTATTGAAAATGAACTAATGAACAAATGACTGAGTGAAAATAAAATCACATTTATTTTAACTATTAGTATTTTATGAAACAAGGTCAGAGAATAAAATTTGACCATGTTGTGTTATGAAGGAAAATCACTCTAAATATTAAGAATAATTAGAAACTTTCTTTCCCAGACATGATAGAAATAGAAGAAAACACTTCTGGCAACTTATTTGTTGCCCAATGCTGAATGCTAAAGAATGACTCCAGCCAGTTGGTCTCCTTCCGTTTTGTTTCTGAAAGATTTGTCCTCTTTCTTTATGTGGGCACTTCCCACAACTCACAGTAAGAATGTCCACCACCTAAGCCAAGGAAAGTAGAACATAGGATAAAGCTAAGGCCAGGGCTTGAAGGGATCTTATCTGCATATGATATGAAAGCTTCTACAAAAACTTAACTAGGGTTATCTAAAACCAATACAATCATTTTTTAGTGGGAACAGATGTAAAATTTAATACTCTTAATCTTTCAAAAATTAGAAATTGTTAAGTTTAATTGAATTGCATTGTCTTCCTTTCTAAATGAGTAATTCCTTTTCCTATTAAAAATTCTATTTTATTCAATCTTGAAGGGAAGGAGAAAAATAGCACTATCATAATAAGACTTTCTTTCCAGAGAGGGTTCCATCCTGTTTGATATATTTTAGTTTTTGAACGGTTTGTGCATTTTTGAAACATAAAGAGATGAAGGAAATAAAATCATAGTTCCCTTTTAGTGAGCAACACCTTATTGTATGTACTTAGCTAAGCACTTTACATGTACCTTTTCAATGAAGCTGGGAGTTAAAGAATATGTTACCTTGTTTTCTTAGGTAAGAACGTAGAAACTCAGAGGAGCCCAAGGTCATATAGCTAGTTAAGTGTCAAAAGTAGTCTTAACTTTAGGTCAGGCAGAGCCCAAGTCTTATGTGTTAGATAAACTGGATTTTTATTGCTTAATTGGCAATCCTTGATAAAGGACGTTGAATGGCAAAAGGTTCCTTCCCCTTATCTATAGGTTCTTTAGGTTCGTGTATTTCCCCAAATCATCGAGAACCAACAGTATTGGTAAATTCTCACTAAATCACAGAATTAATTACCAATGTGAAGAGCAATGTTATATTGAATTAGTGAATGATGATCTTATTTCTAAATTCCAAATTTGGTCAATTAATGATAGTTAAGGGACCTGAATTTGGAGTTGTTTAATATGGGTTAGAACTTATAGATTGGAGAATAAAATTTGACCATGTTGTGTTGTGAAAGAAAATCACTGTAAATGCTAAGAATAATTAAAAGCTTTCTTTCCCAAACATAATAGAAATATAAGAAAATACTTCTGTCAACTCAATTTTTTTTGTCCAATGCTGAATGCTAAAGAATGACTCTTCCAGTTGCTGTCTTTCCTTCTTGTTTCTAAAAGATTCCTCCTCTTTTCTTACTTGAGCACCTCCCATAACTCAAAATAAAAATTCCCAGTAAGAAACAAGGCTCTGTCCCAACCTTGTCAGTGACATGGGACAAATTATTTCACCTTTCCAAATATCAGTTACCATGAAGAACAGAGTTAGCAGTGGTCCTTTTCTCATAGGGTTTTAGTGAGAATTAAATGAGACGATGCCTATAAAACAGTTAACACAGTGCTTGACAAAATCAATGATGATTTTAAATATCATGGTAGGTAAACAGAAGATAAAATACTGAAGAGGCATAAGTTATTTAAATAGATACATAATATAATAATTTACAATAACTTTATAATATTTCAGTGTAGTTTTGTAACAGCTTAAGAAATGACACTTAAAATTGAGGAATTTGACTTCTAGTTCTCTCTTCCTCCAGTTCTAACACAGGTGGACAAAGTCGGGAGATAAAAGGGTGGCAAGCACCCAGGACATCCAACCACAGCTATGTTTCAAATGTTTTTTATCATAATGTTTAAAGTAATAAGCAATAGACACTTGTTCTCAATATAATTCTGATGTAAAACATCCCCAAAGTAGAATCAAATGAAATCAGATGAGAAAGAGTTACAAAGAAAAAGGGAAAGGTATACATTTATGCTTACTATGAATTTATATAAATCTATCAGAGGGCAGATATCATTTTTCTAATTCCTGTGTGATTCAAATATATGAATATTTTAATAGCAGATTTCACCATGATATCCAGGAAAGGACAACAAATGCCTGAGCTAAACTTCCAAAGCTTCCTTTCCACTGTCCTGATAAAGAAACTTTGGGTAAAGTCCAACTAGAAAAAGGAACAAAGGAGAGATGAGAAGAAAGATGCTGGGAAAGATAGGAGTTATAGGGGATAGAGATTTATAGCAGTAGAGGGGTGACTTTTCATAATCTAGGAAATCTCATCTCACTCTACCCACATTCACTTTATACAGAGGAGGTAGAAATCGGGAATGCACAGATTACTGGGAAACCCCAGAGACTTATGCCTCTTTTCAGTGTGGGAAAGTAAAAATGCAATTAGTAACTGATGGTAATCTTAACTAAGGTGGTGTCCTGAGGACATACAAAATGTTAAGCAAGAGGAGAGTCTCTTGGATATAAGTAGAGATGTATAACTGTGGGGAAACTAAATGACATCATCCATATGTCAAAAAGCCAAATATTTAAGCATCAACAGTCAGTGTAACAAATGCTTCTTCACCATGGCCACCATATTTATCATCTAAAAGGTAGCAGGACCCAAGACCCTGCAATGATTGGGGTCATCAGAGATTCTATGTCCTGAATCCATACATTCCTATTCTTTTGCATTCCTCTCTAGAAGTTTTTCCTGAACTGTAAAATAATCACTCAGAAGCCCCAAGAATGCTTTTGTTGGTGACTCATTAATCAGGCCAGTCAGTTAATACAATGGCATGGTCAGTTCTTGAACAGTGTCCCATCTGCCGCATAACACCCAGGTGATAACTTCCTCACACCCTCATGCAGTATTATTGTGGAAAAAAATTAAAACTCAAGGAGCGCTGCAAAACACACAAGGAGAACAAGAGTAGGAAACATAAAAAGAAAGGAAAAAGGCATTTTAGATTACCTACTATGTGCCAGGATTATAGTGCCACTTCCTTCCCCAAAAGAATAAAATAGGTATTGCTATCCATCTTTTACCTACATAAATAAGACATTAAAGGGGTTATGTGACTTGCCCACAATCACACAATTCAAATGTGTTGGAAGCTACAAATAAACTAAAAACTTCTGACTCTGAAGGGTCTCCTTGTTCTACTATATTATGGGCATATGAATGTGTGATGAAGAGGAAAAAATTAGGGAAATAAAACAGATTAAATTTAAAGGTGCCCTTTATATATAAATAAAAAAGTTTCTTCATATCAGCATAGTATTTAACCATATAAAAGTGAAATTAAAGTCTGTCCTTGTTGAAGAATTATGTTATTGCACTCATTCTACATTACTAATCCTTGTTCTCCCTGTAAATGAGAAGGACTCTGCGGCCTCATACTATGCCTTTATCTTTGGTAAGTCACTTTCACTGCCCAGTAAGTCATAGGACCTGATGCTTTTCCTACCAGTGGGCTCTGCCTTCCTTCTCTTGGGAAAATGAAGAAAGGAGCAGAAGTAACCGGCACTGGCTAAATTGGCTGGGCTAGAGGAGCAGTCTGCCCTCCATCTTTAGCCTGCTGGGCACTATTGAAACCAGTCATATCAGAAAAATGAAATATTTTTAAAGATTTCATTTATTTATTTGTCAGACAGAGAGAGAAAGCAAGCACAAACGAGGGGAGCAGCAGGTAGAGGGAGAAGCAAGCCCCTTGACAAGCAAGGAGCCTGATGCGGGACTCGATTCCCAGGACCCTGGGATCATGACCTGGGCCGAAGGCAGGTGCTTAACCGACTAAGCCACCCGGGCGCCTCCAAAAAAATGAACTGTTTGAGAATATGAGAGAACATTTTCTCCACGGAGAGGGGACATTGTTGGAAGAACTACTCTTCTAGGGCACCTGGGTGGCTCAGTCGGCTAAGCATCTGCCTTCAGCTCAGGTCATGATCCCAGGGTCCTGGGATCGAGCCCCACATTGGGCTCCCTGCTCAGCAGGGAGTCTGCTTCTCCCTCTCCCTTTGTCCCTCCCCCCAGCTTGTGCTCTCTCTCACCCAGTCTAATAAATAAAATCTTTTTTAAAAAATTCTATATTCTATTCTATATTCTAGGAGCTTGTTAGATTCAGTGTTGTGGCTGAAACTTAAGTGTGGTCATATAACTTTGTGATGATTAATATCATCTTATGATATGCCAGGATAGTAGTGAGGCACCTGCTACAGCTCTCATTCCATGTTTTAGTAAAGAAACCAAGAGTCCTATCCCACTTAAGAAGATTGAGGAATTTCCCATGCTCGATTAAACTGTAGGTCAGGGAAAATGTAGGAAATAAAACATGCCCAAGTAGGAAAAACCAAAAGAATGACAACAGGGCTCAAGGAAATAGGAGTTTCTTGACAGAAAGTCTTCTTCCAAGAACTTGAGAGAAAGGCAAGCATGAGAAACACGAGTACCACCAAGGCGCAACTTGGCTTCTGTTACTATGACTTTACCACTTCTCAGCCTCTTTCATCCTTTCT
This sequence comes from Ailuropoda melanoleuca, assembly GCF_002007445.2. NCBI lineage: Eukaryota > Metazoa > Chordata > Mammalia > Carnivora > Ursidae > Ailuropoda > Ailuropoda melanoleuca. The sequence continues at coordinate 14,854,918 of NC_048228.1, read as the reverse complement.
CCTTTCTTCCCTTCAGTTTTCTCTAATTTTCCAAATAACAATTCCTACATTTCCTTTTTTCCTCCTTGTTTATGCCTTAGTTTTCACTAAATACTGAGTAGCTTCTTCTCAGAGCTAATGAGGAACCCAAATAAATTATGGAATTATTTTCTTGTGACTGTGGTGTCACAACCCATGTCAGAATGACCTACTGCTGGAGCTCTGCCACTCATTTCTTTATTCACATTCCCTTGATGCCATTTCCTACTTATCCCCCCATTCTCTCTAAACTACAGATTACACAAAGACACTAAGAGTTCTAAGGTCCTTGGGAATGGTTGTATATTTCCATTTTGCAGTGATTTTATACCAGTTTCTCATGTTGAAAAACTTTTACAAGAGTTTTGTCACAGTTTCTTGTTGTTCCCTGAATAACAGGTTTTCTTTGCTACATTTCATGTTCAAAGCCTTATATGTATCAAAGAAAGTATAAATGGTGTTTTCTAAATACATATATGTGAGTACATAATTGGATGGATGGATGGATGGTTGGATGGGTGATGGATGGATGGATGGATGGATGGATGGATGGATGGGCAGACATTCATTGTAACTGGAATTAACTGAACAATATTTTTCCCCTGAAGGAACTGAAGAGGAAGATGAAGGGGATGACCATCTTCTGGGGTCTGTGGATGAGTTTTGGTGGTTTCCTCATATGTGGAGCCATATGCAACCCCACCTCTTCCATAATGAGTCATCTTTGGTGGAGCAGATGATTCTCAACAAAAAATTTGCCTTAGTAAGTAACTCACTTTGAATATTACATTGAACTATAGTGTACACTGGCATTAGAACAACTTGGTATTGCAGCGTTTCAGGATGTGACCTTTGAATTTGTATTGAATGCTCAATACTATGCTTAATGCTTTGAGGGTCTAATTTAAGAAAAAATTCACAGGGGTGGAGTTAGGATGGTGGAGAAGTAGGGGACCCCAAGTTTGCCTGGTCCTCGAATACAGCTAGGTCATTATCAAATCATTCTGAATACCTGCAAAATCAATTGGAGATCTGAGAAAAGAAATGCTGCAATTCTGTGAGCAGAAAGGCGACTACTTTATGGAAGGTAGGAGGTGCAGAGATGCGAATCCAGGGTGATATATCTGATGATACAGTGGAGGTGAGGGAACCTGCTTAAGGAGGTTACTGCAAGGTATTGTAAGCAGCTGAACACAAAATCGAAACTTTTAGAAGTCTGCTACAGTGGGGATGTCCCTGGCTTAAAGGTGCTCAGGTGGGGAAGCCGGGTGGAATCTCAGGTGTGACAGGGGTCACTCAGGATCCCTGGGATCACAATAAGAATGGAGGTGCCTGAGTGTTGCAGAGTTCCCAGGCACAGGAGTGGGGAAGCGGCAGAGAACAGAGGGTCTAAATGCCAGCTTTCTGCTCGGTGTTGCCCTAAACTCCAAACTGCTGCACAGTCATGTGACTGCTTTCCTAGGAGCAGTCCAGCAAAAGACAGAAGCATGGCGAGACCCCCTTCGTCCCCAGGGAGGAACAGTGCAGGTCCGTACTGCAGAAGTCTGTAAAATTTGGAGTTTTGAAATTCAGTCGCGTGCCTGAGATAAAAACTCTCGGTCACAGGCTAGGTGAACAAATAGTTCAGAAACCAGGGAGACAAGAGTGATTGCTTTTCTGTTAGGGCTCACTGAAGGGGGGGGTGCAAATTTGCAGTTCCCAAGCTAGAGAGCAGGGCGCAGCCATATCATCCCACCCATCAGTGCTGAAAGCCTTCAGGGAACGAAACAGCTCCATAGTGGAATCTGGAGCTTACAGCCCAGCCTCCTTGCAAGAGAGACACAAGTGCAAGAGGGCAAGTGCACCGGAGACTCAGCGCAGCAAGCCCCTCCCCCAGAAGACCAGCAGGGACGACTAAACTGGCTCACACCAAGTTTACTGATCATAGAGGGCTGCAAAGCTTCAGCTCTTGGGGAAAACAGTATATAGCATTCATTGTTGTTTTTGTTTTTAGTTTTTCAATATTATTTTTTCAGTTATTCTCTTATTTTTCAATTCTTTTTAATTTTTTTAATTTTTATACATTATATATATGTGTATATTGTTTCTTTCATTGTATTTTATTTTATTTTATTTTATTTTTGTATATATATAAGTTTTTCTTTCTTTCTTATTTTGGGATCTTGTTTCTTTTAACAAGCAGACCAAAATACACCCAGAATCTAGTTCTTTGCTTTATTTCTTGTTTGTTTTTTTCTTGTTTTGTTTTTTGTTTTTTTCTGGTTCTTTTTGTTTTTTTTCTGTTGTTGTTGTTGTTGTTATTGTTGCTTTTGTTCTTTCTTATATTCTTCTCTGGACAAAATAATGAGATGGAGAAATTCACTACAAAGAAAGAACAGGAAGTAGTATTCACTGCCAAGGATTTAATCAATATGGATATAAGTAAGATGTCTGAACTAGAGTTTAAAACAACGATTATAAAGATACTAGCTGGGCTTGAAAACATAGAAGACACTAGAGAATCCCTTACTGTAGAAATAAAAAAACTAAAATCTAGTCAGGCCGAAATCAAACATGTTATTACCGAGATGCAGTCCCAAATGGAGGATATAAAAACAAGGATGAACGAGGCAGAAGAGAGAGTCAGAGATATAGAAGATAAAATGATGGAAAATAAGGAAGCTGAAAAGAAGAAAGAAAACTACTGATCACAAAGGGAGACAGAGAACTCACTGATCCCATAAAATGAAATAATATCTGGGTGATACGGGTCCCAGAAGATGAGAAGCAGGAGAGAGGGGCAAGAGGTTATAGCAGCAATGTCCACAATAGCCAAAATATGGAAAGAGCCCAGGTGTCCATAGACAGATGAATGAATAAAGAATAGGTGGTATATATATATATAGATAGATATAGATATAGATATAGATATAGATATAGATATAGATATAGATATAGATATACACACAATGGAATATTACTCAGCCATCAAATAGAATGAAATCTTGCCATTTCCAATGACATGGATGGAACTACAGAGTATTATGCTAAGTGAAATAGTCAGAAAAAGACAAATATCATATGATTTCACTCATGTGGAATTTAAGAAACAAAACAGGCGAACAGAGGGGAAAGGAAGGGAAAATAAAATAAGATGGAAATAGAAAGGAAGGCAAATCATAAGAGATACTGAACTCTAGGAAACAAACTAAGGGTTGCTGGAGGCGAAGTGGGTGGGGGAAGGGGTGATTGGGTGATGGGCATTAAGGAGGGTACTTGATTTCATGAACACTGGGTATTGTATGCAACTGAGGAATCACTAAACTCTATCCCTGAAAGTAATAATACAGTATACGTTAACTAAATTGAATTTAAATAAAGAATTTTAAAAAGAAAACCTTCACAAGACACAAGACTTACCTACATGACAGTTTAGTCAGAACTCATAAGACATGGCTCCCTGTCTAGAAGGAGCTTCTTGCTGTGCCAGGAACGCAAAATAAGCACATAAAACAATCATCTAACAAAATGAGATATTCCATGACCTAGTGCCAAACTGTACAGCTATAAAACCCCACAGCTCAGAGAATTAAGTGTCACTGGGAGTTGCCAGGAAAATGTACTTATAGAAATAGGATTTTAGGTACACCTGAAATAAGAATAAGATTTACAGGTCAGGAAGAACTGGAGTGCCATGAGGATGAGGGAAAAGACCATGTAGGAGACCATAACGTGGGGAACTAATTAATGAAGAGTCGAGCCAGGAAGGCAATAGAAATGGGAAGAAAACCATTTAAACACATTGCAAACACATACATTATAGTGATGGAACATTCATGTGACTGATACACTGTTTTATACTGAGGGGTTTCTGATTCCTGACAGGGAAATTTACAGTAAATTTCTAATAAGTACAGTATTCAAGAAAACGTGCTTGTAATCAGCAGGGATAGTATATGGTGTTTACAAGCCCATACAGCATTTGTGTTTCTATGAATAATACTAACGGGCGCACAAACACATGGGAGGACTCCAGACGGGCAGTTGTCGATTTACCCAGCATTCTCCCACCCTGGGCAGGGAGTGCCTTGGGGCAGGAACTATAGTCTGTTCATCACAATATGGCAGTTCCTGTATCATGAAAGTACTCAATAAGTATTTGTAGCATAAATGATCAAGGCAACAGAAACTGCCACTCAAAAAGGATTTGAAATGTAATATATTTTTTTATTATAGCCTTTTTTTCTTATTTGCAAACCATAGGCTGATATTACAGTGTTCATAAATTATATTGTGAATAATTCTAAAACCGTCAAATCATGTTTCTAAGCAAATCCTATTAATTGTAGACTTATCCCAGTGTGCAAAATGAATTAAAATACACAGCACTGGTTAATTTAAGTATGATTTTGAAAAACTCTAAAATATAATTGCTCTCTTGACAAACAGAAAATGTTTTACCAGAGATTTAAACTCTTGACCCTATAACTAGAAGTGATTGATTTGAAATAAAACAGCTCAACTTTGATGTTTCCCCACATATATGCCTTTCCCAACATTACAGTCCTTACACATTATAGTTCCCAGTGTTATATGTTCTTAAACAGTATAGTTCTATTTATCACCACCTACCCTTAACATATTTCACCCTAAAATGGCATAAGAGATGGTGGTTGTCAATCTGTGGAAACAAAAGCAAGGGTTATGTCTCCCTAGGCTGGCCACCTGGCCATATAACTCCACTTTTTGGTTACTCCGTGTTTCAGAGACTGGACTCACTTATCATGGAGATGTATTCTATATAAACTGCCAGAGCCAAGATGTTTGGGTAGTCAATCCACATGGTACCTTACTTAAATGTGTACAAGAAGAGGTTAGAATTTATAAAAATATTTTTTTTCTTGAGGATAAGGAAGACCAAACACTTTACAGATAGCATTAGGAGCCCACACTTGTCTTTGAACTTCAGTGACTGCCCAAAACAGATACGCAGCTTCACGCGAACCACGGCCATGCACTGCTATTTTGTCAAGAAGATGAGAAGAGTGTCCTTCATACTCATACTGTGAAAATGTTCTGGTAGAACTTGCAAACTCTTGTGAGATGAACAGCCTCCTCCCCCCGCCCCACCACAGAATATAAACAGAAATGGTAAACAGCATGTAAGAGTGTGTAAACGTTGTCTGAATTTTTAATGAAAGCACTAAAAACTCTGTCTCAACACAGCAAACATTAATATTGTCATCTTCAAAAGTCTAAGACTTGCTGATATAAGCAACATTAATCTGCAAGAAAAGATGTGAAGAAGAAAATTACTTTGTATTTTCTTCTTTAATCTGTGGAGAAAGAAAGGAATTTGTGAAAGAAGAAAATACACAAATAGAGTGAAAGAAAGTACGAATAAAAAATTAAAAACTGGGAAATAAGCAGGGAGGTTTTTGTTGTTTGTTGTTGCTTTCAAAAGAAAATAGTTTATCAAGGTAGATTTGATGAATGACATGACATTCATTGCTATCTATATTCCTCTGCCACTAAAAAAGTATCTAGATAATAGGTATTCTATTATTACTAGAATGAATCAATCAATAAATATTATGTTTGTACGTAAGAGTAAATACTCGAAAGTACACATAGCAAGAACGGACATGTCAGGAATTACACACGTTTTTTAGAATTCTCAACTGAAAAGCATCATGAATTGAAAGAATAATTCAGAACTGAAATTTAGTCATTCTCACTCCTCACTCAAATGCCAAGCAAAGGACATTTTCTTTGAAATGTCATTCCTAACTACAGGTTGACAACCCAAATTATGGTCCTCAAGGCATACAGAACAGTCACAGAGAGTCTTCTGAAATAAGGCCAAATGTGTTCTTTAATGTTAATCAAATATAGGACCCATGGATTTTTTTTTGGGGGGAGGGGCGGTCAGGAAAGGACAGATAAGAAAAAAGACTAAATCTAGGACCAGTCCCTCCCAGCCATAACCACACGAAAGAGACTATGCATGTAAAGAGATTGTGAACAGTGATTAGAACCTAACAAACAGTAGACGGCAGCTGTTGTTTTTATCATCATTATATATTCAGATCAGAAAATTGCCGTCTTTAATTTTTGCCTAGGCTCCTCGGGTGTTTAGAGTGACAAGTAAGAGGAACAAAAATCCTCAAGGTTAAAAGCTTATTCTGTATTCGATGACATTTGGTTCATGTGAATTTTATACATTTTCTAAACAAATGTAAACTCTTTTACTTCCCATTAAGGCATTAGGGTTACAAAGCTGCTTTGCTGCTAGATGTAAAGAGGTAAGGAGAAAGGGTTTTAGTTTTTTATATATCCTGTATTATTTCCTTTAATTCTTATAACAACCTTGAATTGTAGGTATATTTATTCTCACTTTATAGATAAGGAAACTGCAAATCAGAGAAATACAGTGACTCACTCAGGATTATAAAGCTCACTAGGGGTAAAATTAAGCCCAGAAATCCAGGTCTTCTAAAACTATATGAACTGTGACATACCCCCTTCCCCCAGGCTTTCTCACTAGCCTGTTAACCCAATTCAAAGGAGTAAGTCTAGATTTCCCTTCTGCCTGGTAATCCAAAGGAATATTTGGTAATTTTGATAACATAAGGGAAATTGAGAAGTAGAGATGGGTCTCCTAAGGCAGCTTTTCCCTGAGGTTCCCTAAGATAGGCAGAATTTCTAAAATGTTGGAAAAGGAGACAAACAACTAAATCTGAGGCCCTTTCCACGTGAATGAGTATCTTTTGTCACGGATAGAGAGGCTACTTTAATTCAATGGAAACTATTCTGGAAGAAATTTTGCCTCAACTATCAACTCACTAGATGAAAAAAGCAAAAGTTCAACATGTGCTAATAACAGTGCATGTCTAAATTAGGTGAGAGCCTGCTTTTCTCCAGCAGCTTGCAGGCTCTGAATTTTAACATGAGCATGAGTGTTTCTCCCAGTGAAGGAACTGAAAGAACATACAAAGAAGCAATGTGTTGCTCTGGGTATTCCAACAAGATTGGAGTTCATGGATAAAATTCAACATTCAAATGAGTGATTGAATTAGAAAACATTTGAAGTTTGTTTCCAACTAAGAGAATCTGAGACTATTACGTAAAACTCTTTTGTCTGAGCATTCTCTATCACCATATATATGGTCAAACACCTGTTATTTTCATTGAGTTTTAGCAAGTGCATCTGATCTATTATCCTTTTGCACAATAATGGACACTTCTGTCTCACAAGGGAATTTGATGTCCATTTTAAGTTAGCTTTGAAAGCTCTAATAGCTTATTATGGAAGGTCAAGTAAATCCTTTAAGCAAATTTGCATTTGATGGTTATAACCACCAGGAAATACAGTGTTAGAGGCTGATTAGAAAATATTTTTAGTTATCAAATATGGGCTAATTCAGGTATTAAAATGAAATGTTAACAAGGGTGGGTTTTTTTGAAAGGTACCATATCTGAGGCAAGGATTAATTATGACATTTGTTAATGACCAACAACACAGTTTGAAATATCTATTTATAGCTTTTAAAATTGGGGAAAAAATCCATTCAATAAGTAAATAACTTATTGCATTTAAGCCTCAAAAAATCATCAATATATATACTGTCAATGGAAGAATTAGATATAACATTTTTGGTAAATTATGGTGGTTTAATTTTAATGATAAAATAATTAGTAGAAACTTTCGCCATAGAACTCATTGCCAATATCAGATAATACTTAACACTGTTAGACAGTAGTATTAAAATTAGTAGTAGTAGAACAATGTTTCTAATCCTGAGTACATAAAATCTTGCCGAGGACTGTACTTTTTTACTGCATTATCATTATTCGTTCAAATAGTGTTCTTTGCCCCCCTTCTTTTCCAAGTTCAGCAGAACTGCTAATTCACATTGGCTGAAATGTCTCTTGTCAAGTGAGCAACCTTCTAGATTGGTGAGCACATTAACTTTTCTAATATGGAAATAAAGATTATAGTATCAAAATGTAATTTAAAATATATTGAAAGACTTGCTGGCTTAAGGAATATATGATAATCTTTTAATTAGTTTGCTTGCCAGCTAGAGAATGAATGAATTCTATCATTTTCACTTCAGTGAAGCACTTCATAAAAAGACACATTAGATTTTTATTTTATTAATATTGAAAACAAAGCACAATTCTAGTGGTCCTAATAGAAACAGAGTTCAAATCAGGATGTAAAAGTATGCCCTGAGCTGGTAAACCACTTCTGGAGTTATCCAAGCAGCACAGTTTAAGAAAGACCCTAGCCATTACTCAGAGCATGACGACCAATAAGGTGAAGTCTATCATTTACTTCATGAAAACAATGGCTGTAGGAACTGGGTAAGGACAAGACACAGAAGAGGAGACAAAGGGATATGTTATCAGGACTAATATTCAACTTAAAAGGACTAGTATGGCCATGCCAGTGATTCCAATATTGAAATGTGTCAGTGCTATTACTTTTACCCCCACTACTACCTCAGACCCTCCCCCAGGATGTCCCAAACCTCCCAACTACTCAGTAGCCAGAGGGGCCTGGCTCAGAGTCGCCAGCATCCATCTCCAGCTCTCCAGTTGGCAATAGTTCTGAGTGATCAGTTGCATAGAATGCTGGCTGGTAAATATTTTGAATATTAGCCCCTGAATATAATCAGTTGTATGATTTACAAGGAACTTGAATGAGTGTATTCAGAAGGTAAGCTATAGAAGAGGGAAGACAATTCTCCACATTCAAGGGGAGTTGTTCTTCTAATCTAGGTAGTTGTGTACATAGAATGGTGACGGACACCTAGGAGGTGCTCGGCGTTTGGTAGATGAAAATATAAATAAATATTCTTCCAGATCTTAAGATTTTATCCTTACTGTTTAAAAATGTAGGTTTTATTATTATTTGAGTATGGTGAGATCAGTAGATCAAGAGAGGATTGCCACTGAAAAGATAGCCTGATACAGTTCCCATAGAGGAGAGAGCACACCATGCTATCCAAGCCCCACGGGGTAGCATTCGAGTCAGTCAAGAAACAGAGTAAGGGGAATGCATGGGCAGGAGCCGTTACTGTGGCTACAGTAGAGGAGAGGCAAGACAAGGGAGGGTAAAACAGGCTCAGGACTGGCTGGTGGGATGACAATCTCAGCGGTCACTGATGTAAAGGGATTCTTTCCAATTGTGTCATACCTGGCCTGGAGGGATCAGGGCAGGGAGGCAGCAGCTCAGTGAGAGTAGGGACCCTGAACTGGTCGGTTGGCACTTGAAGAACATGCTCTTGGGTAGGTGTTTAATTATCTCTAGGAACTGGATAGCCCTGGGAGAGGCGGTCTTTGCAGGGTCTGCAAGGTCTCAGATGTCAAAGCATCAGAAATATAGAAAATAAAAAGGCATGATTAACACCGTTACCTATGCTTCTAAGTTATGTATCTTGAAGCATTCCATAGGTTTTCAGATGCCCTCATCATCCCAGTTGCCATAATTGTACAACCTCTAACTCGTCATTCTACTTCCCAGTATATGTTGCCCCAATCTGACCATTATTAGAACAGAACACAGTAAAACATTTTTCTCTTCATGTACACTTAATTTCTATTTATGTAGCCAAAGATCACATTTTTTAAACCATCATATCACATCTGTGTCTGCCAGACCTTCTGTCCATGAGCTATTTAGTGAGCCTTCAGGTATTTGTTTTTGTCCAATAGATTTTGTTCACTCAATGCTAGCTTTGAGATTAAAACTGTCCCTTTAACATTTCATAGTTGTTATGTGCTCTGTGTTTCAGTCTACCAACATACTTGTAAAGATTGATTCTGTTGTTTAACATACATTACATCTTTCCTAGCTTTGTGTCATCCACATATCTTACAAGTATATTTTGTCAGTATGACTTTCACATTTTCATCAAGTTATTGATCATGTTGAACAGGCTCAGAATAGCACGTCTTAAGATAATTAAAAATCTACAAGGTTTTTTTTTTTAATTACCTTAAAATGTGCTCTTCTCAACCTGGAAAATATCAAAATACTTTAGTTGATAATACTTTACAATTTAGTTCATCATGTCTTTCATCTAAGTTTATGTTTATACCATCATATGTATTTTGAAAAGCTGTTCTCTCTGATAGAGGAAAGCAGAATCACAAGAGATACTGATCATCAAAGTATTTCAGCCTCCCCCTCTCCAACTGTGAACATGGAATATTCCTAGTGTATCTTTTGCTGATTAGATTTGTTTTTAATTAGCAACTTCTGGAAAATAAACTCACTTTGAACTTTAGCCACCTTCGTGTTATTTGTTTACCTTTTTTGTTTATTTTGTTTTGGTAGTTGTTTTCATCCTTGGTTATGTGCACTTCCTTTCATCTCATGTACCTGGTGTACGTGAGGGCCCTGTAAGTAGTTAGTTTCTTTAGACAATAGCTAATAATATTAACCCTTCATTATGTGGCTGGAACTCTTAATTAATAATCTCATTTTTTCCTATTATTAATCATATTTAATCCAGCCCCTGCTGGTCTCTCTCTCTCTCCCTCTCTCTGTTGCTCTCTCTCTCTCAAATGAATAAATAAAAAATATGTAAAGAAATTAATCCCCATCACAACCCTTCTGATGTCATCTCCATTTTATAGAAAACAAAGCTGATATTTGAAGAGGTTTAGTAATTGCTCCAAACCACACAGCTAAGCCACAGATCTGGCACTTGAATTCAGACGTTTCTGACTCCTAATCACTATATTAAATAGATGTTTTCTTCCTTGTTTTGAATAATTATAATTCTCTGGAAAGAACTACAGTTTTTTTTGAAAAGAAGCTATCCTTCTTTAGCTGTACTCCTTTAGTGTATTCCTAGCAATTGTTTCACCTTTTTTCATCAGAATGTTTTAGAACCTGCTTTCCTAAATTGAAATTTCGTATCTAATTACTTTCAGAATTACATATTTTAAGCATTTTGAACTCCAAGATGACACTGTCATCTCCTTCCCAGAGTTCTGTTTCTTCCACATAGGCTGTAGGATCACAGAACATTAGAGGGGGAGTGTTGAGGATAGAGAGAAGCAGAGATACTAGATGTTAGTAGACAAATTGGATTACTATGGAAATAGTCAAGGAAGAGGCTTAACTTCTTAACTTTCGTTAAAGACCAGCTTTAACTAAGCTAACAGAAATGAGACTATAAAGGAGAGCAATATGAAAACTATTTCTGAAATAGAATCAATAGTGCTTCTTATTGGATGGGCGATGAGGAAGCAAAAGGTAATAAGAGTCAAAAATAACATCAAGGTTTGAGCCTCCCAATTTTCTATCTGTGCATGTCGGGGTTTTTTTTTTTTTAAGATTTTATTTATTTATTCGACAGAGATAAAGACAGCCAGCAAGAGAGGGAACACAAGCAGGCGAAGTGGGAGAGGAAGAAACAGGCTCATAGCGGAAGAGCCTGACATGGGGCTCGACCCCACAACGCCAGGATCACACCCTGAGCCGAAGGCAGACGCTTAACCGCTGTGCCACCCAGGCGCCCCCTATCTGTGCATGTTTATTTAAAGTATGCAAGTATGAACTGCTGCTTTTCCTTAAAAACTCCAGATTTCACCCACATGAGGATACCGGCCCCTGCCCATTCCAACAGTGGCACAGCATTTTTTCTCATTTAGCTACATCATTACACTTTTGAAAGTGGTTTTGATTACTTCAGAAACTTAGTCCTTTTCTTTGTAAATGCTTTTCTGGATTACTTTTTCCATTCTATAGGAAGACTTCATATGGGAAGTCTTTTTTCCAGTCTATTGGAAGACTCCTTAACAAGCTGGAGAATGTGGAAAACTGTTCTTCGATTCCTTTCCTTTTTGTCCTCTAAAAAAAAAAAAATCTACATTGCATCTCCAGCACATATAGGGTGATTTAAACTGGTTTTGTAAAAAGAAAGATAAATTTAGTACATGTCCTACATGGAAATAGTCCCTCAGTGCCCAAATTTATTTGGACACAAAATGAACTCAAAGCCTTTATAAATTCTCCAAGAAATTCTTCGTGGTGGGCTGGAGTCAGATGGGGGGATGGAGCTGGGGAAAGGTTTATTTCCAGATCCAGGCATGCTGCTACTATATTTGACTGCTCCTTCCTTTTTGAGTGTCTTATATTTAATTAAAATGGAGGGGGCATTTGTTTTCAGAGAGGTGATTATAAACATGGGTGGGATGGAAGTAATGGCAAAAGAAGAAATGGCAGTGAAGGCCGCTCAAATGCTAACCTTGCACCTGCTTTGGCATTTTCCTATCTCCCACCCCACGTCCACAGTCATTCAACAATTTCTATGAGCTCTTTCTTTGTACCATATCCTGCTCCATGTCAAAACTTTCTATCCCCACTCCACTTCCACATTTGTCACCCTGCACCTGGATCATTGCAGCAACACATGAACTAACCTCCTTAATTCTCCATTCTTTCCCTTTAATTTATGCTCAGATCAGGGAACACTGTGAAACTTGAAATTCTATTATTCTATTCCCCTACATGAAACAGAACCCTGCATTTCAGTTAGAAAGCTTCTAGACTCTCCAGATGAAATGTAGGAAGAGAAATTTGAGCCTTCAGGTATTTACCAGACACTGTGCTTAGTGCTTTTCACGCGTCCTCAGTAAACACCCTCACATCCACTTCTGAGGCTGATCATTGAGAGTGCGGAAAGTGAGGCTCAGAGCGCTTATATAATTTTCCTTAAATCACACAGCCAGTGAAAAGCTGAGAAAGGATTTGACCCCAGGTCTATCAAGCTCTAAAGCCCAAAAAGTCAGATTTTAATATTCTGAATTTGTTTAAAATAACTCTCTAGGGAAGTAATAACATTCTGATTATAAGGTTTTGGTAACAGCAGTCAGTATCAGTATCGATGGCATGGCTGCTTCTGTTACCAAAACCTTATAATCAGAATTACTTTTTACCATATTTTTCTTTTAAGTAGCTGTTTACATAATCTATGTGATTTATTGTGTTTGTGCAGCCAACACCACAAGTGTTAACTGTCCTGTGGCTATTTTAAATACCACAGGGTATGCAGTAGTAATATCAGTTTTTCTTTTCTTTTTGGAATATTAAACTTCAATTAAAATTGGTACAAGGCAGACTTCAAGATTCCTACTGTAATCAATCCTGTGCATTTTTCGAAAGATTAAATGTGCTTGCGAGTACGTTGGGAATTTGAGCCTGTCCCTGAATTGTTTGTAGCTTTATTACCTCTCAAGGACCCCAAAGGTCCACATAAAGCTCATCACTTCACACTCTGAGAAAGCTGGATTAAACTAAACCCTCCAATTCCTCTGTTGTGTCTCCAGATAATATTAATTTTGGTTGTTTTGCTACACCATTAAAAAAAATCTTCGTAAATTCATTTTTTACATTTCTACAAACTCCTTCATGTGTTTACTTGAAGAAATTGCAGCAATTCAAAAAAAAAAATGAGCCTAGCCTATGTAAGGTCCAAGTGTTTACATCATTCCTTTGAGTATTCTTACAAAAGTACACACTTTAGTGGTGTGTTTACTTATGAAACACTCAACAATGATATGACGACACTTCAGAAATTCTGAAGGGAACTCGAAGAGAGGAAAACAGCATGCTCTGTTAAATAGAAATTTACTTGAAATAAATTACATAATTATTAGGGAAGACTCGAAGAAAATCTGTTGCTCTCCCCAGATAATTCCTTCTTAGAGGTTACCAGTGAAAATGACGGTTAAATTTCAGTATTGGTACTGAATTATTAGCTTAACTTTTGTTACTGGAATTTGTTAATGCATTTGGTGTACTAAATTTCATTTAAGTTTTTCAAATAACTAAGCTGTTAACTTGGGGTGGTACTTGAAGGGGAATATATGGTGTCAAGGAGGGTTTTTATGGATATTGTTAGTACAGTCTTATCAAATTTATGGTTTGCCGGGAGTATTTTTACCTCCCATTTTATACATAATATCAATTACTTTTTCCAGAAAAAAAAAATACATACTTTTTTGTAAAACTTTTTCTAGATAAGATTGATAGTGATACTGTATCTTCTTTTAGGAATGTCTGCTCTTAAATAAGAATTCTGGGGGCACTTGGGGGCTCAGTTGGTTAAGCAGCTGCCTTCGGCTCAGGTCATGATCCTGGGGTCCCGGCATTGAGCCCCGCATGAGCCCCTGCTCAGCAGGGAGCCTGTGTCTCCTTCTCCCTCTGCCAATCCCCCTGCTTGCATGCTCTCTCTCTCTCTCTCTGTCAAATAAATAAATGAAATCTTTAAAAAAAAAAAAAGAATTCTGAAGAGTTTTTTGAAGGGTATAAGTGATGTGAAGGATTCTTAGTTTACCATTTTTCCTTGTCCTTTTGTTTAAAACAGAAACAGAATGTTAATAAAACAAAAGGAAATTACATAGTAATTGACCAATAATATTGTTTATATTATATCTGTCATTCTCTGCAACTCTTTATAAATAATTTTGTTACCCCTACTTGGCAAGCAAGGGAAGTGAGGCCTAGGGAGACCCGCCCAAGGTCCCACAATGAATGAAGGGTAGCACTGAAATTGAGCCCAGGGCTCCTACATCTGTGCTTTCTCCATGATACTATGCTCTTCCTATCCCTGAGACTCTCTGGTAGACACCGACCATTCCATTGTCATGGGGAATTTATGTAAATGTGCCAATCACATTTTAAGAGGTTATTACTTTCTTAAATTTATAGGTGGAAAATTACATGTGTTAAAGATTAGATCATGGATTAAAAACAGTGGGGAGAGCTTCCCTGGTTGGTGAACACAAATCATCTTTAGAAACATTAAAATGCTCCTCAAATTTAAGGGACTAGTTCATAAATCATTTTCTTCATATATATATAGATATAGATATAGATATCTATATATATATCTCAATGTATATATACATACATGTATATATGTGTGTGTATGCACAGGTATGTACATGCACTCATTAGTCTTTTATGATAAAAGGTTCTAATTTCATTTTTCAAACATGCTCCTATCATCTGGAAAAATGTATTCTTTTCTTTGGGAAAAGCAATATCTTCTAAGGAAGACACTTTAAAAAGCAAAGCAAAACAATGTTTTTTCTAGAAACAACTCCAAAATATACTATTAAGCGTGAACATACAGAAACTTTATCATAAACCCATGTAAACTGTAAATGTAAATTCTCAGTACTATGATACAGTTAACCAAAGAATGAACATCTACATACTGAGGAAGTTGGACATCCTAACCAAATGAACTGCAGAAAAACATTTATAAGTTTTTCCAAAATATGTTGTAATGAATTTTAGATTTTTTCCACTATAGAGTATAGAATGTCTGTTTGGTTACCTATCATTGTGGGTTTTCTAATTATATTGGTTTTTAAACTTGCTAATCTGAGAAATACGGAAACAGGCAACAAGTCTAGTCATAAATGGAAATTTAAAAGGTTCTTCTATTAATAAATATTGAAACAGGGGCACCTGGGTAGCTCAGTCAGTTAAGCCTCTGCCTTCAGCTCTGGTCATGATCCCAGGGTCCTGGGATGGAGCCCCACATCAGGCTCTCTGCCCAGCGGGGAGCCTGCTTCTCCCTTTCCCTCTGCCCCTTCCCCTGTTTGTGCACACTTGCTCTCTCTCTCTCTCTCTCTCTCTGTCGAATAAAAAAAAAATCAAAGCTTTAAAAAAAAGATTAAAACAAAAATATTAAAAGTAAAGTACCATTCTATTATGCTTGGCAAAGTAAGTCAGACCAAGAAAGGCAAATACCATATGATTCCACTCATAAACAGAATCTTAAAAAAGACAGAATAAACAAACAAAAAGCAGAATCAGAACTATACATACAGAGAACAAACCGATGGTTGCCAAAGGGGAGGGAGGAAAGGGTTGGGCAAAATGGGTGAAGGAGAGTGGGAGATACAGGCCTGCAGTTATGGAATGAGTAAGTCACAGAAATAAAGAGCAGAGCATAAGGAATACAGTCAATGATATTGTAATAGGGATGTAATGGGACAGATGGCAGCTATACTTGTGGTGAACATAGCAATAATGTATAAACTTGTCAAATCACTAAGTGTACACCTGAAACTAATGTAACATCATGTGTAAACTATACTCAAATTAAAAAAATAGTAAAGTACTATTCTTAATACTAGCAAGAATTTAAGTAAATATTATCAAAGACTGCAATAAACAATGATTCTTCAGTGTTGCTAAAATACCTGAATACCAATTTTTTCCTCTTTTCTTCTTTTGGTTTTTTTTAGGGAATTTTACCAAGGAATTATAGAATCACTTTTTGCTTGATAAAAATGTATTATCTTCACATTCTCTATTTGGAAGTATTTAAATGCATAATTTATGAAAATCTTACAATTTTTATTGTATGGCATAATTTAAAATGTAAGTTCATAATAATAAATGAACATGTCTGTTTTGCACTTGAATAATAATTTTTAACTACAGTCTCAAAAGTGTTTTCAAATATTACTTATATAAGTTATACTTATATAAGAATTTTCCTGTGAGTTACCCATATGTCTGCACATGAACTGAGCGTTTAACTGAGATCATTGAGAAAGCATGAGAGGGAGGTGGTCAGAATCCGTTCACAAACTTACTAATATTTATTGAGTGCTTACTATTGGCAAGATACTGGGCTTATAGCAGTGGATGAAACAGAACCCAGAATTTGCAAAGTCTATTGTTTAGTGAGGAAGACAGACATTAAGAAATAATTATACAGAACAATATTCACTTGCAAATCGTCCTGTGTACTATGAAAAAGAAATGAAGGCTATAAGGAGAAGTCTTAATGTGGACTTAATTTAGATCAGGACTTGTCAGTGAAGGCTTTTTGTAGATATGACAGAATAAATTACCAAAAAGAGGTATCACATTTATCCAGGGGAAGAGTTGGAATAGGGACATGCCAGGCTGCGAAAATCATATATAAGAGGATGCTATGGTAGGAAAGCCCTTGGTGGATTTCAGGAAAAGATTAACGTGACTAAAATACAGTGAAGGGTGGAGGATAGTGCAAAATGAGACTAGAGAGAGGGTCTTATCATGCAAGGCTTGGAGCTATCCTAAGAATTTTGTATTTTATAAGTGCAAGGGGAAACCAAGAATAGACTTTGAATAGAAAGTTATACGATCATATTGTGACTTTTAAGTATTACCTTGGCTGCTATGTGGAAAATGGATTGGATGTAGCAGGAGAGGAAATGGGTAGAAGAGCTAGGAGCCAATGCTACAAAACCATGAAAACCATCGTAGATGGGACCGGCATAATGGTCTCGGGATATGGACCAGGAAAATGGACCAGGATAATGGTGATGACCAAACTGGAGAAAAGTGGATAGATTTAAGATACATGCTGGAGGTAGTACTGATAGGCTATGATAATAGTCTGGACTTAGGACAGAATGAGGAAATAGGTGTCAAGAACAACATCTAACTTTTCCTAAATAGCCATTAGTTGGCTGATGGCTGATAGTGTCATTTAATGACATGGAGGAACCCTGGGGAAAGAGCATATCTGGTAGAGTTGAGAGGTGGAGATGAAGGGTTCAATTGTGAGACTCATTAATCCTACATTTTTTCAAGTGCCTGACTTACATTTTATAGTAACCTAGCCGTATTTCCCAGTCTTTTTGTTCCATGTCCTCCACCAGGAAAATCTTGATATCCTGGAACTAAGATGTTACTTTCAGTCAAGGATTAATGAAGAAGGAGAATTAACTTTTTAAGCTAACATGTCTAGTATTTTAGGCTTTTGGCCCCAGATAACAAAATATTATGTGTTTAATTTCAAATTAAAAGATTTGGAAGAGAAAAATCAGTCAAGAATTAAGCATTATGGCTAAACCCCTCTAAAACCCGATAGTCTGCCTTCCAAAACACACTACCTACCTCTTAGCCCAAACTTTTCCGTGCAAGAACATTTCCAGTGTTCTTTCTGGTATTGAATGCAAATTTGGGGGCCAATTTATATTGCCTTCATCGAAAGCTCTTTTAAAAGATTTCCTACTAACTCTCAATGATTTATAGGCTGGAGCCACATGGCACTGGTTGCAACTATTTGGACAGATCAGGAGGGAAGCAGGCACAGGAAGAGATATTAAGACAGAAGTCACAGAATCCTCACATGAGAGATTCCCAAAATCCACAACGAAAGCAGAAAAGAGGGTTTAATAGCTCTTTTACTGATAAAAAGATGGCCCGGTGGTTTCATAATTTCCACATTATAGTTGAGTAGTAGGATCAGAGCTTATACAAAAATAAATGGAGGCAGGGCAGTAATGACAACAATAAACAACATACAGTGAATGTGTATCATGCACTAAATACTCTGAACCCCTTCAAGATCAGTGCTCTATGACTAATAGTTTAGAGAACAGGACATGAGGCTTAGAGGTCCTAAATCATTTGCCAAACACCACACAGGTAGAAAACGGGAGGGTGAAATGGCCAGATATATCTGACGCCAGAAGTGGAGTTTTCTACCGTGACACATGGCACCAGCACACAAAAGATGAGACTAAGCAGCCTCAGTATTTCTTCGGTGTTAAAGGCTGGAAGTAAAAATAAAATTGCGCATATATTGGTCACCAAATATTTGGGAATATTCCTAAAGAAGGGAAGTGTCCCTGCTGTGTGGGACCATCCTTTTCTTACATGGGGTTCCTGAACACAGAGCTGACCACTTATGGCCTTGAAAACTACCTTGAGCTTTCTATCACCATAATTTCTTACAAATTTGGAGATATTTGAATTTAGTAATACAGTTCCTATCATTGTGAATTTCATCCTTGCTTCTTAAGAAACTGTTAACCTGTAATTGTTAATTTTTTTCCTTTAAATTTCTATGATTGAAATTCATTTTCTTTCCTCTGGTCCACATCACTGCTTCCCTGTTTTTGAACCAATTTACATGAGTACTTCACTGACCTTTTCTAACACAACGTGTGCATTGTGAATTATTTTTAGTTGAAAAAAATTGCTTTAGTTTGAGTTTCTAAAAACCAGTAAAAGGAATGCAGTGAGATATTTTAACTCAGTTTTTAGAGAAATTCTAAATGATATAATAGCAATTCCATTAAATATGGCCATTTCTACAATGATGGAAATACAACGAAGAACACAAAACTTTCTCTGTCACCCTTCAGAAACACAGGCATGGGCCACTCCACTCTAATACCACTCATTCTCTTTCTCATGGAACAAATGTGGCAGCTCCCCTTTTCGGCAATTCCAGTACATCTGACTGAACTCACTCTTAAATGATGGATAGAATTTACAAGATAAGGGGTAAGGGGCATTCCACTTGAGGGGGACAGAGCATACAGTGTACAGCAAAGACTTGAAGGGAATCATCAGAAATTGGGGGTGGGGAGGATGAATGATGGTAGGAGACAGGCTATGTAGACAGGTTTGGGACCAAATGTTGAGGGCCTTTTATGCCATGTGAAGGAGTCGGACATATACTTAAGAAACAATAAACCACTGGCAACCCATTTTCTTTCTTTCAAGGCTTCATATACTTCCTTCACCTGTTATTATATAAGTTAAAAAAAAAAGCTAGCCATACAAACTAGCCAAACAAAGCTAGCTTCTTTTTCCATATCCATGTGGAGCATATTTCTGCAATTCAATTCATTTAGCATCCTGAGACTATGGTTTTCTGTATGTGAAATTGTTCTTTGGCACAAAGAAAAGCCATGACTAATTCAAAGGAGGCCTATTTAGGTGGATCTTTTGAAGACTATACAGCAATTGAAAATACAGATAGAAAAACAAACTATTTTTCAAGAGAAAAAAATACATATCTACTGCTGAAGCCATGGTTATTCTTTTTATAAAAGATGTGTTTCATCTTTTATGCCTGTGCAGTTTCCCTCTATGCCAAAAGATTCCTCTATGATTCAGGATTAATGGACTAACTCAAATGAAAAAGAACAATGACAATTATACAAGGTTTCCCCAAACCCTCTCCAATATATCCAGATGTCACACAAATTTATGTTTGGAATTTTCTGACCTGGTCAGGACAAACTGAATAGAAGATAGTAGTGTGTGTGGTATGCACAAATGTATGTGTGATTTTAAAACTATTTTTTTTTAAATGGACTCATTTTATATACAAAATCTTGACTTCAAACCAACTAAATTTCCAGATTATTTGGCTCTTTCAGTACCTTCCACTTTCTATCACCAGGACTTCAACTTCAAAGAAAATTGCTCTATAAGATTTAACACATTTTCTCACTGCAGGTGTGTGCTTCCTCTAAGGCAGGGAACATAGTCTATTACTGGCCCACATGCTGTGGGACCAGCAGAAATGTGGCAAATTTGGTAGAACCTGGGCAACAGGCAAAATAAAATCCTGTTAGCAGGTCTAGTGAACTTGGAACGTGTTCTGTCCCTCTAATAAATGTGGGTCTTATTTTTGTGGGGAGTGCTGAGTGTTGTTGCAAGTGCCTGTCATTTAAGTTATTGAAATTGTGAGAACAGAAGACTAGGTGGCTAAGACAAGATGCACTAGATGCAGACTCTTTCAACTTATTCATTAAAATCGTTAGTTCTGTTCCGCCCCCTCTTAAACACAAATCTATTAACATCAAGACTGGTGGAATGGTTACCAGGCTTCATGACACCTAAAGGTTGTAATATTTGTCACCTT
>NC_048228.1:14810309-14825932 GCF_002007445.2 Ailuropoda melanoleuca | reverse complement strand
AAAAAAAAAAGCTAGCCATAGAAACTAGCCAAACAAAGCTAGCTTCTTTTTCCATATCCATGTGGAGCATATTTCTGCAATTCAATTCATTTAGCATCCTGAGACTATGGTTTTCTGTATGTGAAATTGTTCTTTGGCACAAAGAAAAGCCATGACTAATTCAAAGGAGGCCTATTTAGGTGGATCTTTTGAAGACTATACAGCAATTGAAAATACAGATAGAAAAACAAACTATTTTTCAAGAGAAAAAAATACATATCTACTGCTGAAGCCATGGTTATTCTTTTTATAAAAGATGTGTTTCATCTTTTATGCCTGTGCAGTTTCCCTCTATGCCAAAAGATTCCTCTATGATTCAGGATTAATGGACCAACTCAAATGAAAAAGAACAATGACAATTATACAAGGTTTCCCCAAACCCCCTCCAGTATATCCAGATGTCACACAAATTTATGTTTGGAATTTTCTGACCTGGTCAGGACAAACTGAATAGAAGATAGTAGTGTGTGTGGTATGCACAAATGTATGTGTGATTTTAAAACTATTTTTTTTTAAATGGACTCATTTTATATACAAAATCTTGACTTCAAACCAACTAAATTTCCAGATTATTTGGCTCTTTCAGTACCTTCCACTTTTACTATCACCAGGACTTCAACTTCAAAGAAAATTGCTCTATAAGATTTAACACATTTTCTCACTGCAGGTGTGTGCTTCCTCTAAGGCAGGGAACATAGTCTATTACTGGCCCACATGCTGAGGGACCAGCNGGCCCACATGCTGTGGGACCAGCAGAAATGTGGCAAATTTGGTAGAACCTGGGCAACAGGCAAAATAAAATCCTGTTAGCAGGTCTAGTGAACTTGGAACGTGTTCTGTCCCTCTAATAAATGTGGGTCTTATTTTTGTGGGGAGTGCTGAGTGTTGTTGCAAGTGCCTGTCATTTAAGTTATTGAAATTGTGAGAACAGAAGACTAGGTGGCTAAGACAAGATGCACTAGATGCAGACTCTTTCAACTTATTCATTAAAATCGTTAGTTCTGTTCCGCCCCCTCTTAAACACAAATCTATTAACATCAAGACTGGTGGAATGGTTACCAGGCTTCATGACACCTAAAGGTTGTAATATTTGTCACCTTGATTTTACAATACAATTAAGTTAAGATGGATTTAAACAAATGCATTTGTAGTACATTTGAAAATCCTGGGTTAAAAATAGGATCAGCTTAAATCTTCCCACATTCTAATTAACGTTTGCTTGGTCTTAGGAGCACGGCATTCCTACCGACATGGGCTACGCGGTGGCCCCTCACCATTCGGGCGTCTACCCTGTACACGTTCAGCTTTACGAGGCCTGGAAGAAGGTTTGGAACATTAGAATCACCAGCACTGAAGAATATCCACATCTGAAACCAGCTAGATACCGGAGAGGCTTCATCCACAAAAACATCATGGTGAGCTTCCTCCGGTATGCACAGGGTACAACTAATTCTTCCAGATTTACGTTCTTCATTTGAAGAAAGAACAAAAGAGCACAACATTGAGCACGCAACTATAGGAAAAGCTTCCTGCTGCAGGAATTATATTTATATCTAAGCAAAAGATGTTCTAATGAAAGTCACTTCTTTACAATTCTTCTAATATAAAATACCTTTTTTTTCTTCTGACACTACTACTATTAATGAGGAACTGATGTTAAAACACTAAAGAAATAATGTATCTGACTTGCAGATAATTTACAGAAGCTGTCATCTCTTCAAAAAGTTAATTTTTATGTAAAACTAAAACCAACTCTCTCTATATTAGCCAGGCTGCTCTTTTACAAGTCAAACTGTTCTTCTCTTTACCATTTCAGACCAAGCAAACAAACAAAAAACTCGACTATGTACAAGAAGCTATACCTGAAGTCCTGCATAATCACTAACAGATCATAACACAGACTACGAATGTAACAGACGATGTTAATTAAGACATTTACATCCACTGTCAAATTCTCTCCAAAGATTCCCTATTTTGTTTTTCCAATTGTGACACATGCATACTGTCAAGATATGTTATTATTATCTAATACTTCACGAGGCCTCCCAAAGGAACTAACCTACTTTTTTTCCCAAACTAGAAAATCCAGAGAGTACTGATGTTAGGAAAGGGCTTCCTAATCTAGACTCATCCTGGGAAGGAATTCCACACAGAACACTGTGAGGTGAGGCACTGTAACCCTCTGTCAGACTAAGTTTGACCAGATGTCTACGCTCTAGAATTAGGTGTAACTGACTTCTTTTCAGACAGCTTTCCAATGTGTGCAAAAATTACAGAATGGATAATGACATTTAACTTGGGTCAACTCCCATCTTGACTTTTTTCTCAATAAAAACTGTTGTAAATGCTAGAGGGGGATATAGTGGCTCTATTTTATCCCAGTCTGCCCTTCCTCCTTACTGGAAATAAACTCACTATGCCTCAAGCTTCCAGCCTTTTGACCAAAGAGAGTTTAGGAGACCTGGGTTATAATTTAAGAGTATTCAATACTTTCCTGCCATTTTAAAATCATATGCAGTCTTAGTAGAATAGTGAACTTAAGTCTCTAAGGACTTTTTTAAATGTTGTCCTCTTTTGTTTCTGTTTCTGTTTGTACTGCCAGAAAATTTGCTTGGCTGTGTCCTATGCGATATCTTCATTTTTTGTTTCCCCTGAAAACATATTTTACCTGTATTATAAATGCATGAATCTTACAGGTAATAAAGGCTCTAGCAGATTTCTTGTTTTGATGGAACTGTCCCTATGGCTCCAGTTTTGCAGCAATCCAAAAAAACCCTCTATATTTGCTTTGTGGGCTCTTGGATGAGAATTTCCAAGTGGGAAATTCTCAGCAGGCAGTTGATTATGCAGTAAAAGAGACAGAACATGGCTTGGAGTCATCCAAATAGAGATGCAAGTTAAGACCACAAGAGCCAATATGGCTTCCTAGGAAGAGAATGAAAAGGAACAAAATCACACCCATATTTTGTTCTATGAGATGACGAAAACTTTTTTTTTTATACTCATGAATCAAATTCCAAAGGCCTTAAATGAAACTCATTTCTTCCCTTCAACCCAGCTATTATTGATCCTGCTAGTCCTAATTCAGTTCTGCAATTCGAACATCATGCTGGCCACTACCTTCTAACTTCCAGTCTCTACATTCCATCAGAAATTCCTTTATAAAAAATTTTTATTTCCCTTAGTTTCCCACAGCCTAATTCGCTGCCTTGATTTCATGTGTTAACTATGCTGCTGGTTCCTACTTTGTTTATAGCTTCCATTTACCCCCCCACACACACGCTACAGCCTATCCCACAGATGGTGCCAATCTTTTATTCTTTTTAAAACACTGCCTTCCTAACCTTGATACTTCCAATTATCTCCACACCCCTTAACTTGCTCTTCAGGTACCTGAAAACAGTTTAGACTAAATCTACCTTTCCATCTTCTAATTTCCTATAGCTAATACTCAGTCCAGCCAAAATGTTCTAAAACAGTATTGCCGTGTCCAAGTCTTTGTCATTTATTCTACCTTGAAAGACTTTCTGACCACTCTCTACGTATTCTTATTCCCTTTATTCCTCAATATCAAGTCCATATCCTATAATTTAATGTAAAGCACCTTGCTGTGTAACAGCTGAGCAGGTAACTCAGGCCTACTCTTCTGTGAACTCCCCTAACAGATCATCTTGTAACTCCACTAAGCATATAAAAGCCTACTACATTTCAAGGTGTTTGTGCCCTAATCAGAGTCTCTGAGTTTCCAGTCCTAGTGCATTGTCTGCTGGACAAATTTGATCTTCATTCAGTAAGAAATTAAGGAAAAACCGGGACTCTCTACCCTAACCCATGGTTGTTAAATGTGACTCTCTGGAGAAAGCCAGAGACCTCTAAGCAATTAGACTACAGATCCTGATTATCTACTTTCTGTTCCTAATGGAGATGCCCATGGATAAAAATTCCCATTAGTCCGGCTGCCAGCCTCCTACGTGGTCTTTACTGGTGGCTCCTAGAAGCATTTGTTGACAGCTGCTCCAGGTTTAGGTCTTCAGTATAGGATACTGGCTTCAGGTCCCATGGGTCAAGATTCTTGTTGATTACAGCTTTCTTAACCATCTCCCAGTTATTGTCAGCAGGGTTTCCATAGTCTCCTCAATGTCTCAAACTTTAAATTTGATAGTATTACACTCCCAGAACCAGTTCTAGGGGGCAGTCCATAGCAAAATACCTAAAACAACAACAACAACACCTTTCTCATTCCTTCTGTAATACAAGAGAGCTATTTCAAGGAACATGTTCAGTGTCGTGTAGCATTGAGTTCAGTGAGCCAGACAATGGACTATGACCCTGTCACATTCTAAGCACTCCTCAGCCTCCTAAGGTGGTCCACGGGGGATCCGCATGATCATCCTAGGGCTCCTGGTAGCTATTATCCTCTCAGCAGGCGCAATCCTTCCGAGAGTTTCAGGGTAAAGCCCTTGCACTTCCTCTTCTCTGTGTTCAAACTCAAATAATTTGAGAAATAGACAAAACTCAAATTTCTTTCCTCTTCTCTCTCCATTTTGCATAGAATTGGTGAAGCAATCAAGTCCCAAAGACAGCTCTTTATGTTTCTATAGCTTTTCTTTTTTTTTTTTAAGATTTTTATTTATTTATTCCACAGAGATAGAGACAGCCAGCGAGAGAGGGAACACAAGCAGGGGGAGTGGGAGAGGAAGAAGCAGGCTCATAGCAGAAGAGCCCGATGTGGGGCTCGATTCCATAACGCCGGGATCATGCCCTGGGCTGAAGGCAGACGCTTAACCANGTAGGGAGAGGAAGAAGCAGGCTCATAGCAGAAGAGCCCGATGTGGGGCTCGATTCCATAACGCCGGGATCATGCCCTGGGCTGAAGGCAGACGCTTAACCACTGTGCCACCCAGGCGCCCCGTGTTTCTATAGTTTTTCAACCAAGATATTCAAACTGAATCCCAAAAGTAACTCAGAATCATGCACTTTCAGAATGTAAAACTAACCTAGCATTTAATCACATGTGGGGGATTTCATTATTTAGCTTTGGGGTATTTCTCTTTATTCTGATATACTTTAAATTCTTCAAGAGTAGAAAGAATATATCTTTGTGTTCTACCACATGGACTTACATAGCATTGAGTATGTATTTGTTTAAAAAAATGAATAAATGCTGTATAAAGCTTTGATTTCCAGGAAAACGATATTTTCATGAATTGTTAGGGAATATATTTAATTCAGTTAGAATATCTTTGCACTGGGTTCTTGTTTGCCATTGATTTTGTGCATAACATTGTAAGAAAGTGTGGTACTTTTAAACGTAAACATCACCAGAGCTAATACTCGGCAATAAATTGAAGTTCTTTTAACTATTTCATCAAGATAGAATAGCTCCCAAGGATATTTGACCAATTTTCAAAAATAAATAGGATATATAAAGTTTTGATTTACACAGCAGTGTATGATATACTGATTAAGCTAAGAATTGTGGTTTTTGTAAGAAAAGTTTCAAGGACTAGACTGAAATTTATTATAATACAGAAACTAAAGGAAAAGAACTGGAATATTTGTAGAGGGTTGCAAAGCAGGAGAAGTCCTAGGTAGGTAATATTTTGAAAGCACTTACTGAGCTACATGTGCTTTAAGAATAAAGACAGAAAAAATGAAGCTCAGTTTCCTGAGGACAATAAGCAGAAGACTTGTATATTTAAGATTCTGTAAGCTTGTAGCTCTCCAAAGCATCTTCATTAATTGTCTACTACTGCAAGTACATAGTGAGAAACACAGGTCATTATGAAGTCATTATATAAGATTTAGCTAAAGACTGTACCATCCTGCACAGCATTCACACTTTCTTTTACAATTGCACTGTTATTTTACCAGAAAAGCTGTAAGAATTGGGGGAAAAAAATATCCTTATCACAAATGTGTATAATTGAAACAAGTAATGCCTTTCATATACAAAGGATGAAAATAAGGTTTTTTCCTAAGTGGTGTTTTATCATTTTGTTTATGATGGTTTATAAAAATTAATAATCAAAAGCAAACTCTCTTTTTAACTTTTGGAACTGGCAGGCTTCAGACTTAAAATTTGGGGCAGTAGTCCTTCCAGACTAGAGAAGACACTATGATTTGTGTCTCAAATATTTGTTCTAATTTAAAATGTCATTTTTTTAATTTAAATTCAATTAGCCAATTTATAGTACATAATTAGTCTCAGATGTAGAATTCAGTAATTTATCAGTTGCATATGACACCCAGCGCTCATCACATCACGTACCCTCCTTAATGCCCATCACCCAGTTATCCCCCCCATCCACCTCCCCTCCAACAACCCTCAGTTTGTTTCCTATAGTTAAGAGTCTTTCATGGTTTTTCTCCCTCTCTGATGACTTACTATTCTGTTTTCCCTCCCTTCCCCTATGGTCCTCTGCCCTGTTTCTTATATTCCATATGTGAGTGAAACCATATGATAATTGTCTTTCTCTGATTGACTTATTTCACTCAGCATAATATCATCATTTCTTAAGAATTTCATTAATAACTGACTTCATTTTCTAGTGCATGTGTAGAATTTGGCAGAAAATATTATCCTTAAAATTTTTGCCTACTAGATTACAGGGTAGACAATTCCAATATTTTTAAAGTCTCATTTTCACTTCTTTTTTATTTCTTAAGATGCTGGAACATACTAGGCTTCGTAGCAGCAGGACTGACTTGGAGATTTAAAATAGATAAGTGTCTAAAATAATTCAAAGTCTATCTTAGTTTTAAAATATTTCTTCAACTTTCTTCAGTATTCCTTCTGTACTGATGTCATTCTTGCTTTCCCAGAGTATGAAGGATTTTCTGGGTCTTAGTTAAGAGTTGAATAATGACACCAGTATGTGCATCAACTTCCATGAGAAAAAACCCAAGTTTCAACAAATTAATTGGTTGAAGGAACTTCTTCTTTATTTGTTTACTCTTCCTTCAGGTTCTTCCAAGACAAACCTGTGGGCTTTTCACTCACACAATTTTCTACAAAGAATATCCAGGAGGTCCCAAAGAGCTGGACAAGAGTATCCAAGGAGGTGAACTTTTCTTCACTGTGGTTCTCAATCCAGTAAGTACTTTGAGTTATTCTAAAAAAAAAAAAAGAAAGAAAGAAAGAAAGAAAGAAAGAAAGAAAGAAAGAAAGAAAAGAAAAGAAATGATGAAAAATGACAGGGTGGCTGAAAATTACTCTGACAAAAAGGCCAGAGTTTGGGTAGTTTCAGCCAAATCAATATGAAGTTCTAGCTCCAAAACAGAAAAAAATTCAATGGAACCACATCTAGAGATGGAGGCAAACTCCTTCTACAAGTAGCAGGAACTTATGACATGAGGAACTTATGGAAAGCCAAGAAAGTGCTCCAGAACCTCCTTTGCATTGAAAAGTTTTCAGAATTCAGAGATTTCTTGCTTTTATGGAGAACAATATATTTTTTAAGTTTTTATTTAAATTCCAGTCAACATACAGCATAATGTTCGTTTCAGATGTATAATACAGTGATTCAACACTTCCATACAACACGTGACGCTCATCACCCGATGCCACCTCCCCTCTGGTAACCGTCAGTGTGTTCTCTAAAGTTAAGAGTTTGTTTCTTGGTTTGCCTCTCTCTCTTTTCTTTCCCTTTGCTTGTTTGTTTTGTTTCTTAAATTCCACATATGAGTGAAATCATATGGTATTCGTCTTTTTCTGACTAACTTATTTCACTTCACACATCATTGCAAATGGCAAGACTCCATACCTTTTTATGGCTGAGTAATATTCCATTAAATATATGCCACATCTTCTTTATCCATTCATCAGTCGGTGGACACTTGGGCTGTTTCTGTAATTCGGCTATTGTAGATAATACTGCTACAAATACTGTGGTGCATGTATCCCTTTGAATTAGTGTTTTTATATTCTTTGGGTTAATACCTAGCAGTACAGTTGCTGGATCAGAGGGTAGTTTTATTTTTAACTGTTTAAGGAATCTCCATTCTGTTTTCCAGAGTACCTGCACCAGTTTGCATCCCATCAATAGTGCGAGAGGGTTCTTCTTTCTCCACATCCTCACCAACACCTGCTGTTCCTTATTTTGTTGATTGCAGCCAGGTGTGAGGTGACATCTCATGTAGCTTTGTTTTGTATTTCCCTGATGATTAGTGATGATGAGCATCTCTTCCTGTGTCTGTAAGCCATCTGTATGTCTTCTTTATATAAAGAATTTATAAAACTCAACACCCAAAAGATGAATAATCCAGTTAAAAATGGGTAGAAGACATAAAGACACATTTTTCCAGAGAACAAGATTTTTCACCTGTAAAACTCTTATTCCCACTGTGGACCAGTTTTCTCATTTAGGTGACCATTAACACTATTATTCTTTTTTCTCCCTTCCTATTTAAAGTAAAGGTATAAGCAAAATGGAAGAGGAATTAGATAAGCAAATATGGTCATTTTGGATACATTTCTGTGAGATCTTGTCTTGCTAGGTCTCAGGCTGGGCAGAGCAGCCTGCTTAATTGGCTTCTGCTCTTCTTCCTTCACTTAATACTTTTGTGCCAACTCCACAATGAACCATTTGCGCGTATATCTGCCTTAGGCAAGTATTATAAAGTTGTGTAGAGAAAGACAAACTAATTGAAGTAAGGTGTATAAGGAGAAGAAGGGATTTTATTTCCCTTCTGAATATCACTAACATAAAAAATAAAATTAGGTTTATTTATCAGATGTATGGTTTGCCCCTGGCATTAGCAATATTCAAGATGAAAAAGTGTAATTTTCCAAATAGGAAAAAAGTCTATTAGCATAAAAGTTGAAGAAGATAGAAATAAAGAGAATAAAATTTGAAAAGTCACTCTGTATCCTAATTTTACAGGTCTTACAAATAAAATTACAGGTATTTTTCATCATC
Source organism: Ailuropoda melanoleuca (assembly GCF_002007445.2). Taxonomy (NCBI): domain Eukaryota; kingdom Metazoa; phylum Chordata; class Mammalia; order Carnivora; family Ursidae; genus Ailuropoda; species Ailuropoda melanoleuca. Next base: position 14,816,972 of record NC_048228.1, on the reverse strand, counting down.
GTCTTGTATTTAATGACTATATTTATTTCTCGGCTTCTAGAAAATGAGATTAGAAAGGGTGGTAATTCATCTTTGGGAAAAATCAGCCTGTGTATCCAAAAATCGAGATGATTTCAGGTAGCATGCCATTTTGCCTTTTGGAAGTTTATCAATCTTCATACCCCCAAAATATAAATAATTATGATTTATGCATCAGAAATAATCTGATTTTTCTAACATTTCTATTCTCTACAAATGGAAGCATCTTTGGAATCATCTCTTCTGGCTTACTTCTCTCTGTCTCTCTTTTTATTTTAAATTCAGCCAGTAATACACAGGTAAAAGAGATAAACCAATACTTGATTATGAACTAAAGACTAAGTTAAAATATTCTCAATATGTTAACATTTTACCAGTAATTTTAAGACCCTTTATTTGTAAAGTATACAATTCTTATGTTTTATATTTCCTTTCATCATAGAGCAATAGGAATATGAACAGATAATCATTTATTTGATTTTTTTTTTCTTACAGTGTGAGCTGGGGCCGGGGTGGGAGGAGGGCAAAGGGAAAGGGAGAGAAGGAATCTTAAGCAGACTCCACGCCCAGCCAGAGCCCAGCTTGAGGCTTGATCTCATGACCCTGACATCATGACCTGAGCCAAAATCAAGAGTTGTCACTTAACTGACTGACACCGAGGTGGCCCCTATTTGATTCTTTTCCCAATAGTTGCTTTGGTGCTTAAGAAATTCCTANGCTTGATCTCATGACCCTGACATCATGACCTGAGCCAAAATCAAGAGTTGTCACTTAACTGACTGAGCCACCCAGGTGGCCCCTATTTGATTCTTTTCCCAATAGTTGCTTTGGTGCTTNAAAAAAGAAATTCCTAGTGGTATTATAATTTCAGAACTTTCTAGATGAAATTAGTTTCATTTAACATGAAAAAAATTTTGATATTAGATCATTCACATACAACAGATTTTTAAGAAATGTTTTTCACTATTTCAAAACCAAATTATTTTCTTAAATAAAAATCTTGCAGTAAAGCCTTATGAATCTTGGATACTAATTTGAGCTAAATTAGCTGAGCAAATGCTTTAAATATTTAGCAAATCTTGCTACTTTTCAGGCCAAATATAGATAATATTTGGCAATTTTGTTTGTCTTGATGAGAAGATCCACAGGGGATAAAGGGGAGAAAAAAACTTTTTCAGAAAACTTGTGCTTTCCTGATTCAGAAAACTTTCAGTAGACAATTACTTTCAGATAAATGCTGGAATTCAAAATTGACAGATCCTTGTCAGACACCATACAATAGGGAAGGAATCCAAATTAATTTCATCTGACATGCCAACTCCAATTTTTTGGAAGCAACTGTAGTTCCCTGGAGTTTTCTGGTTGAGAAGCCCACTGCTAAGACTCAGCCCAAGTCTCACCCAAGGGAAGACTCCTAGCATTAGTTAGTGATGTTTGCCTTGCAGAACAGAGTGAGGAGGAGTGACCCGTTTCCCTTGAATTCTCCATCCCAAAATTACACGTTTGGGTAAAGCTTGTGTTAAAATTAAGAGAGGTCCAGGTGCAGTGAGGCATGCTACTAATTTGGCAGCTGGCACTTTTTTTTAGGTCAGAACGAGAATGAGAAAACCTTGATGGAATCAAAGTAGATATTAGCTGTAGGAAAGATATGAAATTTAATTATAGTAGATTTGAACGATAACCATTATAAGCTTAAGTAATACCCCAGTCCTTGATTAGAAGTGCCATTTTCTGAGAATGCTGAATAAGTTTTCCAACATACAAAAAGGTATATGTGTGCTGGAAACATACCAATATCTCTTAAATATATTCAAATACACTTGAGTTGAAAATGAAAATATAAACAGGACTTCAAGTAACATATTTTAAGAGCTTCCTGCCCACATGTCAGCATAATATCAAGGTGCTACAGTAAGTTTTGCCACTATCGGGGTGAGAGGTAGCTGCAACAGAGTACCTCCCAGAGTTAAACTTGAAGAGATCACAGCAAAGACAGCTAGAGTAACACTCTAGTCTGAAATACTCTACTGTTACCAAAATATTTTTTATTGCTTAAAGAAAAAAGTGCCGACCAAATAAATTTAATACAGATAAAAACAAATATTAGCACTGTCTGAGACAAAACCTCAGCCTTCTCCAAATGATATTTCCAGTATCACAGGCCTAGACCCCTCTGACGTAGGTTGGATACAGAGATTTTGGTTAATATGTTGAATTTGGAAGTTTAGGTACAGTTGGGAGGTGGGCCCATCAGTCTATCTGATCCTAGGACCACTAAGAAATTAAGAATTCTTTTCTTTTTTGTAGGTGTTTGTTTCTAAACTCACCCAGTGACTTCTTAATTATAGTTAACTTTCCTATAAAAAAAGAATATGTTGATCATAAGAACTTGTACTAACTAGAACTGTAATTTACAGTGCAATTTTATAACCTTTCAATTGGTGAATACTTACCATGTAACCTACCTACCAGGAGAAGATTCCCTCTAACTGTACATATTCTAATATTTCAGTTCCTCCATAATTTACAATTTCCCATTTTAAACTAATAAATGACATTCTGGCCTTATTTATTAATTTCATGGTCTTTGCTAATTTCATTCTACCACTAAAAAATGGGAGCTCTCTGTCAGTATACTGAATCAGGTTTTGGAGCCCATCAGGCTAAGTAACAGATCCTGAAGTGTTTACTGATTGATTCAGGAGGGTAATGAGAGTTACTTTACAGATATATCAGAGGAGAGAGCCACTAGAATTATCCTGGAGTCACTGTTATCTATAGACACACAAGCACAAAATTTCTACAAACATATAACATACCCACAAATACTCCTGATCAATTCACGGTGCTACACATACCTCATATATCCTTTTAAAAAGAGTCTACTAGAAGGGTATTAAAAAACTGAAACTTATGAAGATAACAAAAAATATTCATTGACAATGACTACACTGCCCTCAACAAGTGGAATCCTATAAATATATGACAGATACACAAAAGGAACTAGTAAGAGTATACTGTCCATTTTAACATGAATTTCCAGTTCCACCTATCTTAAGAAGATACAAAAATACCTAACTAGTGTGACAAATGGGATAGTCCTGGATTAGACATGATTGTTCATGTGGGAGCCATATTATTTTGTATGGCTCTGCAAAAAAGATGTCACCTTCCTGCTCCAATGTTCTTATTTCTAATTACAAATTGTTCTGAGTCTTTGCTTATGCTTTTATTCAATAAACAGATGCTAGGTGTTCATTCATTAACAATCGATATCTGTGGGACACTTGGCCTCCCTTAAACATACTTGATAATAAAGTCAGTGCTTGCTTCACTTATTAATCCAAAAGAGTCATGAAATTCATGCTCTTACCACACTTGCTTGGGATTCAAGTGGAGCACAAACCCTGACAGCATAGCAAAATTATACTTCCTTCGTCAAACTGTTAAACATCCCATACAAACAGTAGATAATCTACATGTCCATATTTTATTAAATACTTTTTGTCTCTGTGTTTCTCAATTTGACATAGCATCCATCCACTATACCCTCTGTACCCTCCTACCCAAATCCCTAAAAGCTGAATCTACATTGTTTTTCTCCAATTAAAGAAAAATCATAAACATGGATGCAAAAAGAATGAGTATCTTAAACTGGGAATAACATATTTGAGTGGATTACAATGAAAGAAAAGCAAAATTCACACAAGATAGCTGTATATATAGAAATTAACCCACATTGAAAAATATTTTTAAAACTATACTTTACATGAGTAGGGGTTATGTGTGCTTATCTATAAAATTCATTTAAAAGGAAGCAACTTTTTTTCCTAATGGGAAATTTTGTTTCTTTCCTTTCTTATTTATTAATCCTACAAAAAATTGTAAGGATAATAGAAAACCCATGATTAAAAATTAAATAAATGATAATAATAACAACTTTGGATAGTAGAAAAATGATTCCTGAACATGCCTAAAAATGAGTATAACCTAAGACACTTGATTAAAAAAAAGAAAAATCCAAACTTTAATGCATCAGAATCTCTTGGAAACAGTTTGGGGGACCTGAATACTCATCATGAGCTTTAGTTGATTCTTATAATCAGGCAGATTTGGGAACTATTACAAAGGAAGAAAATGGAGAAATATTGTGGGTAATCAAAGATTACCAAAAACTGCTATGGAAACCATGGACCTAAGATCAAGGTATCAGAATTGGAAATGAACTCAAATCTGCAGTAGGATTTAAAAAGCAATGAGAATAAATGTTTTTCTGAGGGAACAGAGAACTCTAAGTTGAACTGGAGTTTAAAGTAGAGGTAACTACTGTTTATCTTTCAAAGCTTAGCTTAGAGATCACCTTCCTCAAGAAAGTTCCTCTACTCTGGCCCCGCCTTGTGTTCCCATAGCATCTCCTACAGACTCTCTCCAAGTATTTATTACCTTATACTGTAATTGTGGGTTTGCTGTTAGTCTGTTTGCTTCTTGTGGTAGACAATGTGTCTTTCATCTCCAAAACCATTCCCATGTTTAAACATGATGCCTCGTACCTCATTTTTACTTAACATATGTTAAGAAAGAGAGATGGACTTTTCTAATGACCTGATGTGGGAAAAAAAGACAATGAATCTAGAAGGAAAGGAAATCTGGGTGCTGGTAAGATAGTTCTCAAATCAAAAGCATACCAAGAACCTGTTTTGTGAGTTGGCTGGTGCTGAATTACATAGTTATATACTGTGCTTCATGTATGTAATTGTCTCTTCTCTATAGAGAATTGTTTTTGTTGAGTTCCTCCAGTTGTAAGGATGAGAGACTCACTCAGGTTACCCCAAGTAATGGGTGTGTTGTCTGCAGAAAGCTGAACAACCAGGGCCCATGGACCTGAAGGGTTCTTCTGAGTCTAAGGCAATTCTAGGGTCCATAAAAATTAGAATTACGAATTTTGATCTTGCCTTGCTGCTTTAGTATGAGCACACAAAGCTTCTCTGTCCAAATGTCTCTTCTACTACAGACTCTATATGTCTTCTCTGCTAGTGCTGCTTGTTTATGGCTTCCACTAAAATAAAATTTAAAAATCATAAATGAATGAACTTAGTTGACAAAACAGGGGGGATGGGGTACCAGTAAAGCAAATTATGTTTCCCCATAGTAGAATACATTCAGCTGTTAAAAACATTATGTTATCTTATTTATGACCTATCAGGGATAGAATTAATATTTACTCAGTTCCAGTTGTTCTCTATCTGTAAGTCTCATATGTCACCTAACACCTACCTCACCACATGATTAAGTTTACATCTTTTTTTCTATATAAGGAGACATTCTTACGGGAATGATCTATGTGTGTTTCATTTTTGTGCTTCCTACTGTGTCTAGATCAATCTCTTGAATCTAATAAGAGGTCACTAAATTTTTTTAAATAATTGACTTAATGCATGACTAGTTATGTCTTAGGGCACATCGCTTGACTCATGGTATATCCAACTGTGAATAATAATAAGACTTGCTTTAGCAAAACCACATTCTGGGAGATTCTCTGCTTGCAAGTAAGTGAAATTCATGATCCAGGAAATTTTTAACTGACCCTTAATGGTGGTAGGTTTTCACAAGTGATGATGAATTAGCCTGACATGGAACAGTGGACAATTAAAGCTGAAAAGAGCCACAAAGTTTATCTATTCGATCACCTAATTTTAGGCTCAAGATCATTTCCTGTAGTATTCTGTTGAGAACCCTGATTTTCTTGACTCTGAGTTCAGTGGTTCTACCAACATTCTGCTTCTGCATTCTTGGTTAAAATGGCTTAATGTGATGCATATTACTTTCAATGTGACTCAGTTACTTGGTACCAAAAAAATGTGTGAATGGTTTAAAATTTCCAGCCATTTTCTAGGAAAAAGGAACCCATCTCCCTGTTGAGTAACAAACAACGACAAAAAAAAAAGTGCTTTGGGGAGCTGAGTTCAAGATGGTGGCATAGCAAGATCCTGAACTCATCTCCTCCCATGGACATGACAAATCTGCAACTACATATAGAATAATTCCTTCTGAAAGGGACCTAAAAATAGAATGAACAGAGCCTCCACAACAGAGGATAAAAGGGTAGCAACAAGAGGGGAAACAGAAGCAGAGACATGGATTCTTGAGGGAATAAAAACACACCCCAGCCACAGCAAGTCACAATCAAGAGGGATATGAAGGGTACAGAACTTCTCCCTGAAGAGTGACAGATCAAAACTCCACATCAGGCATTCCAACCCTTATATCCTGCTCAGGAGACACAAGCCCCCCCCCCAAAAAAAAACAGGCTTTGAAAATCAATGGGAATTATGTTCAGGAAAATTACAAAACTGTGGAGAATGGAAAACCTGCTCTTAAAAGGCTTGTGTGTAAACTCACTTGACCCAGAAACCAGCCCAAAACACCCAATTTGTAAAGCACATAGATGATAGATAAAGAGGACTCATTTACAAACCTTAAAACATCCACTGGAGAGGCAGGACAGCAGGGACTCTCCTCAGGGACGAAGACATTTCTCCAAAGAAGATGTACAGGCACAGGCCAGCAGGCACATGGATAGATGCTCAATATCACTAACACTAGAGAAATGGAAATCAAAACCATAGTGAGATATCACCGAACCCC
>NC_048228.1:14809640-14810209 GCF_002007445.2 Ailuropoda melanoleuca | reverse complement strand
CCTTTTATTCCTGTCACTTATTCATTCCACAACTAGAAGCCTGTATCTCTCACTCCTCTTCACCTATTTTGCCCAACCCCAACCCCCCCACTCTGGCAACCATCAGTTTGTTCTCTGACATATAGATCTAATTCTTTTCCTTTATTCATTTTCTTTATGAGTAGAATCATATGGTATTTTTCTCAGTCTGACTTACTTCATTTAGCATAATATCCTCGAGGTCCATCCATGCTGTCTCAAATGGCACGCTCTCATCCTTTCTTATGGCTGTGTAATATTCCATTGCATTTATATACCACATCTTCCTTATCCATTCATCTATTGATAGACATTTAGGTTGCTTCCATATGTTGGCTATTGTAAATAATGCTGCAGTAAACACAGGGGTGCATATATCTTTCCAAATTAGTGTTTTCACTTTCTTTGGGTAAATGTCTAATAGTGGAAATATGGAATCATACGGTTCTTCTGTTTTTAATTTTTTGAGGAACCTCCATACTGGCATCCACAGTGGCTGCACCAATTCACGTTCCTACCAACAGTGTACAAGGGTTCCTTTTTCTCCACAT
>NC_048228.1:14802539-14808900 GCF_002007445.2 Ailuropoda melanoleuca | reverse complement strand
GTTATCAAAAGGACAAGAAATAACACGTTAGAAAGGATGTAGAGAAAAGGGAACCCTATGCACTGTTGGTGAGATTGTAAATTGATGTAGCCAGTATGGAAAACAGTATGGAGATTCCTTTAAAAATTAAAAATAACACTACCATATGACCCAGCTATTCTACTTCTGAGTATTTATCTGAAGAATACAAAAACACTAGTTTGAAAAGACATATGCACCCCTTTGTTCATTGCAGCATTATTTGCAATAGCTAAGATATCGAAACAACCTAAGCGTCCAGCAAATGATGAATGGATAAAGAAGATGTGGTACATTTATATGATGGAATACTACCTGGCCATAAAGAAAATGAAATCTTGCCATTTGTGACAACATGGATGGATCTTGAGGATGTTATGCTAAGCGAAATAAGTCAGATAGAGAAAAACGAATACCATATGATTTCACTCGTGTGGAATTTAAGAAAAATAAACAATGGAATAAACAAAAAAAATAAAAATATATTCATAGATACAGAGAACAGACTAGTGGTTACCAGAGGAAAAGGAGGTTCAGGGGTGGGTGAAATGGGCAAAGGGGGTCAACTCTATGGTGATGGATGATAACTAGATTTGTGGTGGTATTAACTTTGTAGTGTGTGCAGATGTCAAATTATAAAGCTAAACGCCTGAAATTTATACAATTAAAAAAATCTAAGAAAAAAAAGTGCTTTTGTAAAAAGTTTTAATAAGCACTTATAGCCAAGGGAAAATGTTGAATGTACATTTAAAGAACTACAAATAATAAATAATAATAATAAAAGAATCACTTTTTATCTTGTTGATGTTCCTTACAAATTGATAAGACTTTTAAACTTGTAAAGCCAAAATATTGTATTTCATTTATTTGCTATCCTCCATATCAGCCCTATTTTTCTAACAGTAATGTTCTTCATGACTAACTCTGGTGTTATATAATTACTTGCCACTGTGAGATTTAAAATACCACAAGATAGTATAGTTAAGTCCTTTTGATTTCCACAGTTAAGAAAAAGAGAAATATGATAAATTGTCAAGTCATTAGAATGGAAATTAAGAAACTTTAAAAAATAGGTATTAAAGAAATGAATATTATGTTATTCCTTGTTTAATCCTTTGATAGTTTCCCCTTCTTTCAATAATCATATATGCATCTTTCACTCGACCCATAGATTCCCTAAATAGGACCTATNGATGAATGGATAAAGAAGATGTGGTACATTTATATGATGGAATACTACCTGGCCATAAAGAAAATGAAATCTTGCCATTTGTGACAACATGGATGGATCTTGAGGATGTTATGCTAAGCGAAATAAGTCAGATAGAGAAAAACGAATACCATATGATTTCACTCGTGTGGAATTTAAGAAAAATAAACAATGGAATAAACAAAAAAAATAAAAATATATTCATAGATACAGAGAACAGACTAGTGGTTACCAGAGGAAAAGGAGTTTCAGGGGTGGGTGAAATGGGCAAAGGGGGTCAACTCTATGGTGAAGGATGATAACTAGATTTGTGGTGGTATTAACTTTGTAGTGTGTGCAGATGTCAAATTATAAAGCTAAACGCCTGAAATTTATACAATTAAAAAAATCTAAGAAAAAAAAGTGCTTTTGTAAAAAGCTTTAATAAGCACTTATAGCCAAGGGAAAATGTTGAATGTACATTTAAAGAACTACAAATAATAAATAATAATAATAAAAGAATCACTTTTTATCTTGTTGATGTTCCTTACAAATTGATAAGACTTTTAAACTTGTAAAGCCAAAATATTGTATTTCATTTATTTGCTATCCTCCATATCAGCCCTATTTTTCTAACAGTAATGTTCTTCATGACTAACTCTGGTGTTATATAATTACTTGCCACTGTGAGATTTAAAATACCACAAGATAGTATAGTTAAGTCCTTTTGATTTCCACAGTTAAGAAAAAGAGAAATATGATAAATTGTCAAGTCATTAGAATGGAAATTAAGAAACTTTAAAAAATAGGTATTAAAGAAATGAATATTATGTTATTCCTTGTTTAATCCTTTGATAGTTTCCCCTTCTTTCAATAATCATATATGCATCTTTCACTCGACCCATAGATTCCCTAAATAGGACCTATCATCTCATTCTGTGCCNCGTGATCCCGGCATTCTGGGATCGAGCCCCATATCAGGCTCCTCCGCTGGGAGCCTGATCTTCCTCTCCCACTCCCCCTGCTTGTGTTCCCTCTCTTGCTGGCTGTCTCTCTCTCTCTCTCTCTCTCAAATGAATAAATAAAATCTTAAAAATAAAAAAAACAAGGTTGTGGAAAAACAGGGGTTCTCATATATCCTAGTAGTTGTGGCAAAGTGGTCCCTAATGCGAGAATTTAAAATGGTGCAGCTGCTATGGAAAACAGTATAGTATTTCCTCAAAAATTAAAAATAGAACTAGTCTATGATCCAACAATCCAATTTCTGGATATTTGTCCAAAAGAATTGAAAGCAGGGTTTCGAAGAGATATTTGCCTTCCCATGTTCAGGGCAGCATTATTCACAATGGCCAAGAAGTAGAAATAACTTAAATGTCCATTGACAGAAGCATGAATAAAGAAAATGTGGTATATGTGTACAATGGGATATTATTCAACTTTAAAAAGAAAGGAAATTCTGTCACATGTTCCTACGTGGATGAAACTCAAGGACACTATGCTAAGTGAAATAAGTCACAAAAGGACAGATACTTCGTGATTCTGCTTGTTTGAGGTATCTAAAGTAGCCAAACTCCTAGAAACAAAGCAGAGTGGTGGCTGACAGGGATTGGGGGAGGGGGAAATGGGGACCTGCTCTTCAGCGGGTATAGAGCTCCAGTCATGCAAGATGAAAAGATCTGCTCTACAAAAATGTGCATGTAGTTAACATACTGTAATGTACATTTCAGATTTGCTAACAGGATAGAATTCATATTATTTTTTACATAGTTTAAAAAAAACTTAAAAAATATCTTTTTGTATTCTTGACAATACTTTCTTTTTTATTGAGTACCGTTGACAATGTTACATTGTTTTCAGCATACAACTTAGTGATTTGACAAATTTATTTGACATTATGCTATGTTCAGCACAACTGTAACTACCATTTGTCCTGATACACTGCAATTACAGAATCATTGACTATATTTCTTATGCTGTGCCTTTTATGCCTTTTATTCCTGTCACTTATTCATTCCACAACTAGAAGCCTGTATCTCTCACTCCTCTTCACCTATTTTGCCCAACCCCAACCCCCCCACTCTGGCAACCATCAGTTTGTTCTCTGACATATAGATCTAATTCTTTTCCTTTATTCATTTTCTTTATGAGTAGAATCATATGGTATTTTTCTCAGTCTGACTTACTTCATTTAGCATAATATCCTCGAGGTCCATCCATGCTGTCTCAAATGGCACGCTCTCATCCTTTCTTATGGCTGTGTAATATTCCATTGAATTTATATACCACATCTTCCTTATCCATTCATCTATTGATAGACATTTAGGTTGCTTCCATATGTTGGCTATTGTAAATAATGCTGCAGTAAACACAGGGGTGCATATATCTTTCCAAATTAGTGTTTTCACTTTCTTTGGGTAAATGTCTAATAGTGGAACTATGGAATCATACGGTTCTTCTGTTTTTAATTTTTTGAGGAACCTCCATACTGGCATCCACAGTGGCTGCACCAATTCACGTTCCTACCAACAGTGTACAAGGGTTCCTTTTTCTCCACATCCTCACCAAGACTTGTTATTTCTTGACTTTTCAACTTTAGCCATTCTATTAAGGTAATATCTCATTGTAGTTTTAATTTGCATTTCCCTGATGATTAATGATGTTAAGCATCTTTACATAAGTGTTGGCCATCTGGATGTCTTCTTTGGAAAAATATTTATTCATGTCTTCTGCCCATTTTTTAATTGCATTATTTGTTTTTTGGGTGTTGCATAAATTCTTTACATTTTTTGGATACTAACCCTTTATCAGAGATGCCATTTGCAAATATCTTCTTCCATTCAGTAGGTTGTCTTTTAGTTTTGTTGATGGTTTCCTTTGTTGTGCAGAAGCTTTTAATTTGACGTAGTCCCAACAGTTCATTTTTGCTATTGTTTCCCTTGCCTCAGAAGACATATCTAGAAAAATGTTGCTGTGGCCAGTGTCAAAGAGGTTACTGCCTATGTTCTCTTCCAGGATTTTTATGGTTTCACATCTCAAATTTAGGTCTTTAATCCATTTTGAGTTTATTTTTTGTGTATGGTGTAAGACTATAGTCCAACTTCACNGTGTAAGACTCTAGTCCAACTTCATTCTTTGACACGTAGCTATCCAGTTTTCCAATACCATTTTTGAAGAGGCTGTCTTTTCTGCATTGCATATCCTTTCCTCTTTTGTTATAGATTAATTGACCATATAATTGTGGGTTTCTTTCTGGGTTTTCTCTTCCGTTCTCTGACCTATGTGTCTGTTTTTGTCCCATCACCATACTGTTTTGATTTCTACAACTTTGCAGTATACCCTGAAATCTGGAATTGTGATTCCTCCAGCCTTTTCTTTTGCAAGATTCCTTTGGCTATTCAGGGTCTTTTGTGGCTCCATGCAAATTTTAGGATGATTTGCTCTAGTTCTGTGAAAAACGTCGGTATTTTGATAGAGATTGTATTGAATCTGTAGATTGCTTAAGTCTTCACTGGATCCTGAATTTTTTTTTGAAATAAAAGTCATTTTTCTAGGTGTTATTACTGGGTAACATAATAACCCAAAATACAATGTCTTAAACACACACATACACACACACACACTAATCCTTCTATTATCTCTTATGGTTTTTGTAAATCAGAATTCAGGAAGGGCTAGACTGGGTGATTCTGGCCTCGAATGTCTCTTAAGGTTGCAGTCTGACGAGAAATACAACTAGAACACTAGACCACTGGAGCAGCAGGGAGCAGGCAGGGCATTGGTCTCAGGGCTTTTCATGTGATCTGTACCTATGGGCTTCTAGGGGATTCTTCATATCAGGATGGCCTCAGGTCAATTATACAGCTTTAGGGCTCCATCAAATGTCACAGCAAGCAAAGCATAAGCAGAACTGCCTTGGATTCAGAAGTCACAGCATCATTTCTGCTTCACAAAAGCCTGTCCACATTCAAAGGGAGGAGAATTAGATTCCACCTCTTTACAGGGGAGTAACAAAGTTCTAGAAGAAAGAGAAATTGTGGTGGCTATCTTTAGATATAACACTTTGCCACAATTATGGAACAATTGGGGAAATGTAAATATGGACTGTACAACAGATGATACTGAATTAATAATGTTTTCCTGGGTATGATAATGCTATTTGATTTTATACATGTTCTTAGTTGATGCATGCTAAAGGATTTATCAATAGCATCCTGACATCTGCAACTTATTTTCAAATGATTTAGCAAAATAAAAGATATTTGAAGAGAGAAAGAAACAAAATATGAAGCAAACATAGTGAAATGTAAGCTATCAGAGAATAGGTGAAAGATACACAGATGTTCGTTGTCCTAATAGTTTGCTTTTCTCTATTTAAAATATGCTTCTCAAATAATTGAGGGGAAAATAAAATATAAGTCAGATTACATTATTCCTCTGCCCACATCCTCTAAACCTCCCTATTCAGAGTAGAAGCCAGACTCCTTACCAAGACCTCCAGGACTCCCTGTGATCCCCAGCCCTTCCCTCCTAGATTTCAACCCCAGAGGGAAGAGCAAGTACAAAAGCCCCACAGGGGTGCTTGCGTGTTTTAGAAACAGCAAGTTGTTTACAATATTCCATTTTAATTGATGCCTCTCCTACATCTCATGCATAAATCCTTGTGTACAATTCTTGGAGAGCTTCTGATTTGATGTGAAACCTCAATTCCTTGCCCATTCACTTCTTTCTTGATTGTAAGAACTTCAGCCCCAGATGAACTCCATCAAAGCCAGATCCTTCCTCACGACCCCCAAAGAGGTCTGAGAATTCAGCTTAGGAAGGGAAACCTGGGCCAGCAGGGAAAATTTAAGAAGGTTCCCAGTTATATTCTAATTGGGATTTCACCAATTTCGTATTCCCCTCAGGACGCGAGCCACACAGTTTCTATCTTACCGCCAGGGCACACTGTATTGTATTGCATCTGAGGTTTAGATTGCCTAAGCATGCCTGTAATAACTAGTAGGTCTTAACAAGATTTTACTTTGCAGGATTTAATCTACCGGCTTTCTTGCCTTTGGCTAATGCTCAGTGTTCTGTCAGACTTCACTTGTCTGTGGCCCTAAAGCATGGTGCTGCCTGTTGCAGACATTAGTAATTTCCTGTCTTGGATAGAGG